>NW_028270149.1:78781393-79092821 GCF_037043375.1 Chiloscyllium plagiosum
TGACAAAAAACAGTGGACCCAGCACCGATCCTTATGGCACACTGCTGGTCACAGGCTTCCAATCTGAAAAGCAATCCTCCATCAACACCCTCTGTCTCCTATTTTCGAGCTAATTTTGTATCCAAACGGCTAGTTCGCCCTGTATTCCATGTGAACTAATCTTATTAATCAGTCTACCATGTAGAACCTTGTTGAATGCCTTACTGAAGTCCATATAGACAACATCCACCACTCTTCCCTCATCAATCCTCTTTGTCACTTCTTCAAAAAACTCAATCAAGTTTGTGAGACATGTTGACTATTCCTAATCAGTCCTTACCTTTCCTAATACATGTAAATTCTATCGCTCAGAATCCCTTCCAACAACATGCCCACCACCAGGCTCACTGGTCTATAGTTTCCTAGCATTTCCTTACCACCTTCTTAAATAGTGGCACCACATTAGCCAACTTTCCGTCTTCTGGCATCTCACCTGTGGCTATTGATGATACAAATAACTCAGCAAGGGGCCTTCGCCTCAGCGCTAGTCGACTGCATACCTTGTATTTGAAAAGGGGGTTGAACCAAATAATTGCATTTGCAGATCACGAATGTTATTGAGACAAAATGCAAACTGGGTGACCACTTTGTAGAACATCACCTCTTTGTCCATAGGAAGACCCTGTCCTTCCAGTTGCTTGTAATTTCAATAAACCACCCTGTCCACATGTTAATATTTCCATCCTGGATCTGCAGCTATGTTTCAACAGAGCTCAACACACATTGAAGGAACAAGACCTTATTTTCCCCTTGAACACATTACAGGCTTCAGGGTTCGACATCGAGTTCAGCAACGTTTAACAATGTGACCTTTTTCATCCATTGTGAATCCATCCCCACCCCTTTTTGTGTAGTGTTGGCTTTGCTCTCAGTACATTTTCTCCTTTTCACACTTCTCACTTCCACCCCTTCTCCAAATCTATGTCTCCTTTAGCAACATTCTGTTTCACATGCTCCTCCTCTCCCTCTGTCAAGAACATAAAATCTCCCTCTTTGCAATTCTGAAGTAGAGTCATATCAGATTAGGAACGTTAACTCTGTTTTCCTCATCACAGGTGCTGCCTGACCTGCTAAGTTTCCCCAGCACTTTCTGTTATTATTTCAAATAATTGCCTTTGTTAGCATCTTGCCTCGCCTCAACTGATGTGTGACTTCAGCTGTGTTTGGTACAAGCAAACAGGATGAATATGCTGTTTATTGCAAAACACCCCACTGGTACTACTTATGAATGGTTCCACTTTGCCCTGCAAGATTTAAGTTGTGCAGTTATTTGGAGAAGGAATTTAGCTTTCTTTTGTCACCTGCAATTGCAACTAAATTTTTACAGTAATGTATTCACCAGCATTTGCACATTAGTCAAATGAGAAAGCTGAAGGATAGGCCTTGAAGACTCTTGTTTAGCTCACAATCAGTACACTGTGTGCAATTCCTTCTTCAATCAGTCATTTTGCCAAAACGCTCTTTTTCTGTAAAACAACAGATAACCCCAGCCATCTTGTCAGCCAACATCATTCCGAGAGCCGAATGTTGATGTGTTCGAAAGGATGGTTGGGGCTTTTCCCGAAACATCGATTTTCCTGCTCCTCGGATGCTGCCTGACCTGCTGTGCTTTTCCAGCACCACTCTAATCTAGACTTTGATTTCCAGCATCTGCAGTACCCACTTCTGCCTGGTTACACATTTGGCATGTCTCTATTCAAGTGTGTGTGTGTGTGTGTGTTGGTCCTTCCTGCCATCAGTGCAAGCACTTGTTTCTCAGAGCTATGTTTGACAGTATAAGTCAGATCAGTAATCTTCAGCAGAAGCAGCTTGACAAGGGAGGAAAAGAAAGCAGGACCATGGTTGCTTCAGCTTTGAAACTGCTGACCCATCTCAGTGGCATATTGCAGTGGGGTGAGGAATCACAGTAGTTGAGAGGGTGCTGCGTTCCAGGCACATGTTCCAAATGAGCCAACTAGCCACTGGCCATTACAGACTGGCTGTGACGGGTAACAGTTCTGAAAGGTTTATTTATAATCATGACCTTTTGGAGCGCTGCTCCTTCATCAGGTGAAGACTTTGCCTGAAAGCTTGTGATTGTCAATAAACCTGTTGGACTATAACCTGGTGTTATGTGACTTCTGACTTTATCCGTCCCAGTCCACACCAGGTTCTGAAAGAGATTAGCATTCATGTTATGTTGGCTTGTGAGGAGACTGTGCCTTTATGAGGGGTTCTGTGCTGTTTCTCTTGCAAAGGGTATTCCCAAGTGGTGCTTCAATGTGTCCTTCAGATAGGCAGTCGGTAAACAGCTTTTGACTACTCCCTGAGCAATTTTATAAAACGTAAGACAAAAGAATCACGAGTGAGTGGGGTCAAGGCTCACACAGACCTAGGAAGGCATTCAATTAATGAAAAGTTTTCTGCTGCTGCCGTTAAGCTAATGGCTTGAGTTCCCAGCTGCTAAAATGAGGACTGATACAGCAAGGTTTCCTCTTAAAAATCCAAAGGGGAAGATTGTTCCATCCTGGACTAGAGAGGGAGAGAGAGACAGTTTGAGAATTGTCGCTATTTTGATTACATACATTGTTCGTCAAAGAGTGTGTTTATAGGATGATACCCATATTGGAACAGTTGATGATTAATAGTTGAGTATTATATTATCTTGTTAAGTATTTCAATTGAGTAAAATTATGCCAATTCTTTTTAACTGTGTTGTTAGAATAAAGTGTGTTCAGATTGAAGCCGAGTGATGGACCAATCGAATCATTTCTGGGACACAGCACCTTACACTTTCCTCTAAATGAATGTAAACATTAGGGTCGAAGCTATTTCCTTACAATACTTTTGGGGAGTCAGGACTGGTCCATTAGGGTTTCTTCCATCCATTCCTTTTCTTATTTCTCTCTTTGTTGTCTCTTCCTCACCTTTTTTCTCTCTGTCTTGTTCCTCTTCTGCTGGAGCTGAGTGGGGGCGGGCAGTGAGCCCAGAGCAGAGTGGGGGCAGGCAGTGGGCCCAGAGCGGAGTGGGGGCGGGCATTGGACCCGGAACAGAGTGGGGGTGGGAAGTGGGCCCGGAGCAGAGTGCGGGTGGGAAGTGGGCCCAGAGCAGAGTGGGGGCGGGCAGTGGGCCCGGAGCAGAGGGGGGTAGCCAGTGGGCCCAGAGCAGAGTGGGGGCGAGCATTGGACCCGGAAAGGAGTGGGGGTGGGAAGTGGGCCCAGAGCAGAGTGGGGGCGGGCAGTGGGCCCGGAGCAGAGTGGGGCCAGGCAGTGGGCCCAGAGAAGAGTGGAGGCAGGCATTGGACCCGTAACGGAGTGGGGGCGGGCAGTGGGCCCAGAACGGAGTGGGGGCGGGCAGTGGGCCCGGAGCAGAGTGGGGGTGGGGAGTGGGCCCGGAGCAGAGTGGGGGTGGGGAGTGGGCCCAGAGCAGAGTGGGGGCGGGCAGTGGGCCCGGAGCAGAGTCGGGTAGCCAGTGGGCCCGGAGCAGAGTGGGGGCGGCCAGTGGGCCCAGAGCAGAGTGGGGGTGGGGAGTGGGCCCGGAGCAGAGTGGGGGTGGGGAGTGGGCCCAGAGCAGAGTGGGGGCGGGCAGTGGGCCCGGAGCAGAGGGGGGTAGCCAGTGGGCCCGGAGCAGAGTGGTGGCGGCCAGTGGGCCCGGAGCAGAGTGGGGGTGGCCAATGGGTCCAGAGCAGAGTGGGGCTGGGTAGTGGGCCCAGAGCAGAGTGAGGTGGGTAGTGGGCCCAGAGCAGAGTGGGGGCGGCCAGTGGGCCCAGAGCAGAGTGGGGGCGCCTAGTGGGCCCAGAGAAGAGTGTGGGCGCCTAGTGGGCGCAGAACAGAGTGGGGGCGGCCAGTGGGCCTGGAGCAGAGTGGGGCGGGCAGTGGGCCCGGAGCAGAGTGGGGGTGGCCAGTGGGCCCAGAACAGAGTGGGGGCAGCTAGAGGCCCGGAGTAGAGTGGGCCGGTCAGTGGGCCCGGAGTAGAGTGGGGGCGGCCAGACGGCCCGGAGTAGTGTGGGGGCAGGCAGTGGACCCAGAGCCGAGTGGGGTGGACAGTAGGCTCAGAGCAGAGTGGGGTGCGGCCAGTGGACCCTGGAGCAGAGTGGGGGCGGCCAGTGGACCCAGAGCAGTGTGGGGTCGGCCAGTGTGCACAGAGCAGAGTGGGGGCAGTTAGTGGGCCCGGAGCAGAGTGGGAGCAGGCAGTGGGCCCCGGAGCAGAGTGGGGGCGGCCAGTGGACCCAGAGCAGTGTGGGGACGGCCAGTGGCCCAGAGCAGAGTGGGGTGCGGCCAGTGGACCCAGAGCAAAGTGGGGTCGGCCAGTGTGCACAGAGCAGAGTGGGAGCTGTTAGTGGGCACGGAGCAGAGTGGGAGCAGGCAGTGGGCCCCGGAGCAGAGTGGGGGCGGCCAGTGGACCCAGAGCAGTGTGGGGGCGGCCAGTGGCCCAGAGCAGAGTGGGTTGCGGCCAATGGACCCAGAGCAGAGTGGGGGCGGTTAGTGGGCCTGGAGCAGTGGGGTGGGCAGTGGGCCTGGCGCAGAGTGGGGGTAGGCAGTGGGCCCAGAGCAGAGGGGGGTGGCCAGTGGACCCAGAGCAGTGGGGGCGGGCAGTGGGCACAGAGCAGAGTGGGGGCAGCCAGTCGGCCCAGAGCAGAGTGGGGGCGGCCAGTGGGCCCAGAGCAGTAGGGGCAGCCAGTGGGCCCGGAGCAAAGTGGGGTCGGCCAGTGTGCACAGAGCAGAGTGGGGGCAGTTAGTGGGCCTGGAGCAGAGTGGGAGCAGGCAGTGGGCACCGGAGCAGAGTGGGGGCGGCCAATGGACCCAGAGCAGCGTGGGGGCGGCCAGTGGCCCAGAATAGAGTGGGGTGTGGCCAGTGGACCCAGAGCAGAGTGGGGGCAGCCAGTGGGCCCGGAGCAGAGTGGGAGCAGGCAGTGGGCCCCGGAGCAGAGTGGGGGCGGCCAGTGGACCCCGAGCAGTGTGGGGACGGCCAGTGGCCCAGAGCAGAGTGGGGTGCGGCCAGTGGACCCAGAGCAAAGTGGGGTCGGCCAGTGTGCACAGAGCAGAGTGGGAGCTGTTAGTGGGCACGGAGCAGAGTGGGAGCAGGCAGTGGGCCCCGGAGCAGAGTGGGGGCGGCCAGTGGACCCAGAGCAGTGTGGGGGCGGCCAGTGGCCCAGAGCAGAGTGGGTTGCGGCCAATGGACCCAGAGCAGAGTGGGGGCGGTTAGTGGGCCTGGAGCAGTGGGGTGGGCAGTGGGCCTGGCGCAGAGTGGGGGTAGGCAGTGGGCCCAGAGCAGAGGGGGGTGGCCAGTGGACCCAGAGCAGTGGGGGCGGGCAGTGGGCACAGAGCAGAGTGGGGGCAGCCAGTCGGCCCAGAGCAGAGTGGGGGCGGCCAGTGGGCCCAGAGCAGTAGGGGCAGCCAGTGGGCCCGGAGCAAAGTGGGGTCGGCCAGTGTGCACAGAGCAGAGTGGGGGCAGTTAGTGGGCCTGGAGCAGAGTGGGAGCAGGCAGTGGGCACCGGAGCAGAGTGGGGGCGGCCAATGGACCCAGAGCAGCGTGGGGGCGGCCAGTGGCCCAGAATAGAGTGGGGTGTGGCCAGTGGACCCAGAGCAGAGTGGGGGCAGCCAGTGGGCCCGGAGCAGAGTGGGAGCAGGCAGTGGGCCCCGGAGCAGAGTGGGGGCGGCCAGTGGCCCAGAGCAGATTTGGGTGCGGCCAGTGGACCCAGAGCAGAGTGGGGATGGCCAGTGGGCCTGGAGCAGAGTGGGGCGGCCAGTGAGCCTGGAGCAGAGTGGGGCGGCCAGTGGGCCCAGAGCGGAGTGGGGTGGGCAATGGGCCCGGAGCAGAGTGGGGCCAGCAATTGGGCCTGGAGTGGGGGTGGACACTGGGCCCAGAGTAGGGACAGACAGTGGGCCCGGAGTGGAGGCGGTCAGTGAGCCTGGAGTGGGGATGGACAGTGGGCCCAGAGTGGGGGTGGGCAGTGGGCCCAGAGTGAGGTGGGCAGTGGGCCCAGAGCAGAGTGGGAGCAGGCAGTGGGCCCCGGAGCAGAGTGGGGGCGGCCAGTGGACCCAGAGCAGTGTGGGAGTGGCCAGTGGCCCAGAGCAGAGTGGGGTGCGGCCCAGAGTGAGGGTGGGCAGTGGGCCAAGAGTGGGGGCGGTCAGTGGGCCTGGAGTGAGGGCCGCCGGTGGGCCTGAATGGGGGTGGACAGTGGGCCCAGAGTGGGGGTGGACAGAGGGCCCAGAGTGGGGATGAACAGTGGGCCCTGAGTGGGGGTGGACAGTGGGCCTGGAGTGGGGGTGGGCAGTGGGCCCTGAGTGGGGACGGACAGTGGGCCCGGAGTGGGGGTGGACAGTGGGCCCGGAGTTGGGGTGGACAGTGGGCCTGGAATGGTGGCGGACATTGGGCCTGGAGTGGGGGCGAACAGTGGGCCTAGAATGGTGGCGGACAGTGGGCCCTGAGGGGAGGTGGACAGTGGGCCCTGAGTGGGGGTGGACAGTGGGCCCTGAGTGGTGGCGGACAGTGGGCCTGGAGTGGGGGTAGGCAGTGGGCCCAGAGTGGGAGTGGGCAGTGTGCCTGGAGTGGGAATAGTCAGTGGGCCAGAAGTGGGGATGGACACTGGGCTCGGAGTGGAGACTGACAGTGCGCCTAGGGTGGGAGCGGACAGTGGGCCCGGAGTGGGGATGGATAGCGGAGCTGGAGTGGGGATGGACAGTGGGTCTGGAGTGGGAATAGTCAGTGGGCCAGAAGTGGGGATGGACAGTGGGCAGTGGGCCTGGAGTGAGGGGTGGACAATGGGCCCAGAGCGGAGTGGGGCGGTGAGTGATGGACCTGGAATGTAGCGGCCCAGAACCGATCGAAATCGGTGGCCAACGGCCTGGAACAATGGAATGGGAACAATGGCCAGTGGCCTGGAACAGAGTGGGGGCAGTGGCCAATGGACCAGAAGTGAAGATGGTGCTGGCGATGTCTGGTCACACCATGTGGAATCCCTTACAAAAGGACTGTCATGTCTATCTTTTCAGATTTATTTCTATTTTTCTAATTTTTATTAAGGTTTGTACCTGGGTACTTTCTACCTAAGATGGCACCATGTGTTGAGTACATATGTCAATGAACCTAATTTTAAATTCTAGTGGTGCTACTGAGCCACCTGAGGTGAGGATCACTTCATTCCCCCACCCAGACCACATTCTGTGCCTTTTGCCACCCTCAGCACTTCCTCTGGCACTGCCAACCCAAAGGTCCCAAGGGCATGACCTCTCCCATTAAGATCTGGAGGTTCCACTATTACCTAGCTCAGCCCACCCAGAGCATAGGTTAGCTTTCAGAGAGTGAGTGGACTCCTAATTGGACTCCCTTCTGGGGGTGTGGGATGTAGGCTGGACTCCTACCTGTCTTCATTAAATGCAGCCTTTGACTCTGAAACGAAGACTTGGACACAGCAGAATTGCTCTAGTCTTCTCTGAATAGTGCCGTAGCATCCTTTTACGTCCAGCTCTAAGAATAAGTGGA
Source organism: Chiloscyllium plagiosum (assembly GCF_037043375.1). Classification (NCBI taxonomy): domain Eukaryota; kingdom Metazoa; phylum Chordata; class Chondrichthyes; order Orectolobiformes; family Hemiscylliidae; genus Chiloscyllium; species Chiloscyllium plagiosum. The sequence goes on from NW_028270149.1 coordinate 78,788,897, forward strand.
GCCTCGACTTGTCGTGAATTCTGAAGGGCAGCACCGCTGGGTGTGTTTTGTTTTATAAATATTAACTTAAATGACAGTAAACAGTCTGGAATGACATCACCGTTGCTGGGCATTATAACTCCATAGCTGACTTCTGGTCATACCGATGATACAGCCATGCTCCGATGATGTGGTTTCGGATGCTTGCTGTTTGTTCTGTAAACGATTTCGCCCGTTCATTGTCGATACGTGCATCTTCTGAGAGCGATCTCGGTCGTTTGATGGCCCGAAGACACCACAAAGAACCACAAGCAAACTTGCACAGAACACTCAAACAGCAAGTAAGGAACCACAGGCAGTGTTAGTCCACAGGCAAGGAATGATCTTCAAATGTTGGTATGACTTTGTCCTCACGTCAGCACCACATTTTAGCGTCCCATTTCCCTGAATCAGAAGACTGTGGGTTGATGTCTCATTCCAGTGAATCGATCACATAAACATTTACAGTCAGTATTTACACAGGCTGAGAGCCCAGTGCAAAGCTGAGGCAGTGCTGCACTGTTGGATATGCCGTCTTTTGGAGGAGGTATTAAATCAAACCACCTTCTGCCTCCTCGGGTGGACCAATAGCAATTTCCAAAAAAAAACAAGCAGGAGACTTTAATGTGTTTTAATTAACTTACATCCCTGGTGTCCTGGTTAATATTTATTCCTCCAACAGCATCACAAAAATAAATCAGTTGGTCATTATCTCTTTAGTTTGAGGGATCTTCTTGGATGCAAATTACTGCTGTGTTTCCAAATTACAACCCTCTCTTCAATTCCTTAATTGAAAAGCCCGTTGTAAAATCCAGGAGTGAAAGGTGCCATATAAATGCAAGTCTTTTGGTGAAAATGATGGGGCCTCTGAGGTTACAGCAATCCGTCAATTCTGCACTTATGTGTCTCTCCAGGATTTGAACCCACAAATCTTTGGTTTCGAGGCAAGGATTGCTGCTGCACTGACATTTGTTCCCATTTCTCATTAACCTGCAGCCCCTCAGCAACAGCATCTAAAATGTCACAAATCATTGGGCAGTTAAGTCCTACCTCATCCACATTGCCTTCAAATTGGCAGAATGCTTATCCGATATCCAGTGCTGGATCAGCAGAAATTTTCTTTTTAGAATTTACAAACTGCATTCTATAGTGACCGAAACCATCCCTTTTCTTCGTCACTCTCCGTGACTGAACCACACCTTCACCATCTTGGTTTCATATTTGGCCTTGAGGTGAGTTATCAGTCATACATCATCATCATCACTGATAGCACATATTAGAGTCATAGGGTCATACAGCACAGAAACAGACCCTCCCTTCAGCCAACCATAATCCCAAAGTAAACTGGTCCCACCTGCCTGCATTTGGCCCATATCCCTCCAAACATTTTCTATTTATGAAGTTATCCAAACATTTTTAAACATGGTGACTGTACTTGCATCCGCCACTTCCTCTGGAAGTTCAATCCACAAATGAACCACTGTCTGAGTTGCCCCTCAGGTCCTTTTTAAATCTTTCTCCTGTTACGACACAGGGTAAACTCTCCTGCTTAATTTAATCCAGCAACACAAGAAAGATTTATCCCGTGCAGCAATCTGTGAAAATTCGAGAAGCCAAGAACTATTTAAAGTAAATATTAACATGCTGTACACCTCTATGACTTCACGACCCAGCTTCGATTCCAGCCTCATATGACTGAATGTGTTGAGTTTGCAAGTTCACTGTGTGGTTTTCCTGACACAGTGCAGGTTAAATGGGTTGGCCATGCTAAATTGCTCATAGTGTTGACTAGGTGGATTAGCCAAGGAAAGTGTTGGGTTCTGAGGATCGGGTGGGGGCTGGACCTGGGTGTGATGCTCTTCAGGGGGTTAGTGCAGACTTGAAGGGCTGAATGGCCTCTTTCTGCACTGTAGGGAATCTATGATTCAAAACACGTTCTGATAAAGAGTCACCACACTCAAAATATTAACCCTGCTTTATCTCCATAGATGTTGCCAGACCTGCTGAGTGTCATCAGTAATTTCTGTTTTTGTTTCATGTTTCCAATACTTCAATTTCTTTATTTCATTCTAAGTTAAGAGCCCACTTTGGCTATCACATATATCTTTTGCAGAAATGCCAGAAAAATGGATAACGTAGCCCTACATCCCCTTCAAAAACAAAGCAGATTTGGTTTATATTTTCCTGTACTTGCCAATCATGCAGCACCTGCTTAGACAGTCAAATTAGTCTTCCCTCTGAGTTGCTATTTTTGGTTCAAATGTAAATTATTTTGCAGAAGCATGAGATTACAAAGAGCTTAGTATGTAATTTGGGTGCGGGACTTCAGTGTCCATTGTCAAGAGTTTTTAGGGACCAGTGACGGATGTTGAAGGTACCATCAAGAGGGGGACATCTTTTTGCCCTCATCCTCACCAATCAACCTTTCCTAGGTTTGGACTTGTCCACAAAAAAAGTATGACCAATCCAATCCAATCCAGTCGATTCCCATTCCATCAGGCTCCTGTCAGTCACTGTCAGAGTGATGGAAGGCATTGGCAATAGTGCCATAGACTGGCACTTACTCAGTGACGACCTGTTCACTGGTATCAAATCCAAGCCTTAAAACATGGATAACTGGGCTGAATTCCAGAGGTGAGGTGAGGTGAGGTGAGAGTGAGGCCCTTGACATTGAGTCAGTATTTGATTAAATGTGTCATGAAGGAGCCCTGGGAGAATTAAAATCAATTGGAAATCAGGGGCAACCTCTTCACTGATACGGAAGAAAGATTATTGCTCCAGGATATCACTGCAATAATTCTTCAGAATAAGTGCAATGCAATGAGTGAGCCCAGCGAGACGGAATCTAATCTAACTCTTGACATTAAAAAGCCTGTGAGAACACATTAGGGGGAGGCAAGGTTTACGATTGACAGAAGTCTGAACTGGATGTAAAACATTTCAGTGTAATGGCAACAGGTCAAAGGATGGGAAATCTCCAGCACTTAATTCACCTCTTGTCTCCCTCAAGCTGTTCACAAGCTAAAATGATTCCACTATTTGGGCTGATACCTGACCCTCAGTTATTGAACTGTCTGAAGTAATCTGACGTTGCAAATTTTACAAATCATTATTTTCATTTATTCACTTTGGAAGTGGGCATTGCTGACTGGAGCAACATTTATTGCCCGCCCCCAGTTGCCCTTGAGAAGGTGGAGCTGAGCGACCAAGTAAATTCCAAAACTTAGGATCTTGGCAACTGAAAATGTTGGTTTGATTCACAGAGTGATTGACATTGGGAATGTACAAGAGCCCAAGATTGTAGTAATCTAAATATTTTGACAGATTGTAAAGTTGCAGCAAGTTAAGAAATTACCTCTTTAAAGGGCTCAGAAAGGATTTACAAGGTTGGTGCAAGGGTTGGAGGAGTTGAGCTATAGGGAGAAGCTAAATAGCCTGGGGTTGTTTTCTCTGGAGCGTCGGAGGCTAAGAGGTGATCTTCAAGAGGTTTATCAAATCATGAGGGGCATGGATAGGATAAATAGACAGGGTCTTTTCCCTAGAGTTGGGAGAGTCCAGAACTAGAAGGCATAGGTTTCAGGTGGGAGGGGAAAGATTTAAAAGAGACCTAAGGGGCAACTTTTTCATGCAGCGGTTGGTGCATGTATGGAGTGAGCTGCCAGAGGCAGATGCAAATATATTTACAACACTTGAAAAGCAACTGAGTGGGTATATGAATAGGAAAGGTTTAGAGGGATATGGCAAAAGTGAGGACTGCATATGCTGGATATGGGCCAATTGTTGGCAAATGGAGCTAGATTCATCTAGGATGTCAGGTCAGCATGAATGAGTTGGACTGAAGGGTCCGTTCCCATGCTATATATCTCTATGGCTCTATGGCTCTATTTGGAAAGTTTTAACAGTGTGGGGAAAGATGAAAACATTCTACTCTCACTCTACATTATTTTTATCTCCTTCTCAGCTGTATTGATGGCTGCTTTTAAACTGAAACATGAACAGCTGTTCATTTGACAAATATTTGTAACCGTGAAAAAGAAACTAAAACGTTTCAAAGTTGATTTACAACCAGAGTAGCTTCAGATCAGCAGAAAGCCCTGGTTATAGACAACATTGGTAGACAGATCGAGCAGTAAACTGGTCGATTCTGAGTTTGACCCATGTGCTCTGAGACAAGTTGTTTTTTGTGAAAATCTCACTGTTCCTCCCCATACAACACAAACTCCAGCTCCTGAGTTGAAATCTGTTCTGTACCAAATATCGGCCTCTCATTAACACCACCCTCACTTACCTCTACTGTGCTCACACATTGGAAGTGCAAAATGATGTCAGGAATGTGGCCTGACTTGTTTCTTTTGACATTCTGGAGGAGGTGAAGCCCACATTGCTATTAGTAAAACCAACTGCATCAATCTTTCTCCCAGGGACGTGGGAGTCGGCATTTTAAATTCCTCTGGTTTGTCCAATGAGGTAGATTTGCATCTCTGTACAGCCTTCACGACCTCAGGGCATTCAACAGCGTTTTGTTCAGACGACAAAGGTACTTCTGACTTCTGTAATGTTGGAAAGAAGCAGACATTCGCACAGGTGATAAGGTGCCCTGTGAACAAATAACCCAGTTTCAGATTTGCATGTGCTGAATGCTTATCCATCTCAGCCTCATCCAGTGGATTCCAGCATCGTAAATGCCAGTCATAGACTCTTAGAGCATAGAAACAGACCCTGCGGTCATCCATGCAGAGCGGACATCCCAATCTATTCTAGTCCCATTTGCCAGCATTTGGCCCATATCCCTCTCAACACTTCCTATTCATATAAACGTCCAGATGCCTTTTAAATATTGCAATTGTATCAGCCTCCACCACTTCCTCTGGCAGCTCTTTCCATACACGTATCACCCTCTGCGTCACTTTTAAATCTTTCTCTCTCACCTTAATACTAAATCCCGCAGTTTTGGACTCCCCTACCCTAGGGAAAAAACCTTGAGTACTCACTCTATCCATGTCCCTCATGATTTTATGAACCTTCACCAGTCATCTCAGTTTCTGACATTCCAGAGAGAATAGCCCCAGCTTCTACAGGTTCTCCCAATGCTTATGTAAGAGCTCCACAGAGGCTGGTGCCGTCACCAGGTCAGTCTTTATATACATATGGTGAGTCCTTGACACTGATCCAGCTCCCTTAGAGCCCCGCCCCCCACCCACCCCCACCACCACCAAGTCCCAAGACATAGGTCAGTCCTTTCTCTTTCAGCACCTCCTGGGCTGTTTTAGGTTCCTCCATCTCTGTGTCGGAGACAGGCAGCGGGTAACACACCTGAAACTCACCTGTTGCACCCAGAGAATCTCAAAACAAATTTACTCTCTTCTTTCGGCAGCAAAAGCATCGATGCAGCGAGATCCGCTGTGTCCACCTCAGATTCAGAGGTCTCTGCAATGCCTGATGGAGAGCGAGAATCCATGGGTTGTGACTGCCTTTTTGACTGTTGCTAGGAGGAGGGCATATTTGGTCCCACACCATTTATGAATTCTCAGCTTTCACGTGGCCCACGTACTTGTTCAGGACTAATGCTCCTACCTGAACTTTATGCATCACTGGTCCTGACCTTGTGCTGACCATGCTTCCTATCCATGCAGGGACATTCCTACACCAAACTTCATTCCCTGAAGTAAATGTCTCTCTCACCTAGTGGGATCTTGTTTCCGTCATTGGTGTTCCTGATGTTGTTTCCCCCTCCCCTACCCCCACCCAGGTCCAGGAAGATCAGATTTAACCCTGGTGCGGAGTCTGCTCCCTAACAGCAACTCTACTGGAGGTATCCCTGTCATTGCATGAGGGGTGGTCACATCATCAAATAGGAACCAGGACAGTTGGTATTGAGTGAATCTGTGGGATATTTTGTCAAGCCTGCCTTGAAAGTTTTGACTGTTCTTTCTGCCAGGCCATTGGGTGATGGATGGTATGGAGCGGTCCTTATATGTCAAATGCCACTTGATTTTAGGAAATACTCAAATTCCCTGCTGATAAATGATGGCCCATTGTCTGTAACCAACATTTCCAGGAGTCTGTGTTTTGCAAAAAATGTTTGCCGTTTTATATCATCATTCCTGCATTTGACAAATGAACTCTACACCTGTCCAACCACTTTGACTGGGTGTCCACAATGACTAAGAACACTGAGTCCATGAACGAGCCTACATCGTTTACATGTGGCCGAGCCTAGGGTTTACCCGGCCATTTCCACCAGTGTGGGGAGCTGCTGGCTGTAATTTTTGTTCTTGTTGAAACTTTGGGCACTGCCCCACCAACATGGCTATGCCTGCATCCAATCCTGGCTAACAGCCATAACATCTCAACAACATCTTCATTTTGAAAAGCCCTGGATGACCCTGGTGGAATTCAGCCAGTATCTGATGACGACCTTTGCCCGGGACAATCACTCTTGCTCTCCATAATAAAATACCGTGGTCTGGTCTCTCCGGGTCCAATAAGGTTTCAATCCTGGTTGTGACAGCCTTATGGTATCCCCCATCATCACCAGCTGCTTCCGTTTTGCCAGGACCGGATCTTTCTGCTTCCAAAGTCTGATATTGTCAGCTGCGCCTGGAAGTGTGTCCAGAAAATTTAAGACCATTACAGACTCTTCCAATGGTGGTACCACTGGTGGTGTATCTGCCAATGGGAGGCTACTCAATGCATCTGAATTTGCAATTTGACTACGAGATGGTGTTCCAGCTTGAAATTGTACACACAGTGTTAGAGCCCACCGCTGAATTTGGTCGGAAGCTATGGGCAGTACTACCTTGTCCTCTGTTTTAGGATATGTCATAAGGGAGGCTGCGTGATTACCTTCACTCAAGTGGTGCTCAATTGGATGGCAAGGATGCCCAGTTCCGTTGGAATGCCCTGCAACTCATATGCTCCACTTGCCGCATTTTCCAATGATAACGTCAGTTGTAGTGCCTATTTGAAGTCCTGTTGGGCTTCAGCCAACAGGTGCTTCTGCCTGGTTACATCATTAATTCCACATACCACATGGTCACTCAGCATCTCATTAATGGCAAAACCAAAGTTATATGCCTCTGCTAGTCATCTTAACCTAGTCAAAAATCCTGACACGGATTCCTGTAGTTCTTGAACTGCCAAGTAAAAATGAATTATAGGAGGCTTGGGGGGTTGTAATATTCCTTCACTAAATCTGTCAACTGTTGAAAGGTTTTATTACCTGATGCCGTCAGGGAAAGTCAGACTTGTAAAAATCGAAAAAAACTGCAGGTCCACCAGCTGTCAGGAGAATTACTCGTTGCTTTTCATCTGCTCCAATGTCATTTGCCTGGGAAGAAAAAAATGCATTCTTTCCACATACTGGGCCCAGTCTTCGACAGCAGGAGCGAATGAGTCAAGGTTCCCAAATAATGGAACGATGTCAGAAATGCTTACCCCCCACTCAAGTGTTGCGAGTAATTTTTTTTCAGGAATATGCTTTACTCTCGTAGCTATTGTAATAACTCAACAGAGGCCAGTATCCCATCAACAAGTCACTCGTTATTTACATGTGGAAACTCCTTGACGCTGGTCTCCTTGAACAGGTTCATCAGGGAACACATACTCCATGAGTTGGTTGACCTCGCTACAATCATTGCAGTTCAACCTCTCCTGCCCAACCCAGTCCCAACATTCTTGTAAATCTTTGCTGCGCCCTCTTAGGTTTAACATCCTTCCTATCAGAGGGCAACCAGAATTGTATACAATATTCCAAAAATAGCCTGGCCAGTGTCCTGTAAAGCTACAACATGACATCACAACACCTTTAATCAATGTTATGACCAATGAATGCAAGCATCCAAACACCTTCTTCACCACCCTGTATACCTGCGACTCCACTTTCAAGGAACTAAATACTTCCATCCACAGATCTCTTTGTTCAGCAATGCTCCATAGGGCCTTACCAAAATGCAGCACCTCACATTTATCTAAATTAAACACCATCTACCACTCTCATCTCATTGGCCCATCTGACCGAGGCCCCGTTGCCAATTCAATTCATTCCTGCATTGCCCTTTGATGAGAAGGGCATTGCTTGTCACTGGCCATCTTGCTGTTTCCTTTCTTCCTGGTGGTGGGAAATGAATAACGTTTGGTATACCTGTTGTCTCACACCAGCACACGCACAACATGGGTGCTGGGGAAAATATAAGCACTACCGCAGTTGGACGGTAGTGTTGGGGGTTAAAAAGAAGCAAAAAAAAAGAAAAAAGTACAGAAGAAAGAAGAAAAGAATTTCAATTCGTTCCTTGTGATTTCAACATTCCAGCAGTAGTACTGAAGACTTGTGTTCCACAACTTGCTGTAACCCTAGACAAGTTGTTCCAGTACAGTTAGATTAGATTACTTACAGTGTTGGAAACAGGCCCTTCGGCCCAACAAGTCCACACTGAAGAGCAACCCACCCAGACCCATTCCCCTACATTTATTAGATTAGATAGTTACAACACTGGTATTTACCTGACAATGTGGAAAATGGCCCACGTATGTCCTATGATTCATTTGGGTTACACACATCAAAAATTGAGTCCCACTATTGTCAGAACCATCACAAAGTTAATGATTTTTAGAAAAACACAAAATTCGCCAATTTACCTGACTTTCAGCTCCAGAATGATAAAAAGCAAGACCTGGTTGTTGCAATGAACTAGAATTACTAAGTATTAAACTGTACCTGGTAAACAGTTATAAATTGTTAGCATATAACACTACTATTTAAAACTCTAATTTTGTTATAAACTTTCCCTTTCATATAGAGACATACTGTAAACAGAGTAAAAAAATTACGGACAGAGGATAAAAACTGGAAAAACAGTTCAGCAGTCTTTGCTCCCAGCTCCTGTTGTTGAGATGATCCTTATGACCCTTTTGCTGGCCAGCTTACTGTTTCAGTCGTCTTTCTCCAGATGCTTCCATGGGTTGGTAAGAGACACAAGGTGGCTGGTCCACTTATAAAACATCTCTACCTTATCAATTAAAAAATCATAGTTTGCAACAACTGAAGCCAGGGAAAACATTAAACAACTCTCTCTCTGTCTCTAATTTGTTCACAGTTTCAAGCCGTGCAGTTACCTGAGAACCAATTCGTCTGTTGTTGGAAAAAAAGATCTTGGTTGTTGACAACTGATTAGCTCCAGCAGAAAATAATGTAACCTCCACCCCTTAATATTTAATGGCACTACCATCACTGAATCCTCCGTGATTAACATCCTGGTGGATATCATTAACCAGAAGCTGAACTGGACTAGCCATTTAAACACAATGGCTACAAGAGCAGGTCAGAGGCTGGGAATACTGCAGCGAGTAACTCATCTCCTGACTCCCCAAAGCCTGTTCAACATCTACAAGGCACAAGTTAAGAGTGTGATGAACTATTTTCCAATTGCAGGTCCAACGAAGCTTGACACTATCCAGGATAATGTTTGATTGCTGCCATATCCATAACCATATACTGTCTCCACCATGAATGCTCAGATGCAGCGGTGTGTACCACCTACAAGATGCACTGCATAAATTCACCAAAGATCCTCAGACAGCAGCTTCCAAACTCACCACCACTACCATATAAGAGGTAAGGGCAGCAGATATTTGGGAAAACCATCATCTGTAAGTTCCATTCCAAGCCACTCAGCCTTCCTGATTTTGAAATATATTGCTGTTCTTTTTGTGTGTCACTGGGTCAAAATTCTGGAACACCCTTCCTAATGGCATTGAGATCTACTTACATCATATGGGCTGGTTCAATAGGTGCAGCTCTCCACCAGCTTCCCAAGAGAAACTAATCAACGACATCCATGTGCTCTGAATTAATTTTTAAAGTGTTACTTTTGAGATAAATGCTCCCAAGGACGCTGGTAAAACTATGTTTCCCTTCACTGAAACAACCACAGAATCTTTGACATCTACCCAAGATGGCAGACATAACCTCACCTCAAGCCTCATCCAACAGTCACCAACTCCAAGTATGCAGCAGTCCCTCGGTACTGCTTTGGAATATTAGCCTAAGTTAGCCTAATATTAGCCTAAATTATTTTCCAGAATTCTCATGTGGGAGACTTGAACTTGAACCTCGGACTTCAAAGCAAGAGAGCTAACACACAGTCAGCCACAATGACCCCAGTGTTCCTTCACAGTGATTACTCAAAGATCCCATTGGCTCAGCCACTTTTGGAGTATTGCATGCAATTCTGGTCTTCCTGCTATAGGATGTTGTGAAACTTGAAAGAGTTCAAAAAAGATTTGCAAGGATGTTGCCAGGGTTGGAGTGTTTGAGCTATAGGGAGAGGCTGAATAGACTGCAGCTATTTTCTCTGGAGGGTTGGAGGCCTGGGGTGATATTATGGAGGTTTATAAAATCATGAGGAGCATGGATAGGATAAATAGACAAGGCCATTTTCCTGGGATGGGAGAGTCTAGAACTTGAGGGCATAGGTTTAAGGTCAGAGGGGAAAGATTTGAAAGGGACCTAAGGGGCAGCTTTTTCATGCAGAGGGTGTTGCATGTATGGATGAGCTGCCAGAGGAAGTGGTGGAGGATGGTACAATTACAACATTTAAAAGGCATCTGGATGAGTATGGGAAGGATATGGACCAGTTGCTGGCAAATTAACTAGATTAGGTTGGGATATCTGGTCGGCATGGACGAGTTGAACTGAAGGGTCTGTTTCTGTGCTGTACATCTCTATGACTCAGTGACTGTACATTGTACTGCTTCTCCTTGTTCTTCCAGACAAAATGAATCACTTCATATTCTTGGCACAACATTGCTTTTGTGTGTTGATTGAGTGTGGGTTTGATTTTTGCTTGCTTTTGATAGCTTTTCCATGTCGTCCTGCACCCAGCTCCTGCTTGCTTCTCCCATGATGGAAAATAATTGTCACCAGAACAGGAGCTATTTCTGTTTGACTTGGATTCCCTTTGTACTCACATCAGCGGCTAAAACTGAGATCCAGCTGAAGATCGTGTTGAAAGAGTATGTCGTACACAGCAAGATAAATTTTCTTGATAAATGGATCACACTTTCACCAGATCATCTTGTTAAGACTACTGAGGGAAGGATGTCACAAGAGGAACAATGTGACGTGTTATGGGTGAGTATTGTTGGCACTGAGATTTATAAGGAAATAGGGAGAGTGTAGGTTGTGGAGGAACGTCAGGGGTGAATGTTGACATTTGAGACACTGAGGTGCTGCCAAACTTCACATCAAAATCACATAATAACCTTATTCTCACAGAAGCCACCACCGTGGACACTGTGGGAAAGATGGTCATAGGACAGCACAGAGATTGAGGGTCAGGGTGATGTCGATGACTGCAGCAGATTATAATCTCCAGATTACTACCGGAGTTCTGGCATGGGGATAAACCCATGAGAGAGGTGAACATGTGGCTGAAGGAAAGACAATGGAAATAGAGATTTCAAGGAGCAATGCCACTTATACAGGGACAGGAAGGAAATGAATCTCCACCTGAACTGGAAGGGGACACGCACTGTAACAGTCAGAATGGGCTGGGTGTTCACAAGGACTACAAACTAATAAATGGGAGGTGGGGTCAGCTAGAATGGGTAGCATAAACAATGGTTCATAAACAGCAAGAAGGGAAGAGAGCAGCATAACTGTCTGAACCTATGGCGAATACTAAAGTCATTTAAACCATTAGAATGAAATAAGAGTAATGTGAGGAAACTATTTGAGAAGAAACTTTGACTCTGAGCCAAATAAGCATTTATTATATGAACAAATGGGTTATAAAGAACAAATTGAACTAATTGCTGATATAAATTCAACATGGATTGTATGATGTATTCATCATTACTGGAAGATAGCTGCAAGATACTCAGGACTGCAAGCTAATCAGAATAGATTATTAGGTCAAAAGAAAATAGGAAAAATTGGTGATGGACTGCAGTTTCATAGAGTCATGGAGTCAGACAGCATGGGAACAGACCCTTCGATCCAACTAATCCACGCCGACCATGTTCCAAAACTAAAGTAGTCCCACCTGCCCGCATTTCGCCCATGTACCTCTGAACCTTTCCTATTCATGTACTTACCCAAGTGTCTTTTAAACTTTGCAACTGTACCTGTATCCATCACTTCCTCTGGCTGTTCATTCGATAAATAAAAATTTCCTTAATGGTTATGGGGTGAAATCACTTCAATGATAAGAAAAGATATAATAAGGAGTAAGTAGGCAGTGGAAGCTGTCATTTGAGCAATCTATATCACTGCTCACTGTGTTGTATGAGCTCTTTGTAGCAATGCTAACAGTACAGTGTCCAATCATCTTTCAGGGTAGAGATGTATAGGGTTCAATATGGTTATTGGAAAACTGCTGCTTTTCAATGAGGAGTGACATTAACAGTGCAGTTTCAATTCCCATGAAGGACTAATTGGCTCAACCTCAGCCTTCACCTGTCTCTTGGTGATCCTCAGGTCAAACTGCTACCAACCTCTTTCTCAAATGCGAGTGGGACTATGGTGGGACATTGAAGTTTAGTTGTTTTTCACCCAACATACATGTAAACAAGGAACATGAGTAGGTCACCCAGCCTTTCAAGCCAGATCCTGTATTTGATAAGAACATGGCTGATCAGATTTCTAACCTCAACTCTAAATTCCGGCATATTCTCCAATAATCCTTCATTAAGATGTTGATCTGAGAGAATTCAACACTAAGTCTGGAGAAATATTGGATACAATCTAAAACAATGACTTTCAATATTTCTGTGAGTGAGAAGAATCTTGCAAGTGGGAAGTCAGTTATGTGCTGAGAGGATCTGAGACATTTGTTCAGACCATCTTAACTTGAATAGATTCCCTATTGTTGGGATCAATCAGGTAATGTATACAAGGCAGAATGATTCTGAAAGTCTCAACCAGAAATGTTAATATTTCTCTTTCACAGAAGCTGCAGCATTTGCTGAGTATACCTCCTCCTGATCTGCTGGGACCTCCCCCATTATGCTGCCCTTTATAGGCAGCCCACCTGGAAACCTGCAGAGATTATGAGTAAGATTGAAATGTGACCCTTTTGCCTGGATCTAAACTCAATTCCTGAGCACCACAGCAAGAAAGCTTCATCCCAACATGTTGGTGAATGGAGAAACTTAATGGAAGGCGATGGCCTCATGGTATTGTTACTGGACTATGAATCCAGCAATCCAGGTAATGTCCTGAGGACGCAAGTTTAAAACCTGGTGTGACAGATGGTGGAATTTGAATTCAATAATAACCTGGAATTAGAAATCTAATGATGACCATGAATCCATTGTTGAGTATTGGGGAAAAACCCATCTGGTTCATTAAAGTCTTTTAGGGAAGGAAACTGCCATCTTTAGCTGGTCTACATGTGACTCCAGACCCACAGCAATGTGGTTGACTCTTAATTGACTGTGGGTATTAAATACACACCTAGCCAATGATGCCCTCATCCTGTGACTGAACATAAAATAAAATGTGTATTCTTTTCATGATAGATCTGAGGGAACACAGCTCATTTCTGTATTGTTGAATTCTGGTGGTAGTCTAACTTCCATTGGAATCAATTAACAGTTTGGCTTCCACCTTCAAGAGAAGACTTTCTTTATTCTTAATGAGATGTGGTTATCTCGATGGCTGGATCAGCATTTATTACTCATACCTAATTGCCCTGGGGAACGTGGTAGTGGGAATGAGACTAGGAACTGCCCTTAGTCAGGTCACATCATGAATTTGCAGGGGGATAGGATTTAAGGTTACTTTGTAAAGACTTATTTGTAATCATATTCTCTTCAATACTAGTCCCAGCAAATGGTTAACCTTGTTTTCTGAAAACCCGGGCACAGTGTTACACTTTCGCAATCGTTGGATCTTGGAACTGAAAGTGCTGCTTTTTGGCAGTTCTTAATGGAATTTTAGATGAGTGTTGCATCTGATTATGAGATCTGTAACACTGTATCTGAATTCCTGATGGCCACTTCTGGTGGATAAGAATCTCCTTCTGTAGTAGCTACAAGTTGGGCAATGCCCTCCTTAGAAACTGGAGGCGCTGAGCAAAACGGAGGTTTGAGCCACTTTCAACCACTTACTGCCATCTTGTAAAAGTCTTGAAGAAGTGGAGGAGGAGCAGCTCTTGGATTTCACAGAATTGTTACTGAGCAGAGAAGCCCAGTCGGGCCATCATGTCTGCACTGGCTATCTCAATGTACATCTAACTATGTGTTATTCTCTTGCCTTTACCCTGGAGCCCTGCACATTGCAATCTTTCAAATAATTGTCTAAGTACCTTTCAAATGCCTCCATTGTTCCAGACTCTGCTCTGAGACAGTGCATTTCAGTTCACAACTATCCGCTGTGTACGATTCTCTTCCATCACTTGGTCACAGGTGATCAGTTTTATGTGTGAATCTTGACAGTGAGTTGCACTAGGGATCATTGGAGGATTAAACCTGTTCTCACTGTCAATTTGCATACAGCCAGTTCCAAACTGGAACCTTGGAGCATGCTTGACCACTCAGAAATCTCTCCATAAAACCACTTCTGAACCTTCAAGGTGCCTGGAATTTGCCCTCCGATTCAATGTAACTCCTCTGTACTGGTGACCTCCTCCTCCTTAATCTCATTTGATACAGTATTAGGATTGGGGAATTCTTTCTCTAAACCACCTAAGACTCATCATTGTCTGTCACACTATATTATCTCAACTTGTCAAAATTCATCAGTGGAATAAAATTGAATAAAACATCATCTGTACCCGTACAAAGTAATTCCTTATCTGTGAGCTACTTGACAATTCAGATGCAGACATAAAGGTAATGATAACGCTTTCAACTGCAACTCTCAAGACTTCTTTACGAGAAGGATTTCACATTGTGAGATAGTGACTTGGTAAAGATCTTTTTCTTTATTCATAGGATATGGGTGTCATTGGCTGGGCCAATATTTATTGTCCATCCCTAATTTCCCTGAAGAAGGTGGTAGCAAACTGCTATTCTGGAACTAAAAACACACAAGTCCTTGGAGTGTAGGGACATCGACAGTGCTGTTAAGAAGTTCCAGGATATTGGCCCAGTGATAGTAAAGGAACAGTGACATATTTCCAAATGAGCATGGTATGTGGTTTGGAGGGGAACTTGCAAGTGGTGGTCTTCCCCTGGATCTGCACTTTGGAAGCTTTGTCGATGTTGAAGTTTACTTCTGCAGGATCATTTGGGACTGTGTGTGTTCAAATGATGTTTCATTGTTGATGTCCTGATTGGTGTTTCTACTTCCTTGATTTATTAGACTCGCTAGAGCTCCGCAGCACAGTAGTGAAATGCTTGGGGGAATGACATGGGGAGTAAGTGTGTTGGGATTGACTGAGATGGTCCGATAATAACCACATTTCAGTTTCCAGTTGGCCATCAACCATAGAATCTGCTCCATCCATCACATGTTAAAATTGTTAGAAGGATTCCATGGGGTAAGTAGGGTCAGTTAAAATCCTTTTGGATTGAGATTGATTTTTTTTTTCGGTGGGTATCAAGGAATATGAAGCAAAGGCAGACATGTTGGGACTTTCAATTTCACTTTTCCAAATTAGAAAAGTGACCTAAATATAAATTTCCAGGAAAACATGTGATTTAGGAACTGCCTAGTAGGATACCTGTGGAGTTAATTGAAGAGGTGGTTACAACGTTTTATGACAGAGAAAACAGACCAAGGTTTGAGTGCTTTAGTTCAATTCAGGAGAAGCAGGTTTTGTGGTCCAGATGGATTTTAATTTTTTTTAGATTAGATTACTTACAGTGTGGAAACAGGCCCTTCGGCCCAACAAGTCCACACCGCCCCGCCGAAGCGCAACCCACCCATGCCCCTACATTTACCCCTTACCTAACATTACGGGCAATTTAGCATGGCCAATTCACCTGACCTGCACATCTTTGGACTGTGGGAGGAAACCGGAGCACCCGGAGGAAACCCACGCAGACACGGGGAGAACATGCAAACTCCACGCAGTCAGTCGCCTGAGGCGGGAATTGAACCCGTGTCTCTGACGCTGCGAGGCAGCAGTGCTAACCACTGTGCCACCGCAGCTTGAAGAATTTATAAATTCTTCAAGCTGCGAGAGTTTGTGTAAAAGTTTAAAGCTGTCAGAACTGAAAAAAAGGTTTCGAATTGGGAAGCGTCTCTTAGCCACGAAGGCTGGAAAGAGTTAAGTAAGAAATTAAGGAGTGAAAACAAGAGTAACATTTTATTGAGATTGAGTATCTTTTAAGGATATTGCTGGAAAGCAGATTGACATTTTGTTTTGTGTTTATCATAAGATATTTCTAAACTAGTTGTATCTTTTATGTATTGAAGTTGTGTTCATTTGTTAAAGAACAGTGGCAGCCTCATGTTAATATATTCAGTGACTAACCATGAATGTAGCCAACTGCAAAAATTAAACCAATCAATCCAAGTTTGTCTCTGGCATCTGTCTTTTCTAGTATTAGCATTTATTGGTTACATAACATTACGAATAGATTCAAGGGGCCGAATGATCTACTTTTTTGTCACTTCTGTTGAGCAGCTTTACATAACATTTAAAAACAAAGCTAGATGCTAAGTGAGCAAAACAGTTCCACAGCTATGCTGCCTTTGCTTGGCGAAGTTACTCAAAATAGAGTGAAGGCCATGCATATTCTTCAGTCTTACTGAAATTATTTGGATGTTATCGATTTAGGTAAGCAACTGCAAAATATGCAATGGACAGAAATCCAATGTGACTAAGCGCACAATAAAAAGCTATTAAATTGCACTCAGAAACTGCAGAGGATAAGTGGTGATTTACTCAGCCAAGCAGTGCATATTACCTAATGCAAAGACACAGATGAGAGCTTGAGTCCAAACCACTTCATTGTGTTATTGTTGAGATGAACTGCATTAAATGGCAACTCCACAGCAACTATTTCACTCAATATGCAAGAAGCACAAAGAACAATGATAAAGGCAAATCTGTGTGCCATGCTATCTTTCAACTGGACTGAAGGTTACAGTGTAACTGAGAGCAGACACACTGAATTCAAAAGCTCAACTCAGTTAACACAGTGTAACAACAGGATAACCATCATCACAGAAATTCCAAGTAATGGCAATATTTCTCCAGAATAATTGACCCGTCATCCATAAAAGAAAGAAATTCAGCTTCTTTTAATATTCATTCATCTTGCTGCCACGTGAGACTGATGGTCCTTTGCAGATTGGACTTAATTTTATGAATTAAGAAACATTCACGGTAGGGTTTTCTTTGATTTGTTGCTTTTGGTAACGCAGTAAACACAATCAAAGTATTTTCAGACTTGCTTCTGAAGGAAAACCTTAAAGTGTATTCACTCATGTCCAGATATGTGGCACCTGGTAATCTTGGACATAGGTTTTGGCTTATGTATGATTTAAATGCAAAAACAACTCTCACTCTCTGTGTTTTTAAAATAAGATGGAGCGCGGTAACTTAGGTGAAGAGAAGTTCGACGCAGGTTTCACACAATCAAGCCTAAACTCTTCTTAATGAACAAGGGATGTTTGGTGATTGACATTGAATGCACTGTTTTCCCCTATGTTGAGAGTTGCCAATATCTAGTGGAGATCATAGAATCATGGAATTATTATGGTGCAGGTGTAGGTCACAATGCATCATATCTGTACTGGCTCCCTGAGCATTTTAGATCCTTTACCCCACAACCCTGCAAATAATTTCTATTTAATCATCCAATACACTCTTGGATGCCTTACTTGAACCTGCCTCCACCACTTCCAGGCAGTGAGTTTCATAACCTACCACTCAGTGTGTGAAAAAGATGTTCTACCTTATGTTTGCTTTGTTTGCAAAACACTTTAAAACTGTGCCCTCTCTTCCTTGATCTATTTACCAGTAGGAACTGCTTGCCCTACCCACTTTGTCTATACCCTTCAAAGTTTTGGAAACCTCTATGAGATCTCTTGTTAGCCTTCTCTTCTCAACGGAAAAGAGTGCCAATTTCTCCCATATATGTTCAGAACTGAAGTGTCTTATCCCTGTTAGCATTTTCGTAAACCTCTCTGGGTACACCATGGCTTGGTAGAGCAACTGCTCTGCCCAGGATTGTAAGAAACTATGGAAAGTGAACACAGCCCAGACCATCATGTAAGCCAGCCTTCCATCCATTGACTCCATCTACACTTCTCATTGCAGTGGAAAAGCCGCCAACATCAGCGAAAACCAACTCTCCCCCACAACCCCACCCCCCAACCCCCACCCACCCCCACCCTGGTTATCTCTTCCAGCCTCTCCTGTCAGGCAGAAGCTACAAAATCTTAAACACATGCACCAACAGGTTCAAGAACAGCTTCTTCCCTGCTGTTATTAGTCTGCTGAATAGTCCTTCCAAATTTCAAACCTAATGTTGATCTTGCTTTTGTACACCTCTTGTGCAACCATAACTTTGTATGCCTCGTTCTGCTCACACTATGGTTTGTATGTCCTTGTATGTTATGATCTGCCTGTATTACACACACAACAAAACTTTTCACTGTAATTAGGTAAATGTGACAACAATAAATTAAATAAAATAAATTTTTGACTTTCTTCAAAAGTGTTGCATCTAGAACTGAACACAATAATTCAGCTGAGGTAGAACCAGACCATGAATCCTTGTACTCTATACCCCTATTAACAAAACTTAGAATGCTGTGTGCTTTCATTTCCATCGCTAATAATTAAATACATATACACCTAGGTCTTTCTACTCCCACGCACCATTTGAAATAGACATTGAATTTTATTCTGACTGTCCTCTACATTAAACCTCCCCTATCACCTATCCACTCACTGCACCAATGGATCAACATCTTTTTGGAGTTCTACACTATATTCCTCACAGTTTACTATTTTCCCAAGTTTTGTGTCACCCGTAAATGTTAAAATTGTCCCCTGCATGCCAAGATCGACATCCATACACATAAATATAAGCAAGTGCTCCAGTAGTCCATGACAAATCTTTCAGTCTGAAAAATTTGCCTATCCATTAACCAATTTTTTTTATCTGTTGTTACTGTCCCTTTTATTCTGTGACTTATCACTTCCCTCACACACCTGTTGTGCATGGCACTGTTATCAAACACCTTTTGGAAGTTCGTATACACCACATCACCAGCCTTTCCCTCATCAATCCTCTCTGTTAACTCTTCAAACAACTGTAGCAAGTTAGTGTGACACAATTCTCTCAACAAATCCATGCTGGCCCTTCCTAATTAACCTGCACTTTTTCATGTGACTATTAATTTGATCCTGAATAATTGCTTCTGGAATTTCTCCACCACTGAAGTTAAACTGACTGATCCTCATGGGCAGGCCGATATTCATAATGTTAGTTGAGGACGGGCATAATGTAGGCTATTCTCCAATCCTCCATCACTACCCGCAAATCCAGAGAAGGTTCAAAGATAATTGACAGTATCTCTGTAATTTCCACTCTCGCTTCCTTCAATATTCTTGGATGCATCTCATCTGGTCCCTGTGCCCCATCAGTTATTAAGTAATGACAGCTTATCTTTCATATTTCCTCCTGATGAATTTTGAACACATTGGTCCAGGAATTTGATTATGTGCAGTTAAAGGCATATTACTGATGTGGACATGGTGCTTACAGAACCCTGCATCACAGCCATAGCAACCTGTCTCTGTGGTCCCATAAAATACGATCAGTGAGCTGAGTAAAGCAGCCAGGGAGTTGGTGATTGGTCACTGGGGTGTGGGGAACAGAGGTGATGGGAAAACAAGATTCTCTAACTCCAATGTCAGTGGAGAGCCTCAGAAGAGTCCAGGAGAGGAAGGCATTTGATACTGGAAAGTGGGGATTATGGCATCTGGTTAGCAGGGACCCACAGTTTTGACTTTGAGAACAGAGTCCAGATCTATGAAACCTGCCCTCATAATTCAACCATTTAAATCATAGAGTCATACAGCATGGAAACAGATCCTTCAGTCTGACTCATCCACACTGATCAACTTTCCCAAACTAAACCAGTCTCACTTGCCTCTGCTTGGCTCATATCCCTCTAAATCTTTCCTATTCATGTACTTGTACAATTATCTTTTAAATATTGTAACTGTACTTGCATCTACCACTTCCACTGGCAGTTCATTCCATATATGATCCACGCTTTGTATGAAAAGGTTACTCCCCAGGTCCCTTTGAAATCTTTCTCATCTCACCTTAAACCTATGTCCCCTAGTTTTGAACTCTCCCTACCCTCGGGAAAATACCTTTGCTATTCACCTTATCTATGATCCTCATAATTTTATAAACCTCTATAAGGTCACCCCTCAATCTCCTATGGTTCAGTGAAAAAGGCCCCAGCCTATCCAACCTGTCCTTATAACTCAAACCCTCATTCCAGAAACATTCGGTTCATCAGGTAAGGTTTTAAACTAATGGTTCTGAAGGGCTCTTGCTCAGATCTGTTTATAATCTTACCAACAATGTTTCTTTAAATGAGAAAAGTCCTGGTATTATTCCAGTGCATCTGTGCCGTACTCTTTAAAAGATCAATGCTCTGTCACAGACCAAAGTTTTTTTTTATAGAACCTCTACATTGTGGAAACAGGCTCTTCGGCCCAACAAATCCACACTGACCCTCTGAAGAGCAATCCACTCAGATCCATTCCCCCACCATCCTATATTTACCCCTGGCTAATGCACTAAGCTACACTGGGCAATTCCTAATCACTCTGGGCAATTTAGCACAGCCAATTCTCCTAACCTTCACATCTTTGGATTTCCCAGAGGAAACTCACACAGACACAGGGAAGTGTGCAAATTCTACACAGACTTTATTGACTTAAAGCATCGCTTCATTCCTGTTATACCCTTGTTCCAAGAACCCATGATGTACATAAATTATTTTTTCCTCTCGGCGTTCTATAGCCAATGACAAGAGGCTAGTACGATTGCAACATTTAAAAGGCATCTGGATGGATGTGAATAGGAAGGGTTTGGAGGGATATGGGCCGGGTGTTGGCTGGTGGGACTGGATTGGGTTGGGATATTTGGACAGCATGGCCGGGTTAGACCGAAGGGTCTGTTTCTGTGCTGTACATCTCTATGACTCTATGTAGTTGTTGTTGTACTGTCGCAGCTAATTTGCACACGGTAATATTCTACAAACAATAATGAAGTAATAACCAAATCAGTGTTGATTGGGTGACAAGTATTGACCAGGATGTGCAGGAGGAGGTCCTCTGTTTTCCATAAAGCGTCATAGGTCCACTCGATAGAACCATCTCATTCCCACTTAATGCTACACAACATGTTTTACCTGAGGTTGCGTTAGAGTACATTATTTGTGCTTGTTATGTCTGTTTAAACCTTTAATCGCTTTGGGTGAGGGGCTGATATTTTGTCTGGAACACAATCCTTTCAGACAATGGCATCTCACACTCTGTTGAATGCAATCTTTTCATCCATTCCCTTGTTCCAAATGCTATTTTTGTCTGCCTGCCACTAGCATTACTTCCCAGTCTATTTAACTGGACCCATCTGTGCGATATCTGTGTGGCTTATATGCAGTGAATGCTGTCACCAATAATTTAATTTGATTGTGTAGTGGAATTACTGCCTGTGCTGTTTCCACCACATCTGTGTTTGCATTCCAACAACCTGACCTTCAGTGATAAGTAGTGTTTATTACAGAGTAAAATTAGTTCAAATCAGCAATATTTAGACTAGCGATTCCTTTAAAGTTAATGTCAAACTATAGCCTCAAGTTGCACATTTATAGCAATGCCTCAATATTGTCAATGCAACTTCAAGAGTGTGAAAAGGAACGAAGTTCATTAGAACTATTTTCAGTCAATTTGTTTGGTTTAGATTTCCATCATCAGAAGTCCAAATCTATCATTCACTATTATTTACATTGGATATCGGCCCACCAGATGTCTGTTCTCACCGTCAGTGTGTTTGTCAGGGAGGGAAAGTTGCCCATTTATGGACACTTTATTGAATTGAATTAGGTTCATTGTCACATGTACTCACATGAGTGCAGTGAAAAGGTTACAACACCACCTCAGGTACAAGCAATCTCAGGAATAAATTAGAAAAATAAAGAAATAAAACGGCCAGCATTTCAGTCCTTAGGTACAAGACACCTCGGTACAAAATCTGAGGAATAAATTAGAAAAATGAAGAAATAAAAGAAAGTCCTGCATTACAATCTTTCAAGCAGTCCACACTGGGCCTTGCCACTTGCCTGTACTAGGCCTTGCCTCCAGACCATGCCAGGACCTCAACTCCAGACTGTGCTGAAATTATCCTGCGGCTGCCTGTTCTCGTTACCACCTCAGGCTGCACTCTATCCCCTGCACTTTGCAGGTTCCTTATTCAGACAGACCTGCAGTTTCATTGATTGTGCCACCTAGTGTTGTCTAATGTTTCTCTGGCTTCCGTTTGACGTGGCTGCTGCATTAATTGGGGCCACAATTTCCAGACTCTCACCATCTTTACAGGGATCATTTTCTGTCGCTCTCATCCAGGTGAAAGTAAAAAGGTGTAAAGTGGACAGCAGCATGAGAAAGAAAATCCGTGGCAAGGATGGAAACTTGGAATGTACATCACCTTTCAGCATGACTCCTCCCTATTTTCTGTGATGTAATGAAAATCAAAGCTTGAGGCCTTTGAATCATCGTTGTAAACAATAAACAAATCTTTAAAATGTATTTAATGTTTTCATTTTAAAGTCACAGATTCTGTTGCCATTAAAAAAAGTTCCAAGTTATTTCTACAGACAGGGAAGAGACGGACAGACCACCTTTCGTTCTCCTCACCTCTTTATATAAACAGGGCTGTGTGTACTTTTGAATAAACTGTGGTGGTTTTCAAAGCATTTTTATGGTGATGTAACTTTAAACTGACATGCAGCAACCTCTCAGGTTTAAAGAAGGGAGTCAAATCCAGAGTGGGCTTTGCAGCGTCTTTCTCTCATACTCAAGAGTCATAGAGCCATCCTGCATGGAAGCAGACCTTTCAGTCCAACTCGCCCATGGCAGCCAGATTTCCTGCACCAAACTTGTCACACTTGCCTGCATTAGACCCATTTCTCTCGAAACCTTCCCTATTCATGTACTGGTCCAAATGTCTTTTACACGTTGTAACTGTGCATCCACGACTTCCTCTGACAGTTCATTTCACACGCGAACCACACTTTGTCTGAAAAGGTTGTCCCTCAGGTCCCTTTAAAATATTTCTCCTCTCGCCTTAAAAATATGCCCTCTAGTTTTACTCACATGTGCAAACACACACACACTATTACAAAAGAAATAGGGGAGAAAATATTTTCATAACTGAGAATAAATTAAAACCAAATGTGTAATTATTAATTCATATAAATCAGAATCCAATTAGAGGATTTTTTTCACTCAGAAGATAAAGTTCAGGTGATGCCAAATGGCTGAAAGACAGAAACTGCAAAATTTCTTTGAAGTTGGTGATGCCACCATGACACTGAGAATTGGTTTGTTTTGCAGGCAGATACAAGGATCTTTCTAGAACTAGGTTTTGAGGACTTGAGGCAGCTCAGCTATCAGCCCAGACTGCTGCTTCATACTATTCTGTTCTGATGTTAAAAGCAGACTGACCAGGATCCAGAGAAAAATTGCATTTGTTTTCCATTGACCCAAAGTTCATGTGACAGGCCCATTAGAGAGTCTGGTTCAACTGAACTAGCTTCTATCTCACTGACCAAAGATCCATTGCTCAGATCAGGAGACAGATGGGCTGTTACCGCTTCCACAAGTTTAACTGGGCTTCAATGGTCATTAGTTCTGAAAAGCAGTCACTGAACTCAAAATGCTAACTCTGTTTCTCTCTTCACAGATGCTGCCAGACCTGCTGAGCCTCTTCAGTGATTTCGGTTTTTATTTGTTTCAATGACCTTCCCTTTGTTACCAGATCTTGCTGGGGAGACATAACATCTTCTCCTTTGTGCTCATTGACCCAGTACAGAAAGGAGATCTGCATAACGAAAGATTGGAGATTTCAAAAGAATGGTGTCTGAGCTGTGTCATTGTAATGACTGTTGGAACCTCCCAGAATTAAAGTCAACTTGGAATAATTCAACAATGGGGGCCATGGCTACAGCTTATACATAATTGGTTAACCTTAAACCTTAACCTAAACCTTAAACAAGCCTCAACAACAGCACTCATATTAACCATTTAAAAGCCTAGTGGCATAAGCAGATGGAAAACTCAGGAAGACACAGGACCACTTGCATTAACAGCAGGAGATCGATGGGATTATTTCTTTTGAATTTGTCTCCAAGTAAGTAGCCAGTCCTGTTGAAGACTGTCCAGCTGGGAAATCCTGGAGAGCTCAGTTGGGTGTGGCTCAGGTCACAGGGCATGTGGTTGTTGGGAGGCAAGGGACACATGGAGGGAGTTCACCTGGAGGGAATCATAGAGGTAGCGGTTACGGGAGCTGGGGGAGCGATGGTAGAGGGAAATTACAACAGGGAAAGATCAAGGACAATGATCACAGGATGCATGCAATGTGCTAGCACAAACTGCAGTATGATGATGGCCAGAAAATCAACTCTTAGGACATTGTTTGAGGGATAAATATTGACCCAAACTTAACTTTGTTGTTCTTTCATACCCCTCCAAAAGGCCAACCAAGGACAGCAAATCCAAAAAAGCAGTACTTGCTCTGTACTACACTGGAGTGCTAACCACAGTTTCTGTGTTCAAGTGTTGATTCGTGACTTCAACACAGAGCCTTAAGAGAGACAAGAGTGCCAATCAACTCAGCCATGGCTGACATAGGGATTGCAGGGTAGGGATTGCTGCATGTGCTGTGGAACCAATTACAACCAGCTAATGGTTGGGGTACACTGCTGCCGAACCTAATTTTCCTGTCTCCCCTTAAACTAAACAATGATAAAGCTAGTCAGCCCCTACTGGGGCATTGTATCACAACAAAAATCAAAGTGTTAAACATCCTTAATTAGCAGTGGTAGAGGATCTTAACAAGAAGAGGCACTTGTCTTAACAAGATCTAATTTATTGCATGATAGGTCTCCTTGGGATCTCCAGCTAGATTCTTCTGAGATTCATTGATCTTGATGAAGGGCTTTTGCCTGAAACATCAATTTTCCTGCTCCTCGGATGCTGCCTGACCAGCTGTGCTCCTCCAGCACCACACTCTTGACTCTAATCTCTAGCATCTGCAGTCCTCACATTTGCCTGGATTCCTCTTCACCCCACTCATGAATATATAGAACAATCAGATGGAGCATGACTAAATACAACTTCCAATTAACCCTTTAAAAGCATTACCTTCTACAACATCTCTCATCACGTAACTCCCCACATTATCTTTTTCATTCAGGTATATAATTGTCCTTACATTTATCGTTACCACACCTCCACCTCCACACGCCCCTACCATCCCATTCACCCATACCCAAATCTTTGGCTTCGCAAATTGTGTCTCTCCTGATTTGGAAGATCGGTGAGTCTTTGGCTCAGGACTGGTGATCTGGATTCTAGTTTTGATTGGTCTGTAAATGTTTTTTTCTGCTGAAGGCTTGGTTATCCCTCGGTCGCCCTCCAGAGAGGATGCTATTCCTTCTAACCCCGGTAATTAATGCATATTATTTCAATCTCCTGAATTGTTGTGGAAATCTTTACTGTTGGCTCAAGTAACTGTCTCATAGCATCATCTGGGGAAGCTTTCACTTCAAAAATATCTATCACACTCTGTAGAAACTAGTACTTTCTCTTTTGAAAAACTTTGGGTTTCTGAGACAGGTCAGTTCCTTGTAACCATGTTCTGAACGTTGTACCGGCTCAGCCATGGAGTTCTTTGCAGCTCATTTTGATTTGTTGCAAACAAACCTTCATCCTTAATCTGCTGTTTAATGTGGGTTGAAGTATGTAAGCACTTTACTTCAGCTTACTGAGGAGATTGGAACTCTTCATTCACTCTCTGTGTATTCCTTCCAGGTAAACCAGACTTTCTCCTATTCCCAGCCTTACTACTGAGGACTGCTACTTGCTTATCATCATCTCTGATATTGACACTGATACTAATCCCTTAGAAGACAAAGCATTAACACGTTGCTCCTGAATTTGTGTTGTTGCATCATCAGATATCAAGCTGTTATTTCAGTTGATTCAGCACACTAAACGGCTTCAGCTAAAGTGAGCTCAAGAGGTTGCAGCGCTCATTCTTTTTCCCTTTGTCTGCATTTTCTTGTCATCCTGATTTTCCTCAGCAGTGATAAAACTGTTTTGCATTCCTGACCAGCCTGAGTAATTGCAAATTTCACAATGAGATGTGAGATCTTCAATCTCTCTTGATAATTCTAGCTGACACACTGCTGACTGAGCCCGAGTTGTACAGCTTGCAATGCTGTGTATCCCTTCCTGAAGGGAAGCTAGGATAACTAGTCTTCAGTCGTACACTTTGAAATGCTGTTGATACTCAAAGTATGTATTCACAACTAACTCATTAAAACTTTGATCTGTCCATCCTTCCATGCAATATCAGTCAATGGGTATATATTTTGAGTCATTCCTTTGTTATTGTTGAATTTGTTCAAATCTGTTTTGATTTACTGTCATTGGTTTGTATCAGCCATATAAAACATTTCTTTTACGCTGCAATAACAGATTGCAGAAATCTATTCCTTCTTCCGTTTGGACCCGCCATCCAAGAAGCCCATTGACTGATTGATCAGCAACAGTTTGTTGCTGGATTAGTTATGCCTTTGGTATGGGCTGAATTCATTTTATTACCTCAAGGATGTTAAAGACAAGATGTGCATGTAGACTCAAGGGGTAAAGTATTGATTGTAAATTATGTATAAATGTTTAACTTCACAATGGTTTTTGTTTTTGCTTTGTTACTCGTTGAGAGTATTCCACTGGGACTAATAATTTCATCTCTGAAGGCTGTAACCATGTTTCTTTAACCATGTTAAAAATCACACACACCAGGTTATAGTCCAACAGATTTATTTGGAAGCACTAGCTTTCGGAGCACTGCTCCTTCATCAGGTGGTTGTGGAGCAGGATCATAATATACAACAAAAGATTCTTTAACCATGGCATTTGATCTGATAGTGACACTCACCACAAGCTTAAACATTTATGAGACGCTCACTGGCATATACAGGTTATATCAAACACAATTTGGCTGAACCAATTTCCCCTTGGAATGCCTTGATTATCTTTTTAATACTGGTGGTTCTAGCCTTTAAAATCTATGTGCTTTTAATTACCCTGAAGCTTCATCCTATTTCTACACATCTTCTAGGTGTTAACTATAATTTCACAGATATAGTATTCTTCTTTGTCATAGTTGGGCAATGCTTAAGTGTGACACTGACAATTAGTATCTGCTGTTTGGCCTGTTCTTTATATTAGCTTGTCATGTGTGCTTTCAGAGTGTTTATACTTTTTGAAGTGAATGGGTGCTGTTGCTCTTCTGTGATAAGTTTGTCCTTCTCCATCAGGATTTTTTTGTGTGCCTTTTTGTTTTCTGCTTCTAACGTTATTTGAATAACTATCTACAAAGCCATGTTTTCTTTGGACTATCGTAGATCTGAGAAAGATTCATCACTCATTCCAAAAACCATTCTGTTTCTTATGAATTCTGATTTCATAGCTGTGTGTTCACAGCCTTCCATTCATCTATAAAGATCATTAATCAAATCAATGTATCTACAAATTCTCCTGAATGGTGAAATCTTCTGTTAAGTCTTGTTTTCCCAAGAAGTTTGTTTGTTCTTGGATTAAAATAATTGCAAAAAGATGAAGAAATTCTTCAGATGTGTTTGTGCCTTTAAGTTTTTTTTGTAATTTATAAAGTCATCAGTTGTAGGTTCTATTGAATAATACAACAGTGCGTTTGTTTGTTCAGCTTATGTTTAGTATTTAAGATTGAAGCAATTCTGTATCTTAAGGGCTATTTTCCATAAGATGTCCAGTCCAGTTTTCTATTTGGCCCACTTAGAATCATAGGGTCATAGAGATGTACAGCAGGGAAACAGATCCTTCAGTCCAACTTGTCCATGCTGACTAGATATCCTCAATTAGTCTAGTCCCATTTGCCAGCACTTGATGCATATCTCTCTGAACCCTTCCTGTTCTCTATGATTGCATCTGGCAGTATTATTTCACCTGCTTTGTTTCCTTCATCTGATTATTTATTATTCTTCCTTTAACGTTGTTTTTAAATTATGCAATGTTGCCTGATTTATGGATTTAAAGCTTTAAATATTGCACTATAGGAATGCTATTTCATTTTTAAAGGATTTTAAATTGTTCAAAATGGCAATAATTTATTATTTTCTTCTAATAATGTGTAGAATTGAGCTGGAATTTGGATGTGAGGAGGCTTCAAGTGGCAGATGCATTGCAATATGGCTAGATGGGGATTTATACACTAGGGTGTGGAAAACGGAAAGACAGAATATTATTTAAATGATATTTATAAGAAAATGCGGATGTACAAAGGCATTTGGGTGTCCTTGTACACCAGTTAATGAAATTAAATAGACAACTACAACAAGTAATAATGAAGGTGAATGGTATATTGACCTTCATTGCAAGAGGATTTGAGTTCAGACATAGAGATGGCTTTCTACAGTTATACAGAGCCTTGGTGGGATAACACTAGAGTACTGTGTGCAGTTTTGGTCTCCTTCCTAAGGGAGGATATATTTTCCACAGAGCGAATGCAGCAGACATCAGGTACCAGAGATGGTATGACTGTCCTATGAGTAGAAGTTGGTTCGACTTTGAAACATTGCATTCACTAGAACTTAGAAGGTTGGGAGGGAATCAGATTGAAAAATATCAAATGCTAATGCGTTGGACAGACTAGATGCAGGAAGGATATTATCCCTGAAGAGGAAGTCCAGATCCAAGAGAAATAGTCTCAAGATATGGAGTAGGCCATTTAGGCCTGAAATGAGAAATCTCTTCACTCAAAGGGAAGTGAGCCTATGGAATTCTGTCCCACAGAATGCTGTAGAGGCCATCACTGAATATGTGCACAATAATTCTGTTTAAATTTTAAAGGCATCAGGTGGTACAGGGAGAAAGTGAGAATACGACATTGAGGTCGAGGGTCAGTATTGACCATATTGAATGGTGGAGCAGGCTCAAAGAGACACATGGCCTACTCCTCTTTCAAGTTTCTATGTTTCTAAGAAATCTTCCAATTCAAAATTTTATCATACCGACAGAGATCTCTGGAGTAGAGGAGAAAATATTGTGGAGGTGAGGGGTAGGAGGGATCCAATGGGGTGCGTGTGGGTCAACCAGTTGTAGGATTGGGGAACATCATGGCAAGTTTGTTGTTGACTCAGGGAAGCATTCCTGGTTGTCCTGGCTGGAAAACTTGTTTTCCTTGAACTGTAACTTTCCCCAAGCTCGGGAAAACCTACTCACAGCTGTTCTATTATAATTGATGGCAATTAATGTTGGTGGAGTCAATTAATGTTGGTGACAGTGGACGTGCCAATCAAGTGGGCAGCTTTGTCCTGGATGGTGTCAAGCTTTCTGAGTATCTTTGGAGTGGCACTCATCCAGGCAAGTGGGGACTATTCCATCGCAAAACGAATGGCTCTGGGGGAGGGGGGGAGTCAAGAGATGATTTTTTTTCTTCATTTTATAATTTTTTCCAAAAATCTGCAATGTCACACTTTTTGCTTCTCTATTTTTCTAAGAACTGTAACTGAAGAAGCTAGCCCTTTGGATCTAAAATGATGCTGTAAGTAATGACATACATTTTTCACTGTAGTCAGATGAGTACATGTGACAATAAAGCTAATTCTAATTCTAATACTCACATTAGAACTTCTACTGTGGTCATGTAGTCAATGTATTTACAGGCTGGTCCAGTTGAGGTTCTGTGGAAGTCTATGGTCAGGGTTTCAGTGATGGTAATGCAACTGGAATGCTAAGGGGAGATGGTTTGAATCTCTTCTTATTGAGATTGTCATTAGCTATAACTTGTATGACAGCTCCTGCCAAACATACTCAGTCACACAGCTCAACCTCAGAACGTGAGGAGACAGGGAAGCACACATTCAATCACATGCAGCAGGAGAGATGGAAAACTCAATGTTAAAAGGCACTCATCAAACATCATGTTGACCTCTGCCAGGTTTCAAAATGTCACAATGAATGGTGACTCTCGTTTTTGTGTGATAATAGTCAAATGTCATTTACTCCCATTCTGTGCTTCATTGCTGTTTTGGAGTGCAGGGTTCTAGTGAGGAGCTATGTGGTTCGCAAATATCAATGGATTAACAATTCTATTGAACAATACCAGTAATGTACCAACAACGAATGCAGTAACTTTACAACAGCACCCAGATCTTTAAACAAGAGATGTATGTAACATTAATGGTGCTTTGGAAATTCCTGGTCAATGTTTTTGATCCAAGGAGAATTTCTAAAAGAGTATATGATTCTATTTTGTTAATGAGATTAAAAAAACACACACCATCTGTTCATACAAGAGTTTCTTAAATAAATATTATCACCGTGAATTAGGCTGAATAAAGAGATTCTCCAACCATGTTATAGATTCATACAGTATGGAAATAGACCCTTCGATCCAACCAGTCCATGCCGACCATAATCCCAAACTAAACTGGTCCCATCTGCCTGCGCTTGGCCCGTATCCCTCTGAACATTTCTTATTCATGCACTTATCTAAATGTCTTCCCTACATTGTAACTATCCCCACATCCATCACATCCTCTGGAAGTTCATTTGATATGCATGAATCATGCTGTGTGAAAAAAGTTGTCCCTCATGTCTTTTTTAAATCTTTCTCCTCTCACCTTAAAAATATGCCTCCTGATCTTGAAATTCCCCCACCCTAGGGAAAAGACATCTGCCGGGAGAAAGTGAGGTCTGCAGATGCTGGAGATCAAAGTTGAAACTTTATTGCTGGAACAGCACAGCAGGTCAGGCAGCATCCAGGGAACAGGAGATTCGACGTTTCGGGCACAGGCCCTTCTTCAGGAATCTTTCCTGAAGAAGGGCCTGTGCCCGAAACGTCGAATCTCCTGTTCCCTGGATGCTGCCTGACCTGCTGTGCTGTTCCAGCAATAAAGTTTCAACAAAAGACATCTGCCATTCACCTTATCTGTGCCCCTCATGATTTTATAAACCTCTACAAGGTCACCCCTCAACCTCCTACATGCCAGTGAAAACAGTCCCAGCCTACCTATATAACTAAAACCAGATAAAACAGTATAGGGAGAACAGGAAAGAATCTATAAGAGACTTCACAGGGAGTCATAGGTGGAATGGCACGGTGGTCAGCACTACAGCCTCACAGTGCCAGGGATCCAGGTTCGATTCCAGCCTCGTTCGACTGTCTGTGTGGACCTTGCACATTCTCCCCTTGTCTGTGTGGGCTTGCTGCAGCTTCCTCCCATAGTCCAAAGATGTGCAGGTTAGGGTGAATTGGCCATGTTAGATTGCCCATAGTGTTCAGGAATGTATAGGTTAGATGCACTAGTCAGGGGTAAATGTTGAGTAATGGGATCTGGGTGGGTTACTCTTCAGAGGGTCAGTGTGGACTTGTTGGGTCGAATGGCTTGTTTCCACATTGTTGGGATTCTATGATTGGTTGTTGAGCAGCTGCTGTAAGGGACTATGCTTTTCAACTCCAGAAACTTTGAGAAAAGTAAACTGCTAAATTAACACAGGGCAAGTATGAATTGAGTAATTCTTTCTACTCATCTCCAGTGATTAGTTAATAGTACAAGAGCAAGCTAAAATTAGTTTAAGTAAATTAAAAGTATAAGTTAAGGTATTGCAGTACAGCTCAGCCAAATGGAGTATTCATCCCTGTGACATGTGAGGAGTCAGGAATACTGCTTATGCCCTGGATGGGCCCACGTGCAGGAAGTGTTTCTAGCTAAAGTTTCAGGTTTCAGAACTCAACACAGCAGTTGCTGTGGTTACTGAGGTGGGAAAATTAAGTCCCTTATAACCAAAAGTTCTGCGGGCCCAACTGTAGTAAGAAGGAAAACTTGTTGCTTTTCATCTGCCCCAATATATCGCATTCTTTCCACATACTGGGCCCAGTCTTTGACTGCAGGGTCAAATGAGTCAAGCTTCCCAAATAAAGGCATGACGCCAGAAATGTTTACCCAACTCTAAGATGACAGCTGTGAGTGAATATTCTTCAGGCACGTTCTGTTTTCTCTCGTCGCCACAGAGGTCGGTATCCCACCACCATGTCATCCTTCATTCACTTGTGCACAGTACACTGGCTGTGGCCAGCCAGCTCGGGGGTCAGTCCCCTGAACTGAGGAGATTCTCATCTCATGGTTATATTCTTTTAAATATAATTTTATTCAATATATCCACCACCAGGAAAAACACTCTTGTGGCCAGTGAACCAGTAACTAGAACCAAGCTTGGGACAAGCAATGCTTACGTGAAAATCTCCCAGCTACCTTTTTTTCTTTTTTTTCTCTAAATCTACTGGTTTTATATTTCTCCTTTTTTTCTTTACCCCCCACACTATCGCCTAACTGCGGTGGTGCTTATTTTTCCCCAGCATCCATGTTGTGTGTGTGCAGCTGTGAGCCACAGTGAAAGGCAACACTTATATAAATCTTTATTGATATTCCACCACCAGGAAGAAAGGAAACACCCGAGAGGCCAGTGACAAGCAGTGCCCTTCTCATCAACAGGCAGTGTTGTGTGATCAAAAGAGTGAGGGGAGGGCAGGGATTAAATCAAAATAGAGTTGGAGGGGGAAATGATACACTCCACTCCCTGCGGCGCCCACCTTTCCCTGAAAATTCTCCCAGTTATATTGGTCAGCCAAGGCTTTCCTGTTTGGCCCAGCTTAAAAACCCCAGTCAACGACCTCGTGGTCAATGAGGTCAACCTGGTTCCAGTCACCACATATTCCTAGACTGAGTTCAGGAGACTTTCCTACAGCAGTTTGTGGCTAGTCCAACCAAAGGAGACACTGTTAGACACTGGTGCTTGGGAGTGAGGTAGTCTCAGTATATAAAGTGTCCATTGGGAAGCATTTAGGGGACAGTGATCATTGTATCATAGGATGATGGTAGAAAACTCCATTAGTCAATGCACAGTAAGAATAGTCAACTGGTGGGCAACCAACTTCAACAGAAAACGGAGGTGAATAGACAGGAACCAAAGGGAGGCAGGTAAACAATAACTGACTAATGGGATGCCTTTAAAAAGAAGATTGTCCAGGGATAGTGAAGGTGTATTGTGTCAAAAAGGAAAGGTTATATAAACCAATCCAGAGTCTCCTGGATGACAAAGAAGATAGAAATTAAGTTAAATACAGCTGAGAACAAACTGAATGTATAAGGTTCAGGGGAGGTAAGAATGAGGATAGCAAAGTGGGTTACAAAAAAGAATTGACATCAAAGAAAATCCCAAAATCTCCTGTGAGCACATCAAGAATAAGAGGGTGAGAGAGGAGCGGTGGAGTACATCAGGGACCAGAATGGGGATTTTTACATGGGGAAAAGAGCCATAGTTGGCATGTTAATTGAAGCCTTTGCATCCATCTTCACCTACAAGGCAGATGTTGCACAAACCATGGAGAGAGAGGACGAAACTTATTAACTGAAAGTGTTAAAAATTGATGAGATGAAGATAAGTTGTTGGTGCTTAAATTTGACAGGGCATTGGGACTGGATAAGGTGTTCAAGGATATTAAAGAAAGTGAGTGGAATATTCAGAGGCTCTGGCAGTCACCTTTGTATCTGCCCTGGATTCGGGGTGGTGTTGGAGGATCGTTCATGAAAAGGTTACCAAGATAAGCCCAGTGGTTACAAATCAGTTTTACATCAGTAGCAGGGAAATTTCTCAAAACAATTATTTGGGATAGAATTACTAATAACGTGGAAAAATGTGGTTTAATTCAAAAGAGTCAGTATGGATTTATTCAGGGAAAAACATGTCGAACTAATTCCAGTGCAGTGTTGGGTTTCATTCAATTTTGCAGCTACTTAGTTTATCTGATAACGCTCCTATGAGATAAGTTATTGTTGTTCATTGCACCGAACTCAGATATAGCTGAGAAATTTGGCTAATTGTTTATACAGGTTGCGACTTACAGTTCACTTTTATCCTTATTCATTTTCAATGCAATATAAAACTGCGAAAGCTGACAGATTTACTAAGGTCAGTGACAAACCTCCCTGCAGCAAATCTAAGCTCCAGGCTGTTGCTGTCTGCATGAATTGGGAGTCCAGCTGGCATTGTGAGCATAGCTCTTGAAAAACACCAAGGAGCGTTAAACTGCAACTTGTGCCTGTCATGTAGAAGACCAAGATTTTCAGCAAAGGATTTGGGGATTAGATTCCATAATTCCATCTATTTTCTGTGCCTGCAGTAGTAACAAGTGAGTCATGTTTCCCATTCTGCAAGAGGTGGCTGGTTGGTTTAAGCGTAACTTGTCACACTGCGTTGAGCCATGTGTTGAAAAAGGTGAGTGTTTTGTAAAGGTAAAGGGGCTTTGATTTGCAATTTTGTCCCAGTATTTTTGCAAGCATGTCAGTACTAAAACAAGCAGTGTGAGTGTCAGTGTCAATAAAGCACCTCAACCTCAGACACTGAAGAAAGGTATAGAGCCATAGAGTCATAGAGATGTACAGCATGGAAACAGACCCTTCGGTCCAACCCGATCATGCCAACCAATCTAGTCCCACCTGCCAGCACCCAGCCCATATCCTTCCAAACCCATCCTATTCATATACCCATCCAAATGCCTCTTAAATGTTGCAATTGTACCAGCCTCCACCACTTCCTCTGGCAGCTCAGTCCATACACGTACCACCCTCTGTGTGAAAACATTGCCCCTTAGGTCTCTTATATCTTTCCCCTCTCACCATAAACCTATGCCCTCTTGTTCTGGACTCCCCCACCCCAGGGAAAAGACTTTGTCTATTTACTCTATCCATGCCCCTCATAATTTTGTAAACCTCTATAAGGTCACCCCTCAGCCTCCGATACTCCAGGGAAAACAGCCCCAGCCTGTTCAGCCTCTCCCTGTAGCTCCCTGGCAACATCCTTGTAAATCTTTTCTGAACCCTTTCAATTTCACAGCAGCTTTCCGATAGGAAGGAGACCAGAATTGCATGCAATATTCCAACAGTGGCCTAACCAATGTCCTATACAGCCGCAATATGACCTCCCAACTCCTGTAATCAATACTCTGACCAATAAAGGAAAGTATACCAAATGCCTTCTTCACTATCCTATCTACCTGCGACTCCACTTTCAAGGATCTATGAACCTGCACTCCGAGGTCTCTTTGTTCAGCAACACTCCCTAGGACCTTACCATTAAGTGTATAAGTCTTGCTAAGATTTGCTTTCCCAAAATACAGCACCTCGCATTTATCTGAATTAAACTCCATCTGCCACTTCTCAGCCCATTGGCCCATCTGGTCAAGAACCTGTTGTAATCTGAGGTAACCCTCTTCGCTGTCTACTACACCTCCAATTTTGGTGTCACTTGCAAACTTACTAACTGTACCTCTTATGCTCCCATCCAAATCATTTATGTAAATTACAAAAAGTAGAGAACCCAGTACCGATCCTTGTGGCACTCCACTGGTCACAGGCCTCCAGTCTGAAAAACAACCCTCCACCACCATCTTCTGTCTTCTACCTTTGATTCAGTTCTGTATCCAAATGGCTAGTTCTCCCTGTATTCCGTGAGATCTAACCTTGCTAACCAGTCTCCCATGGGGAACCTTGTCGAACGCCTTACTGAAGTCCATATAGATCACATCTATCGCTCTACACTCATCAATCCTCTTTGTTACTTCTTCAAAAAACTCAATCAAGTTTGTGAGACATGATTTCCCCCACACAAAGCCATGTTGACTATTCCTAATCAGTCCTTGCCTTTCCAAATACATGTATATCCTGTCCCTCAGGATTCCCTCCAACAACTTGCCCAACACCGAGGTCAGGCTCACCGGTCTATCGTTCCCTGGCTTGTCCTTACCACCCTTCTTAAACAGTGGCACCACGTTAGCCAACTGTTTGCATTTGTAACATACTTTTCACAACCTCAAGATGTTATGGAATGTTTTATAATCAGTGGAGTCTTTTTGAACTGTATTGCAATAATGTTAGTGCATTGTATCCCAATAGCAATACTAAGATAACATTTTCAAGTCATGAAGGTCTAATCTTTTTCAAAATAATGCTGTGAAGCTTGGTAATCCATAACATAGACAGGGCCTTAATTTAGTGAGTCTTCCAAAAGCAGGTACCTCTTGCAAGTACTGTTTGTGTACATTGTATCCTCAGCTCCCAGAAGGGGTAATCAAGCCTCCTGACTGCCATTGCATTTTCTGAAAAGCTCAACTTAAAGCTGTATAATCAGGAATGTGGTATACTAAATTTGAGTAAGAGATTTCTCATCATGTAAAAGTGGTGACTGCAGGTAAAGTGGTGACTGCATTCACATTTTTCTTCTGGGTATCTTTGAACATGATTCAATGAAGTCTTTTTACAGCCAGGACCCCTGAACAATGTGGAAGCTTGAGCTGGCAAGGTCTGCGTCGACATGAGCGGCAGGTCACAACCACCTCAAAACAAGACCACGCTCAGCCAACACCCCTTTCACCTTCAACAGCCATCGGTTTGGAGGTCACCAGTAATCAGCAGCTGAACTGCAACAATCGTGCTGACAATGGGATACACGAGCAGGACAGTGGTTGCCATGTTGGGTTATTGTGATGATACACCCCAGCTTTCCTGCCTCCTACAAAATTCCAGTCATGAATGTTCTCTGCAGCCAGGACAACATTCGATGAGCTTGACACTATCCAGAATAGAGCACTTTCCTTGCACGATGCTCCTGACACTGGGCTCAATAGCCTGTGGATCTCATAGTGGGCTTGTTGTGGCTATTGTAAGCACAGTCAACAGGATGTACTTCAGCAATTCACCATGGCAACGTCAGGCACATCTTCCTTCCCTGCGATCTTTCCTAACCAAGAAGGGTAAAAGCACAGCATAATATCCAAATTCACTTCGAAATGACACGTGGTTCTCTCTCAGAACATAAGTTGCCATTCTATCATCATCAGCTCCAAATCCTGGAATTAAAGGTGAATGGAGACTTTAAAACCTTTCAGAAAACATGAACGTTCTTATTTTATGTTGTGTAACTTGGCTTCAACCTGTGTTCAATGTACAGCATCGTAAATGCTTTTAACTAAGGAAACAAGAATTTGTAGGTTCGTATCAGGTTCCAGGCATAAACCCTGGGGTCTTGTTGAGATTTGCGTGTGTTTATTTTGATCTTCAGCGTTATTGTGTTCGGCTTCTAATTGCTTTAGTTTAACTATTCCTTAAAGCGAGAAAGAGAATTGGGAATCAAAGTGCCGTAAAAATGAATTGTTCTGGAAATGTGGCAAGGCCGCGTTTATTGCCCATTATTGTGTGTCGTGTCTTAACATTGATGGGCTGCTTTCTTGAATCCCTATTGGTTGAGGGTGATCTTACAATGTTGGATCAGCATTCCCAGCCTCTGATCTGCTCTAGTGGCCATGTTGCCCATCCATTTGAGTTCCTGCTCAATGCAGGATGTTCAACACCGAAGAATTTGGAAATGGTAGTGAGGTGGTGGTTAGGTTGTCTCTCGTTGGAGATAGTCAATGTCTAGCTCTTGTGTGATGTTACTTGCATTCCAATGCAGAAACAATGAACAAAAGGATTGTTTTTGAGGGGGGTCAGAACATTAAAAGACCCAATAGATAAAGACGATGAGATAGTAGTTATCCCGAATGACACTTGTTGACATTTCCTTCTCCAAAATGTAGCTCCAAGCCATTACTTAAGGCTTTAATACAAATTAGTTGGAACTCCTTTTAGCTCAATTTGACTTACAGAACTGTCAAAGCTGATTGGGATATGTGTACATTATATCAATGTGTCCAGTGTCTGACCATAACTATAAAATGGACTCTTGTGGTGTAGTGGTAAAGTTCCTACCTATGAGCTGGGAGAGGCAGTTTTAAGTCCCACCTGCTCCAATGGGTGCACAATAACATCCCTGAACAAAATATTGATATGGGAAAACATTAAAATGGAAATGTAGTTCGTAAAAAGTATTTCTCTTCCCCTTTAAGGTGCACTGTTTGAAGCAATGTTGTAGCTTTTTTCAGGAATTGGTGTTAAGGTCCTTCTTGCTGATACTTGCCCTAGGATCTTCCCATTGCCATCGACCAAGGGCAAAACCTGATTCAGGGGGAACATGAGGGTGGCCAGTGGGAACATTGTGGCAATCGTCCAGCTCCCCACCCACTTCTGACTCTGCTTTCGAGAAGGCTAGCCACAGGTGAAGCCACAAGGAGGAAAAGGAGGGTGGCTGCCTTAGGAAAAAGACATTGGTTCCTGTGATACTGAGGAGGCAGGCCCCAGTAATGGGAAGGAAACCCCTCTCTCATTAACACTGTAAGGAAGCCTCCATAGCCAGCCATGTTTTGGTAATGGAGGGAGTGAAGGGTGCAATGGGGAGGGCTGTCCTGCTCTTGGCACAAGGAACCCTCAGTGGCTAAATAAGCCTCTGATCTCCAGTCAGCATCAAGGTGGGCCTCCACACACAGGTCCCTCATACTTTGTCAGCACCAGCCCTCCCCTTCCCCCTCCCTCCTAATATCCCCTCCCCAAGCTACTCCAAGTGGATGTTACATTCTTACCCCATGCCAAATTGCTTCACTGCCCAGCTCTTTGATAAGGATAAGGTCGCTTTCTACAAGAATTGACTTCTTTCTAGCACAAGCATTCACATAGTTTGTTTGAGTAACGCTTAACACAAAGTCTTGTCTGAAGTTATTCCCTTTCCACCCATTGCCCCCATCTATCAATGCAAAAAGAAAACCAAAGGCACCTCCCCAGGCATTAGTGATGTCTATTAATAGCTTGCCACCACATTACGTACAGCCGAACACATGACATTGCACTTTCCTGTAGAAACATTGTTCAATGCATTTATATTACAGGATATGATAAAATATCTGGGCAGCAGTCCAGTCCTTCCTGTGATTAGGCTGTAGCCATGATTACCTCATTCTGTTAAACGAACAATAACACAGGATGTGAGATTTTGAACCTTTAACGTTCCTGTTGTTTTCTTTCTCCCTATTTTCTTTCTGCTATTAGAATGCCCAGTTGATATTGAGTGCTGGAAGTTAGACCAACAACAAGAGCCATTATTTTTTCCTTTGGTTGTTCAAAACAAATGCATCAAATTGAGATCCCTGATGAAGGATAACCTTTTCACGTTGTGCACCGAGTAACTCAATTTACAACACTCTAAAGAAAGACTGTGTTTTGATGTTTTATTGTACTGTAGGTCAGACTGTCTTTCAAGCACTGGTGTTTACACAGGGGGGGCGGGCGGAGTTCAGGCTGAAGTGGTGTGTTGACAGCATCTGATCATCATAAGAATTGATTACTGATGGCTTCCTATAGGTCAATCATGTCACAGTGTCCTATTGGTGCTCTGTTTTTGAGTGTCACTTTGAAACTCTGTGAACAATTCTGTCTTCAGAAACCCATTGTTTTTCCTATCATTCAAACTTTAGCATGTCATTTTGCTCCTTGTATTCCATCCACAAGCATGATAATGAGGTTTGCAGTTTTGAAAGTTCCTTTAAATATTTCTGCTTGAAACATAAAGGAAAACTTGCTGATAATTTGCATAAACCAAAAGAAACTCCAAGGCTGAGTCAATGCTGCAGTCACAAGCTGGAATTGAGGTGGGTGAGGGGCAATTAAATATGTGTGAGCAAAATGTCACCTTGCTGAGGGTGTTACGCAGGTTGGGATTAGGTTGGCAGGGGATTAAAGGCTGATGGTGGTTGCCAACAGCAAGCGGCTAGAACTTTGTTTTAAATCGTTAACATGGAATGTATATTCATTACATTATGACCAGGAGACTGTCATTGATTGTTGCTAAATCAGTATGGTCCACTAATGTCTTTCAGAGGAAATAAGACCTGGTGTCCTTACCAGATCCACAGTATTGTCTTATGGATCACCAAAGGAAAAGCAAGGGTCAAGGATGATGCAGGGAAGGTCAAAGATGATTTGGATAAAGTACAGATGATGCTTTAGGCTTGAATGTTCGGGGAAATGAGCCTCTGAGGTAAGCTGAGATGCAACTGTGACCTCCTTCCATGTCCTCGAACTCTGCTGGTAGGTTGGAGCATTCTTCTCTGAAGTCTTACCACCATCAGTATAGGTAATTAATAAACAAAAAACCCCAAAAGAACTGCAGATACTGGATATCAGAAACAAAAGTCAAAAGTAGAAGTTGCTGGAAAAAGTCAGCAGGTCTGGCTGCAACTGTGGAGAGAAATCAGAGTTAGCGTTTCGGGTCCAGCGACCCTTGTTCAGAACTGCATGATCTCCAGGATTCTGCCTCAAGAAATGTCGCAGCAAAAGTGCCACCAGATCTGCCCATTCCTTCCTGACCATCCTACAGACCCATGACCTCTGGCACCTAGTAAGGAAAAGGCTGCAAGCCTTCGGCATGAGGAAGCCATTTGCAAAGTGCCATCAAAGCCACACACACGTCTGACTTGGAAGGAGTGTGCTCATGACTCAGTCTCACACGCTCTAATTCTGACTACTCCCAGCTAAAATCTCTGCGAAGCCACCTGCAAAATGCATGCTGCTTCAGCAAGTGCTGCTGAAACAACAATTTACATGCAACATGTGCTGGCTTGTTAGCAAGATTCCAATTCCCCAATCTAGCAACAGTTCATAGAGTCTGAGTACTGGAACAAGGATGAGTTGCTGCAATAATACAGGACATCGGTGAGGCTGTGTGCAATTTGTTTACCTTACCTGGGGTAAGATAGGAGTAATGAAAGGTTTTCCAAATTGATTCCTGGGATGAAAGGACTGAAGTGTGAGGAGAGATTGAGTCAGTTAGGATTGTATTCACTAGACTTTACAAAAATGAAGGGGGAAATCTCATAGAAACCTGCAAAATTCTCATACGACAGGTCAGGAAAGATGTCCCCGATGATGTGGGAGTCCAGAATTGGAGCCATAGGTTAAGGATAAGTGGTAATCGTTTTAGGACTGAGATGAGGAGAAATTTCTTCACCCAGAGAGTGGTGAGTCTGTAAAATTCATGAGTGGTTGAGGCCAAATATTATGAATTTTCAATAACGAGATAGATAGACCTCTTGTGGCTAAGGGGCTCAGGGGTGAGGGGGGATCTGCAGGATTAGGGTATTGAGCACAATGATCACTCATGATCATATTGAATGGCAGAGCAGGCTCAAGGGGTTATATGGCCTACTCCTGCTCCTACCTTTTATGACTCTATGTTTCTATGTCAAGAAGCACAGGTATGCGGCTACTTCTGAGGGTCCACAATAAATAGCATCCTCATTACCCACATCAGCCAGCATTGACTTTCAATGAAGCATCAAGCCTTAAAAAACCTCAGTACAATTGCTAAGAAGTCAACAATGTGGTCATTCAACACATGTGAAGAAAGTGATCAAGACTGTACATTTACACACTAAATGTGCAATGTCAAATTTGGTCATCCTTGCCGCCTGTGTTCAATTAGAAGGTGTTTTCATATTTTCGGCCACTATTTCTTCACCTCAGCCCCAACATCTGCAGCTGTGGCAGAGGCAGCCTGTCGTGCACTTCGATGTCTCACTGCCTGAAATAACCTTGGGAGCCACCCTCTGGTGGAAGTGGAAGTTTGGGAAATGTCTTTGACATTGCTCCTTGGTTGACACACAAAGTCATAGAGTCAGAGATGTACAACATGGAAACAGACCCTTCAATTCAACTCATCCATGCCAGCCAGATATCCCAACCTAACCCAGTCCCATTTGTCAGCATTTGGCCTATATCCTTCCAAACTCTTCCTATTTGTGTATTTGTCCAGATCCTTTTTAAATGCTATGCTATCAACCTCCATCACTTCCTCTGACAGCTCACTGCATACACACACCACCCTCTGTGTAAAAAAGTTGCCCCTTAGGTCCCCTTTTCAATCTTTCCATTCTCATCTTAAACCTATGTTTTGGACTCCCCTACCCTAGGAAACATACCGTGGCTATTTATCCTATCCATGCCCTTCATGATTTTATAAACTTTTATAAGGTCACCCTTAAGCCTCCGAAGCTCCAGCGAAAACAACCTCAACCTAATCAGTTCTGCCCTACAGCTCAACCCTCCAACCCTCACAAAAGCTTTGTGAATTTTTTCTGAAACCATTCAAGTTTCACAACATCTTTCCTATAGCAGTGGTGTCAATGGCATTACACTGTGGGTTTCTCAGGGCAATAGAATTTCTTGCACATTGTAGCCCAGCATATATATATATATATATATATATATATATAAAATATATACATAATATGTTGTATACGTCACAAAATGCTGGATATTGCTAATGACAGATAACACAAGCGACATCTCATGCAACTCACTGTTGATAACTGCAATACTTGTTGCTGAGTCACATACTTGATGATGTTGCTGGCCTGTTTAACAATTGTTTTAAACGTGTGTCCCGTCTTGTGGCAGAATGTCAACAGTGTATTCTTTAAATTTGTCAAGCAGTACATTTCTGAAGGATTTATGGATGTAAAGGCGATAAACAGTTCCAGAAGCCTTTCAGCTAAGTTAAGTACATTCTGCACCTGTGCACTGTTACCTGACCACAAAATGGTTAAGTCTTTCACTTGGCTGTTGTTGGTATTAAATGAACTCAAACCTACATCTCTTCAAGATACCTTGTAAGCGAAGTTGGTCTTCTAAAATCTGGAAAATTCTGTCAGGCTCCTTGTGGTTATCATCAGAAGCGTAAGAGGATTTTTAATTTGCTTAAGCCTCCATTTCTGAAGATAATAAGGAGGTTGACTGCTTGTCTTTCTGAGTGATTTGTTAGTCCAGGAAGTAAAGATTAATTCATTTTATAAATGATTGAAATTCTGACAAAATGTCAATCCATGCTCAAATGTTTGCCTTTCATCTTTACTGAATAGTCAAAAATGCCAGTAATACGATCTGTTTTGCTGTGATATGTTTTTCTTTATTTTCTCAACTTTTTCTCTTGTTTAATAAGTAGCAGGCTTGTGCCTGTAAATAGCATATATAGAGAGGAGAAACATCGACACAATTATTATTTCAGTTTTACATTATTTCCAAAAAAATACGATGGTGGAATCGACTGCCATCTCAACACAGGGAAGGCCTTAATCATATAGAGAATATTTTGTTTAGATGTTTCTTTGCTATACATTGTCCAAAGACTATTTTACAAGGTTGGAACTGCTCTGCACCACTTGTAAAGCTTCTGTTTTCCAAAACTGGATCATAGTCTTATGTATTAAAAGAGATGCTACTCACAGCTGTTCGTCCATTGTGGTGCTGTGTTTCAGCATCTTCCAGCCTTGGTTGTAGACATAAACCTCAGCTCTAAAATCAGGTGGATGATGTGGAAAGACAGTTTGAGAAAATTACTCTTCACAACAGCCACTGCTGTTATCGCCATTTAATTCCAACACTAACCATTTACACTATCTCAGATTTATAGTTAGCCTAGGTTCTGTGCTTCCTGACTGTTGCTGTTACATCACATTTACATAACTGACTGACTGAACACTATACACTGACTCCATTGCATTGAGAGGGAAGGAGTGAAATCGAGGATCTGTCATACAGGAACATCACGTGTTGTGATGGCATGTAACCATTTTAATGATACACTGCTCTGAATCTAACCCCCTCTGTCTTAAAAATATCCAATGACTCCGCCATTCA
The DNA here is from genome assembly GCF_037043375.1 of Chiloscyllium plagiosum. Classification (NCBI taxonomy): domain Eukaryota; kingdom Metazoa; phylum Chordata; class Chondrichthyes; order Orectolobiformes; family Hemiscylliidae; genus Chiloscyllium; species Chiloscyllium plagiosum. The sequence goes on from NW_028270149.1 coordinate 78,832,794, forward strand.
ATATCTTCTGAGGCAGAGGACCAAAGTCACACAACCCTCTGAGAGAAAGAATTCTCCTCATCTCTATCCTAAAAGGGTGACCACTAATTTTAAAGCAGTGTCTACTACTTCTGGACTGACCCACAAGAGAAAACATCCTTTCCACATCCACATTGACAACGTCATTCAGGACCTTATACATTTCAATCAACTCACCCCCTAACTCTTCTAAGCTCCATGGAAACAAGATCTTATAAAACAACCCACTTATTCCTGCTATCAATCCAGTTAATCTCCTCTGAACTGCCTCTGATGCCTTTACATCTTTCCTTAAATAATAAGGCCAGAACTGCAATAGAATTTGAGATATAATCTCAACAATGCCCTGTGTAATTGATGTGAGGTGCCAGTATTGGACTGGGTGTACAAAGTTAAAAATCACACAACACCAGGTTATAGTGCAACAGGTTTATTTGGAAGCACTAGCTTTTGGAGCGCTGCTCCTTCACCAGGCAGCTGGTGGGGCAGGATCACAGGATACAGAATTTATTGCAAAAGATCAAAGTGTCAAACAACTGATGCGATGTATTGAACAAACCTAGAATGCTGTTAAATCTTTCATCATTTTGAAGGTTGCAGGTTTCGGTTCATTAATATGTAAATCCCAGAACTTCTTTGAAGTCACATTCTCCAGATAACTTAAGTTTCTATAAAAAAAGGTGACATCTCAGCTCAGACAATGCGTTAAAGGGAAACTTTGGAAATAGAATCAGTCTGACTCAAGGTTGGGAAACAGACAGACTCTAACCTAATACCTTTAATGCATTGTCTTCGCTGAGATGTCACTTTTTTTATATAAAACCTTAAGTTATCTCAGGACTGTGACTTGAAAGAAGTTCTGGGATTTACAGTTAATCAATCAAAACCTGTATCCTCATTCTAAGTCATTAAAGACTTAACAGCAAACGAGATTTGATCAATACACCGTATCAGTTGTATGACATTTTGATCTTTTAATATAAATTCTGTGTCCTGTGATCCTGCCCCACTAGCTACCTGATGTCGGAGCAGTGCTCCGAAAGCTTGTATTTCCATATAAACCTATTGGACTATAACCTGGTGTTGTGTGATTTTTAACTGTTTAATTTTTAAATTTTAATTAAACATTTTTATGTTTAATTCCTCTTGTAATAAAGGATATCATCCCGTTATCCTTCTTGATTACATGCTTAACTTCATACTAACTTTTTGTGACTAATTCAACAGAACACCTAAATCTATCAGCACTCCAAAATTCTGTTTAGTTAATATTATTTAGTTACATTACAAACCTCACCCCAGGCTTGTTCTGTCCACTCTACCTGAACAAGACATCCATGTGGTAGTTTTGCATTTCCCATTGCTTGCTTTTCACAAAACTTCAATCCTTTCATAATATTGACACTGTCCAAATTTATGGTGTACATAAATCAACATTCAGAAAAGATTTACTCCCCATGTCATTTTAGATTGGATTGAAACTCCAAACTTACAGGTTAATATTAATTTTATGAACTCAATGGACGTTGCAGTTCATTCTATGAAGAGCGAATTACTTATGCTTCTGTGCCACTGTGTTGAGTAAATCATTTGAAAGCTCCTTATTAAAGTATGCACTGCCCAGTTCCAGATTCCTGCTGGCATATAAATTTTCAGAGCATCAAGGGAGCTTCTATGTCACTGACTGAAGCAACGAGGCTAAGTAATGTCAAGAGTTCACAGTCTGGAACTTAGCACTTTGTCCAGGAATGTGAAATGTGTCTCTGTAAATCTCTGCCTTTCAAGGTTGAGCATGTAAGAGGGTGCCTTCAGCCTTCTCCTCATTCTTGCAGACATTAATGTATTGCCAGAGAAAACCTCCTCCTCCTTTCTACCTTCTGACAGATTGCGCAGGCTACCATTATGGGAAAGCTAGCTTGTTATTTGAGGGGTATAGTTAGAGTTAATGGTAATTCTCTTTTCTCTAGGTTGGGGAATTTCAAGAACTAGGACGCTCATTTTTAAGGTGAGGGAGGAGATTTAAAAAAGACACGAGGGGCAAATCTTTACACAGAGGGTGGTTCATGTGAAAAATGAACTTCCTGAGGAAGTGGTGGATGTGGGTACAATTCCAATGTTTAAAAGACATTTGGATGGATGCTTGAGTAGAAAATGTCTGGAGGGATATGGGCCAGGAGCAGGCAGATGGGGCTAGTTTCATTTGGGATTATGTTTAGCTTGGACTTTGGGCCGAACGATCTGTTCCCATGCTGCTTGACTCTATGACTGTGCAAAGCTTTGCAATGGGAAATGCAGAGAACTGATGACTTCAGGGATTTCCTAATGTGTTTCCCAGTACCTGTCTAGTACCCTTTGCAGTCCTTAACGTTTAGCAATTGCACCTGGCCTCTCCACTTGCTGGATAAAGTGATAAACTGCTTCAAACCAGGTGCAGGAGCCTTCACTGAAGTTGAGAGAGTCTCAAGGTTTGCCAAGTATTTGTTGCAGTCTGCTTTAAGTAAGGCAGTGTGGTCACAAGATGGCGGCTGTGTAGTGCTCCTGAGGGGCACTCCTCTGCTCCGACAGTTTTTCTTTCTTCTTGTTTTTTCTTTCTTTCTTTCATTTAGCTATTTAGATAATTTCTTTCTCTACTTAACCTCTGGAGGGAGCTTGCTTGTGGAGGCAGCAGTGGTGACAGCAGTGGCTGGGGGGACTTGGACGGTGGGCCGCAGGGTGATTGGCGGAAATCTGGTGGTCTGTGGCATTGGAGCTTCATTTGATGTCCAGGGGGAATACCGGAGTAGGACTCTGCAGAGAGACAGCTAACATGGTGATGGAGCTTCATTTGATGTCCAGAGGGAGTACCAGAGCGGGACTCTGCAGAGAGACGGCTAACACAGCCTCTTGGAGCGAGGCCTCTTGGGAAAGGCCCAACCTGGAGCATCTGCAGGCTCATGGCTTAAGGAAGGACTGGAATATTTGACTTTTTAAACTTTATTTCTTTATTTTTCTACTTTTATACTAAGAAAACTATAGTGTCGAACTTATTGGTTTGTTTCTTTATTTTTCTATTTCTGTAACTAAGATTTTGTACCTAAGATGGTGCTGTGTGTGGTGACATTGCACATTTTCACTGGACTCTTGTATCCCGTACTTGAGTACACGTGACAATAAAACCTAAATCTAAATTTAAACCGAAATCTGGTATCCCCCTATTTAGTAACAGATTTAAGAGATGCAGAGAGATCTGCAAAGATACAACTTGAAGGGATTCCAAAGTACTACAAACTACAACAACAATATAAGTTATTTACCCTAACAGATCCGCTCTTGTATTTACAATCAGAACAGACCTCTTTTCATTCCTTTTAATTTAACACCACTACGATATTCATCTTCTCCTGTCTCCATCATGTGCTTACTTAAATTCTTCAAAAATACATCAATGCCAGTTGTCTCAGTTAGCGACCTCCCTGCATTACCAAGTTTCAAATTCTAACCATTCTCTGATGAAAATCTATCTTCTTTCCCCCCTCAAATTCCTGATTAGATCGATCACTGTCTCTTGTTCTTAGATCTTTTCATTCTGGTCTCCACCATGTGGGAACCTTTTCTCCACCTCTGCCAGATTAAAGATCTTTACTCTGCCAGCTCTTAGTGTCATCCCCATTGGGGTAATGCACTGGAAATCAAGCCCGTTACTCCTACAGCCAACAAAGAAGTTACAAGTTTATCCACATGGGGCAGCAGAGTGGCTCAGTGGTTAGCACTGCTGCCTCACAGTGCCAGGGAATTGGGCTTGATTCCAGCCTTGGGCGACTGTGTGGAGTTTGCACATTCTCCCGGTGTCCCCTGCATGGGTTTCCTCCTGGTGCTCTGGTTTCCTCGCACAACCTTGCAGGTTAGGTGAATTGGCCGATCTAAATTACCCATAGTGTTCAGGGATGTGTAGGCTTGTTGCATTAGTCAGGGGAAAATATAGGATAGGGGAATTGGTCAGAGTGCATTACTCTTCCGAGGGTTAGTGTGGACATGATGGGCCAAAGGGCCTGTTTCCTTACTGTAGGGATTCTATAATTTACCTGTCAGAGACACTCAGGCTAACAGAAAACATTAACCAGGTATCTGTGCTTAAGAAAAATGATGGTTTATTATAAATAGATCCTAATCACAAGTAAATAATTATGAACAGTCAACAAATGACCATAAGATATAGGAGCTGATTTTTTTTTCCCTTTCATAGGATAAGGACATTACTGGCTAGGAGAAAGTGAGGACTGCAGATGCTGGAGATCAGAGCTGAAAATGTGTTGCTGGAAAAGCGCAGCAGGTCAGGCAGCATCCAAGGAGCAGGAGAATCAACATATCGGGCATGAGCCCTTCTTCAGGAATGAGGAAAGTGTGTCCAGCAGGCTAAGATAAAAGGTAGGGAGGAGGGACTTGGGGGAGGGGCATTGGAAATGCGATAGGTGGAAGGAGGTCAAGGTGAGGATGATAGGCCGGAGTGGGGGTGGGGGTGGGGGCGGAGAGGTCAGGAAGAAGATTGCAGGTTAGGAAGGTGGTGCTGAGTTCGAGGGATTTGACTGAGACAAGGTGGGGGGAGGGGAAATGAGGAAACTGGAGAAATCTGAGTTCATCCCTTGTGGTTGGAGGGTTCCTAGGCAGAAGATGAGGCGCTCTTCCTCCAACCGTTGTGTTGCTATGGTCTGGCGATGGAGGAGTCCAAGGATCTGCATGTCCTTGGTGGAGTGGGAGGGGGAGTTGAAGTGTTGGGCCACGGGGTGGTTGGGTTGGTTTGTCCGGGTGTCCCAGAGGTGTTCTCTGAAAGGTTCCGCAAGTACGCGGCCTGTCTCCCCAATATAGAGGAGGCCACATCGGGTGCAGCGGATGCTATAAATGATGTGTGTGGAGGTGCAGGTGAATTTGTGGCAGATATGGAAGGATCCCTTGGGGCCTTGGAGGGAAGTAAGGGGGGAGGTGTGGGCGCAAGTTTTGTGGTTACAGGGGAAGGTGCCGGGAGTGGAGGTTGGGTTGGTGGGGGGTGTGGACCTGACGAGGGAGTCACGGAGGGAGTGGTCTTTTCAGAACGCTGATGGGGGGGAGGGAAATATATCCCTAGTGGTGGGGTCCGTTTGGAGGTGGCGGAAATGACGGCGGATGATATGCTGCATATGGAGATTGGTGGGGTGGTAATACAATCCGAAAAGACCACTCCCTCCATGACTCCCTCGTCAGGTCCACACCCCCCACCAACCCAACCTCCACTCTCGGCACCTTCCCCTGTAACCACAAGAAATGCAAAACTTGCACCCATACCTCCCCCCTTACTTCCCTCCAAGGCCCCAAGGGATCCTTCCATATCTGCCACAAATTCACCTGCACCTCCGCACACATCATTTATTGCATCTGCTGCACCCGATTTGGCCTCCTCTATATTGGGGAGACAGGCCGCCTATTTGCGGAACCTTTCAGAGAATACCTCTGGGACACTCGGACCAACCAACCCAACCACCACGTGGCTCAACACTTCAACTCCCCCTCCCACTCCACCAAGGACATGCAGGTCCTTGGACTCCTCCATCGCCAGACCATAGCAACACAACGGTTGGAGGAAGAACGCCTCATCTTCCACCTAGGAACTCTCCAACCACAAGGGATGAACTCAGATTTCTCCAGTTTCCTCATTTCCCCTCCCCCCACCTTGTCTCAGTCAAACCCTTCGAACTCAGCACCGCATTCCTAACCTGCAATCTTCTTCCTGACCTCTCCGCCCCCACCCCCACTCCGACCTATCACCCTCACCTTGATCTCCCTCCACCTATCGCATTTCCATCGCCCCTCCCCCAAGTCCCTCCTCCCTACCTTTTATCTTAGCCAGCTGGACACACTTTCCTCATTCCTGAAGAAGGGCTCATGCCCGAAACGTCGATTCTCCTACTCCTTGGATGCTGCCTGACCTGCTGCGCTTTTCCAGCAACATATTTTCAGCACATTACTGGCTCGGCCAGCATTTATTGCCCATCCCTAATTGTCCAGAAGGCAGCTAAGAATCAACCAGGTTGGTCTGTGGTCTGCAGTCACATGTAGGCGAGACCCAGTAAGAATGGCAGTTTCCTTCCCTAAGGGACATTAGTGAATGTGATGGGTCTTTCCAACGATTGAATCACGTTTATTATAAGACTCTTAATTTGATTTTTAATTCATCATTAGATTCTTAATTCATATCTGCTGTGGCAGGATTCAAACCCTTGTCCCCTAGAACATTAGCTGGGTCCCTGGATTAAAAGTCCAATGATGGCACCTCTCGGACATTGCCTTCCATGCAATAGGCCCTGCATTCATTCCCCTGAATTAGGCCTTTCGCCTCTGCTCTTTGATCATGGCTGACACATTTCTCAACCCCATTCTCCTCTCCATAACCCTTGATCCCCTTACCAATCAAGAACCTACCTACCTCTGTCTTAAGTATACTCAATGACTTGGCTTTCACAGCCTTCTGCAGCAATGAGTTCCACAGATTCACCACCCTCTAGCTGAAGAAATTCTTTGTTATCTCAAATCTAAAAGGTTGTCCCTTCATTCTGAAACTGTGCCCTCGGGTCCTAGTCTCTCCTACTATGGGAAACACCTTCTCCATGTCTACTCTATCCAGGCTGCTCAGTATTTTGTAAGCTTCATTCAGATTCCCCTTATCCTTCTGAACTCCATTGAGTACAGACCCAGAGTCCTCAACCATTCTTCATACATTAAGCCCTTAATCCCTGAAATCATTCTTGTAAACATTATCTGGACTCCCTCCAATGACAGCACATTGTTACTTAGATATGTAGCCCAAAACTACTCACAATATTCCAAATGCAGCCTGAGCTTTATACAGCCTCAGCAATACATCTCCTATTCTTCTTCTGTTGAAGAGATCGTTTGGCAGTAAAACACAAATGACTGGGGAAATTGCATAATAGAAGAAGAGCTGGTAGGTATTACTTTCCTCTTCCTGCGCAGTTTGATAACACGCTGTTATTTTTGCACCATATTTCCTTGTCAAGAATGAAAAGGTGGCTGAATCAGCTGGAAAAAGGCAGAAAATTGATTCAATTCTTCAAAAAAACATATAAGGACTGCTAATTAGGGATGAACATCATCACAGAAATTGGTCCCAGTCCTGTCAAGATTTGCTATTAGGAATGTTGGGATTACATTGGTTGCTGTGGAGCATCTTGGATGAAAAGATGACATGAGATACACATGGTCTTTGAATTTGGTCTTTCAGTATCCTTAGAAAGCTAGATGAGGTCAAATAATCTTTTTGACTCTAATAGAAATGAGCTAATTCTCATGCTTCAGTCATCCTGAGGTAGCTGCCTGAATGAGCATTGTTAGAAGATCATTGTGACTACCTTGTATGATTGATGGTATTGGTACCCCCATAGCATCTTCAATAGCAGCACTTACATTGTCTGTCACTAACTGACATCTCAGCAGGTGGAAGTGGGATATTTTGCTAACCGTAGTCTAGAATAATATCAGGATGATCTTGAGATACTGTATCAATGACTGAAGAGTAAGGTACCATGAATTTTCTTCTTAAAAATGTCAAAACCAGACCTGATAGTGATGTTTTCTCTGGTTCAGCCACTGGAGGTTTCTTCTATCCAGGAAGTTCTAAACAGATAAGTACATTGTCTATGAGCACAAAAGGCTGAGATGAAATCAAGCAAATTATGCCAGAAAAGCTGAGGAGGTCGTCATGGAAGGTCATCCTATCTTTTGGGCAGGTAGCTTTAGTTGTTTGGAATGCTTGAGGTAACTCTTGGCAAAATGTCTTCCAATTTTCTTGGTATGAAGGTTACTGTTCCTGGAGAGATTGAGGTAACCCCTCACAGTATGAAATGCAGCTCTCATCTTGGTATGGAATGTATTATATCTGCAGGAGAAGACTTACGTGGATACAAGCCGGCCAAGTCAACATCAATCTGCCCTGATTCTGCAGAGAGGCGCACTAATGACTTTACCACTGTTACAAAAAGGCTTTTCTCTGGAAGGGTGTGTCCTTGAAGACACTAACATTATGTCTAATGGGTGAAGACATACAGTGGCAAGTCATTCTAAAATGCCAATCAAAGCAGTGGCAAGTGCTCCTGAGTCTCTAAAACATTTAGTATTCTTGACTTTTGCAGTGCCTCAGTAAAAATCCTGATCCAGATCGTTGACTTCTATACAGTTCAAAGACCATGCGACCATAAGACATAGGAGTGGAAGTAAGGCCATTTGGCCCATCGAGTCCACTCTGCCATTTAATAATGGCTGATGGGCATTTCAATGCCACTAACCGACACTCTCCCCATATCCCTTAATTCCTTGCGAGATTAAGAATTTATCAATCTCTGCCTTGAAGACATTTAAAGTCCTGGCCTCCACTGGGCTCCATGGCAATGAATTCCACAGGCCCACCATTCTCTGGCTAAAGAAATGTCTCCTCATTTCCATTTTAAATTGACCCCCTCTAATTCTAAGGCCGTGCCCATGGGTCCTAGTATCCCCAGCTGACAGAAACAAATTCCCAGTGTCCACTCTTTGTAAACTATGCATTATCTTGTAAGTTTCTATTAGATCTCCCTCAACCTTCTAAACTCTAATGAATACAATCCCAGGGTCTTCAGCTGTTCACCTTATGTTACGCTTACCATTCCTGGGATCATCCATATGAATCTCCGCTGGACACGCTCCAGTGCCAGTATGTCCTTCTTGAGGTATGGGGTCCAGAACTGGACACAGTATTCTAAATGGGGCCTAACCAGAGCTTTATAAAGTTTCAGTAGCACATCGCTGCTTTTACATTCCAACCCTCTTGAGATAAATGACAACATTACATTTGCTTTATTAACCACGGACTCATCCTGCAAGTCAACCTTTAGAGAATCCTGGATTAGCACTCCCAGATCACTTTGTAATTTGGCATTAGGAATTTTCTCACCGTTTGGAAAAAAGTCCATACCTGTATTCTTCTTTCCGAAGTGCAAAACCTCGCAATTTGCTCACATTGAGTTTCATCAGCCATTTCCTGGACCACTCTCCTAAACTGTCTAAATCTCTCTGCAGCCTCCACACCTCCTCAGTAATACCTGTCTGTCCGCCTAACTTCCTATCATTGGCAAATTTCGCCAGTATGCCCCCAGTCCCTTCATCCACTTAACTAAGAAACAATAACCCAGAAATTCTGATTACTGCCGGAACGGATCCAACTTATAATAATCTGATAAAGGTTGCCCAGAAACCTCCCAGCAAGATTTGTGGACTGATTTCCAAGTTTGACCCATCTTTAATACCTCCATCATAGAAACTGGCGCAGAGGAGACTCAGCATTGGAGGCCAAGTCACACATCCTTTATACGACACTTGCTGGTTCTTGAACTGCTGAGTAAAACCAACAGTATCTCAGAATTAGAGGATGCTTGGGGTCATAGTACTCCTTAATTAAATCCATCAACACTGGAAATGTTTTAGGATCGATAGCTGCTAGTGCCCTTTCTGCTTCCTTGGAAGTTTGTTTCTCCTATTGTTGTTCGTAAACATCTTTGTGAGAGTTAGTATTTTGGTAGTTTCTCTGGAGGAACTTTCAATTCAGAAATGCTTCCATCACAGCAGCTATTCAGTTTGATGGCTTTTTCTGACTCCAAGCTGGTTTTAAAACTTAGTTGACAATTTCTTGATAAAAATATTTTTTAATTCTTCTCTTCTCCAGATGATGCTACGTCCATTCCTCACAGAGTCATAGAGATGTACAGCACGGAAATAGACCCTTCGGTCCAACCCATCCATGCCGACCAGATTCCCAACCCAATCGAGACCCACCTGCCAGCACCCGGCCCATATCCCTCCAAACCCTTCCTATTCATATACCTATCCAAATACCTTTTAAATGTTGCAATTGTACCAGCCTCCACCACTTCCTCTGGCACCTCATTCCAAGCACATACCACCCTCTGCGTGAAAACATTGCCCCTTAGGTCTCTTTTATATCTTGCCCCTCTCACCCTAAACCTATGCCCTCTAGTTCTGGACTCCCCGGCCCAGGGAAAAAACTTTGTCTATTTACCCTGTCCATACCCCTCATAATTTTGTAAACCTCTATAAGGTCACCCCTCAGGCTCCGACACTCCGGGGAAAACAGCCCCAGCCTGTTCAGCCTCTCCCTGTAGCTCAAATCCTCCAACCCTGGCAACATCCTTGTAAATATTTTCTGAACCCTTTCAAGTTTCACAACACCTTTCTGATAGGAAGGAGACTAGAATTGCACACAATATTCCAACAGTGGTCTAACCAATGTCCTGTACAGCCGCAACATGACTTCCCAACTCTTGTACTCAGTACTCTGACCAATAAAGAAAAGCATACCAAATGCGTTCTTCACTATCCTATCTATCTGCGACTCCACTTTCAAGGAGCTATAAGCCTGCACTCCAAGGTCTCTTTGTTCAGCACCACTCCCTAGGACCTTACCATTAAGTGTATAAATCTTGCTAAGATTTGTTTCCCAAAAATGCAGCACCTTGCATTTATCTGAATTAAACTCCATCTGCCACTTCTCAGCCCATTGGCCCATCTGATCAAGATCCTGTTGTAATCTGAGGTAACCCTCTTTGCTGTCCACTACACCTCCAATTTTGGTGTCATCTGCAAACTTTACTAACTGTTCCTCTTATGCTCCAAATCATTTATGTAAATGATGAAAAGTAATGGACCCAGCACCGATCCTTGTGGCGCTCCACTGGTCACAGGTCTCCAGTCTGAAAAACAACCCTCCACCAACACCCTCTGTCTTCTACTTTTGAGCCAGTACTGTATCCAAAAATGGATGGTTCTCCCTGTATTCCGTGAGACCTAACCATGCTCACCAGTCTCCCATGGGTAAACTTGTCGAATGCCTTACTGAAGTCCATATAGATCACATCGACCACTCTGCCCTCATCAATCCTCTTTGTTACTTCTTCAAAAAAACTCAATCAAGTTTATGAGACATGATTTCCCACGCACAAAGCCAGGTTGACTATCCCTGATCAGTCCTTGCCTTTCCAAATACATGTACATCCTGTCCCTCAGGATTCCCTCCAACAACTTGTCCACCACCGACCTCAGGCTCGCCAGTCTATAGTTCCCTGGCTTGTCCTTACCACCCTTCTTAAACAGTGGCACCACACTAGCCAACCTCCAATTTTCCAGCACCTCACTGTGACTATTGATGATACAAATATCTCAGCAAGAGGCCCAGCAATCACTTCTCTAGCTTCCCACAGAGTTCTAGGATACACCTGATCAGGTGCTGGGGATTTATCCACCTTCATGCGTTTCAAGACATCCAGCACTTCTTCCTCTGTAATATAGACATTTTTCAAGATGTCACCATCTATTTCCCTACATTCTATATCTTCCATGTCCTTTTCCACAATAAATACTGATGCAAAATACTCATTTAGTATCTCCCCCATTTTCTGCGAATCTACACAAAGACCACCTTGCTGATCTTTGAGGGGCCCTATTCTCTCCCTAATTCCCTTGTTACCCTTTTGATCTTAGTGTATTTGTGAAAACCCTTTGGATTCTCCTCAATTTTGTTTGCCAAAGCTATCTCATGACCCCTTTTTGCCCTCCTGATTTTCCTCTTAAGTATACTCCTACTCCCTTTATACTCTTCTAAGGATTCACTCGATCTATCCTGTCTATACCTGACATATGCTTCCTTCTTTTTCTTAACCAAACCCTCAATTCCTTTAGTCATCCAGCATTCTCTATAACTACCAGCCTTTCCTTTCACCCTAACAGGAATATACTTTCTCTGGATTCTTGTTATCACATTCTTGAAGGCTTCCCATTCTCCAGCCGTCCCTTTACCTGCGAACATTTGGCCCCGATCAGCTTTTGAAAGTTTTTGCCTAATACCGTCAAAATTGGCCTTTCTCCAATTTAGAACTTCAACTTTTATATCTAGTCTATCTTTTTCCATCACTATTTTAAATCTAATAGAATTATGGTCGCTGACCCCAAAGTGCTCCCCAACTGACACTGACACCTCAGTCACCTGCCCTGTCTTATTTCACAAGAGTAGCTCAAGTTTTGCACATTCTCTCGAAGTCTTCACTGTCGTTTCCATCATTGTCACGTATTTTATTATGTGTTTTGAGGCCACAGTATCAGTTTGTGTTTGACACAGGCTGGTCAAGGACAAGACACAATCAGAAACTGCCTCAGGCTTAGTCTTCAAAGTAACACTATTTATTATACATTAATATCAAATGCTGCTTTACATGTTAATCACATATAAATCATGCCTTTTCATGCATTAGATAAGGACTAGGGATTCAGGTACATAATTCTTTGAAGTTTGCATAACATATAGACAGGATGATTTAAAAAGCTGTTTAGCATGTTTCTCTTCATTACTCAGACCTTTGAGAGTTAGGATGCTATGTTGAGGTTGTACAGGATGTTAGTGAGGCCTCTTCTGCAGTACTATGGCCAGTCTGGTTGCCCTGTTACAAGAAGGATACTATTGCACTGGAGAGGGTTCAGAAGAGATTTACCAGGATGTTGCCTGGAATGAAGGGTTTGAGAAATGGGGAGAGGCTGGAACTGGAACTTTTTCACTGGGGCGCAGGAGGTTGAGGGGTGGCCTAATGGAGGTTTACAAACTCATGAGGAGTATGGATAAGGTGAATGACAAGGTGTCTTTTCCCTATGGTGGAGGATTTCAAGACTTGGGGGCATATAGAGTCATACAATCAGAGAGATGTACAGCATGGAAGCAGACCCTTAGGTCCAACCCGTCCATGCCGACCAGATATCCCAACCCAATCTAGTCCCACCTGCCAGCACCCGGCCCATATCCCTCCAAACCCTTCCTATTCATGTACCCATCCAAATGCCTTTTAAATGTTGCAATTGTACCAGCCTCCGTCACTTCCTCATAAGTGGCACTTTTTTACATAGAAAGTGGTTCGTGTGTGGAATGAACTTCCAGAGGAAGTGGTGGATGCGGGTACAGTTATAATGTTTGAAAGACATTTCAATAAGTACATGAATAAGAAATATTTGGAGGATATGGTCCAAGTGGAACTAGTTTAGTTTGATTTGGCATGGACAGTTTGGTAGACTGGTGCTACATGAGTCTAGGACTAATCTACCTTATTCATGCCCCTTTAGTTCCATATGCCCCTAAGACTCTCTGAAGTTCTAGTCTTGTGTACTCTGTTGTAGTATGTTTGTTCTAACTCCTCCTACACTGTGCTATTTATGCTCAGTAATGTGCAGCTCTGTGGCATCATCATAAACTTGCAACGGGATTCTGAAACCCTTAGATAACAGTCACAGAGTACAATATCACCTCTTTCTAATGTCCAGTTCTCAAGTGTGGATCCTATCGCTGTTGCAAGATGGATTACATTGTAGAGATGGGTAATTTACAAATAAAAGGAACTCCAAGTGCCACAGCATGCACTCTGAGCAGGGGACCAATTGCAGTTTAAAAGGAGAACAATATAATTCACAACTCTCTCTAAATGTCAACCTCAACATTGTAACACAGAAATTTCCCACCTATGACTTCTAACTTCTTCCTGATTCCTCCTCCACCCACATTGTAACTTGCTGTTTGCTGATGCCCAATGTGCGAGTGTGAATTCGGGGCAGATTTTGTTACCTTTATAATAAATTCTATACCTTGCTTCACAGAGTTTACAATAAAATTTCCTTTCTAATTTTGCTTAATTTGTGAAATCTTTCAGACTTGATTCCGAATTATTTCACACCATGTGAAGTACATATTGAACGAATAAAACATATTTTATGTTTCAAAATTCAACCAAGCAAAACTTTCTCAAAATATATCAAGGAGATAGCCTAGACCCCCAACTTTTATCTTATTTGACGGGAATTGTAAAGCACTGGGTTTCACATGTGATTTTAAAACACTCTTTATTCTTACAATACAGTTAAAATACAAACAAAATATGAAGAATTGGCATAACTTTAACTTTATCAATTTACTTAATAATATATTACTTAACTACCAATCATCAAATGTTCCAATATAGCAGCCTCACGGAAGTGGGCACCACAGCAAGTGAAGTGTATTATTTCCCCCTCCAACTCTATTTTGATTTAATCCCTGCCCTTCCCTTTACTGTTTGATCACACAGCATTGCCCTCTGAGAAGGGCACTGCTTGTCACTGGTCACTTAGATGTTTCCTTTCTTCCTGGTGGTGAAAATTGTATAAGATTTGTACACCTTGTGTCTTTCACTGTGTTTCACACTTGCACACACACCACATGGGTGCAGGGGGAAATGTAAGCACTACTGCAGTTAGGCAGTAGTGTGGGGTTAAAAATAAAATAGCAGCATCACATAAATGCACCCTTGGCAAAGGCAATTTCAGCAAAACAGATTTTTCTCCCATGTTATCTCCTCCAGTCCAGGAGTCTTAATAAAAACAAATGCTCAAGGAGCTCAAAGCTGTTTACCCATTGCTTGTAAAGCAGACAGCCTGAACCACTGGGGCAATACCTGTCTGCAAGAGAACAGCACAGAACACATCTCACTTAAAGGCACAGTCCTGTCACAGGTGTGAAAAGAGATTTTCTTCACCCCTCTGGATTTAGTTGTAACAATATCTTTATCAACAAGTATCTATTCGATTCAGTGACCTAACAGCCAACACGTTTTGGGACAGAGATTTTCATTCTCATCACTGTGAAAAACCTTTTTTGCCCTCAATATCATGAAAAAGGTGAAAAGATCATTTCAGCATGGACTACTAAGTTAGAAATAAAACCTACCTATGGTTTAAGCGATGGGAATTTAGGGAGTCCCCACACACTGGCTTTTACATGATCCTATAGATCCAGCCAGATCTAATTAATTCCTGTAGGACACACCTCTAACAGGTGGCTGTTGTCAAACCTTTGATGACAACACAAGCGCAATAAATGTCCATTGTCTCCATCCAGTGAACTCTTGCATTCACCTCTTTCAGTTTATGTCTGCAAACAAATTGCTATCCACCTGCCCTCCGCTGCTGAGGGAATACAAACACTGCCCCATGCACAATGCGCACATGATCTAACTATAGCAAACAGCTTCCCTGGACACTATCCAATAACAACGTAACCTTCAGTAAGCTGATGTCATGACTCTTTTATTTCTGTGTAAATTGATAGCCCTGTCTTCAGTCATTAGTCACAGACTCTGCCTGAGTGTACAATTCGGTGAACATTTTCCTCCTTTCCTTCGGTACTAACCCCAGTTGATGCGCTGGTGTTGCATGCATCATGCGATTATTTTTTGTTCAAAAGGTTGGGAATACCTAAGTTTTGGCCTGTTTTCTGAACTCACTCTGAGAGTGTTCGGGTACAATTCGTGCAGTGGTAGCAGGCCTTTTAATTCACATCCTGGGCCCTCATTTTCATGAATGAATTTGTGGAGAGTATTCGACTGTGGGCCAACACAACCATATCTGACATTTACAACAGAATCTACAAGACAGCCCACTAGATCAATATACATTATCTTTGCATACATACTCAATATGAGCCTTTTCCAATCCAAGTATTTCCTCCTTATCTGCTTTCATATCACTCCATTTCTTTCCCGATCATGTACACATTAAAACTCCCTCAATTGCATTGATAAGACTGTATTTGGCTACTGCAGATTCCACAAATGATAGTTTGTTGCACAATAATGGTAACGCAGCAGCTAGAAAATAGTGATGACTCCAGATACTGGAGAAGTCAGAGTCGATAAAATGTGGCCCTGGAAAAAGTGCAGCAGGTCAGGCAGCATCTGAGGAGCAAGACAGTCAACATTTCAGGCGTAACCCTTCATCAGGACTGGGGAGGGGGAAGGGGCTGAGAGATAAAAGGGGGGATGGGGCTAGGGGAAAGGTAGCTGGCAAGGCGATAGGTGAGCCAAGGCAGGAGGTGATTGTGATAGGTCGGTGGGAACGGATAGGTGGGAAGGAAGATGGACAGGTAGGTCAGGTCAAGAGGGCGGAGCTGAGTTGGCTGGTTGGATCTGGGATGGGGTGTGGTGCTCCCATGAGGAGCTTGAACAGTTCACACTAACACCTTCCACCCTGACCTCAAATTCACTGCACCATCTCTGACACCTCCCTCCCCTTTCTCGACTTCTCCATCTCTGTCTCCAGTGACTGGGTTAACACAGACATCTACTTCAAACCCACCCACTCCGGCAGCTACCTGGACGAAACCTCCTCCCACCCCATCTCCTGTAAAAACGCGATCCTTTACTCCCAATTCCATTGCCATTCCTGCTCCCAGGAGGAGCAATTCCACTCCAGGACATCCTCCTACTTCCAGGGCCGTAATTGCCCCTCCCCTTGAGCAACAATGCCCTCAATCACATCTCCTCCACTTCCCACACCTTTGCCCTTGAACCTCACCCTGCCAACTGCAATAAGAATAGATACCCCTTGCTTCTCACATTCTACCCACTCATCTCCAAATTCGGTGTATCATCCTCCGTCTTTTTCACCACCTACAGTCAGACACCACCACCAAAAATATATTTCCCTCCCCACCCCTAGCTGTGTTTTGCAGGGACCGTTTCTTCCATGACTCCCTCATTAAGTCCACACTCCCCACCAAACCCCTCTCCACACCTGACACCTTCACCAGCCGGTATAAGGGGTGCAAAACCTGCACCCACATCTCCCCCCTCACCTCCGTCCAAGGCCCCAAAGGCAGAGATTTACTTGCATATCCTTGAATCCCATTTACCGCATCCATTGTTCTCAATGTGGTCTCCTCTACATTGAAGAGACCCACCTCAAACTTGTGAAAAGGTTCAGGGAACATCTCTGGCCCATATGCACCTTCCAACCCCACCTTCCTGTAGCCATCCATTTCAAATCCCCCTCCCACTCCCCTGACAACTTGTCCGTTCTGGGCCTCCTCCACCGTCTAAACAAGGCCACCCCCAAACTGGAGGAGGAACACCTCATCTTCCACCTCAGGAGCCTACAACCACACAGCCTCAACATTGAATTCACCAGTTTCCAAATCTCCCCTCTCCCACAGCCTATCCCAGATCCAGCCCTCTGACTCAGCTCCGCCTTCATGACATTACCTATCTGTCCATCTTCCTTCCCACTTATCTGCTCTGCCCTTCCCACTGCCCAATCACAATCACCTCCTACCTGCATCCACCTATCCTCATCACACCTACCTTTCCCCCAGCCTCAACCCCTCCCCCTATTTATCTCTCAGCCCTCTTCTGACTTCCCACTCCTGATGAAGGATTAAGCCTGAAAAATTGACTCTCTTGCTCTTCAGATGCTGCCTGACCTGCTGTGCTTTTTCCAGTGCCACACTTTATCAGTAATGGTATTGGTCCTCTTGACAGTTATAGGTGAGAAAAACACCTGACTGCAGGATAGCACATTGCTTTATCTAGTATATCATCCAGTAAAGTGCCTTCATGCTTTCTAGTGCAATAAGAGCACTATATGAATGCAAGTTGTTGTTATAGATGTTGTACATTACGTTGAAAGAGAAATGAAAAGTTTGAGAAAGCTAGTTCTATTTTTGCAAAAGTAAAAGCTGAGAGATTCAATGCAGGTGGATTTTTATCACAGCGCTCCGCAATAATATTTCCCATCCCATAATAATTATGGGAAGGATAAAGGAATATTACAAATGTAGCAAGTGAGACCATCAGCTCAAGCATTGGCATGGTGGCTCAATGGTTAGCACCGCTGCCTCAAAGCACCAGGATCCCAGGTTTGATTCCAGCCTTGGGCGAATGTCTGTGTGGAGTGTATACATTCTCCCCGTGTGTACGTGGGTTTCCTTCGGGTGCTCCAGTTTCCTCCCACAGTCCAAGGATGTGCAGGTCAGGTGAATTGGCCATTCTAAATTATCCATAGTGTTAGGTGTATTAGTCAGAGGGAAATGGGTCTGGGTGGGTTACTCTTCAGAGGGTCGGTGTGGACTTATTGGGCCAACGGGCCTGTTTCCACACTGTAGGGAATCTAATCAAGAATCAGCTTCAGGCTCGAGTTAGTGAATCACTAATGGAACTGAATTTAGTTTTATATTTCCTGTCCTTCTGAATTTTAGTCACTGGATTGTATGCAGGGATTTTTGTATTCCAGCTTCGATTGCAGGTTATCTCTGTGCTGGGAGAAGAGGCATGGATGGAACTTGAATTTTGTTTTGTGTAGGCACTGTCAACAGTTTAGGAATTTGTTATGGTGGGCGGAGAGGAACGACCTGGCAAGTTTCATGCTGCAGACAGAAAAGTTGTGGCGGGAAACCCGTTTCCTTCTGCCTCCTTTGAGACACGCTCAATATTGTTCTCTTGGGGTAAGGTGGGAGCAGGATGGAGATGGATCTGGTGCCTCTAAAGGCAGGGTGGAGATAGCTGAGCATTGATTTCAGCCATTGAGAAAGCGTGCCTCAGCTCTCTGCCACTTTAGCCTGTTGGTATGAAAGGCTATTCAGCTATCTAGTCCTTACCCCTTCAAACCACCCTCACCACCTCACTCACCTCCTATTACTCCTCCACGAATCTTCATCTCCCCCAAATGCTGCTGACCCCCTGAAGTCCGCAGTGTCCTCCCAACTCCCCTCATATCCCATCTACCATCCAGGACACCTGCATATTACTGCCTCTTCTCCATGAACCTTCATAGCTCCACGTATTCATATACCTCGCATTGCACGGTGGCTCAGTGGTTAGCACTGCTGCCTCACAACCCTGGGAGCCCGGGTTTGATTCCAGCCTCGGGCGACTGTCTCTGTGGAGGTTTGCAATTCTCCCTGTGTGCTTGAGTGAGTTTGCTCTGGTTTCCTCCCACAAAACAAAAATGTGCAGGTTAGGTGAATTGGTTAAGCTAAATTATCCATGGTGTTCAGGGATGTGTAGGTTAGGTACAATAGTCAGGGGAAATGTGGAGTAATAGAGATGGGGAATTGCTCTGGATACTCTTTAGAGGGTCGGTATGGAATTGTTGAGCCAAAGGGCCTGTTTCCACACTGTAGGTGTTCTATGACCCATTGTCCAATATATTTGCAAAATATTTGGTGTTGGTCAACCCACAATGCTGAAAGGGAGGGAATTCCAGAAGTTTGACCCGGTGACACTGAAAGAATGTTGATATATCCCTGAGTCCGGAGGGTGAGTGGCTTGGAGGGGAACTGAGCAAGCTAAACTCATGCAACCTTTGAGTCATGGGATGCATAATTCTCCAGGGCTGTAATGATAAATAAGGCAATGAGTCACATCAACTATGATGGAGCTAAACTGCAGAGCACAACAGCATTAACATTTCAAATCCAGTATGGCTTCTCTTCAGTTCCACTGGATTTGAAATGTTAACTCTGTTTTTTCTCTCCACAGAGGCTGCCAGACCTGCTGAATTTCTCCAACAATTTTGTTTTCTTTTACTTTAAAAATCCATCCAATTCATTAACACTCCTGAGGGAATGAAATCTGCTGTACTTAGTCTACCCAGTCTGCTTGGATATGAGTTCAGATCCCCAGCAATGTGGCTGACTTTTAAATACCCTCTGACGTGGTCTGGATATCCTTAAATTCATGGGCTATTAAGGATGGGCCACAAATGCTGGTCTTGTCAGCAATGTTCACATCCCATGAACACATTGTCGAAAACTGTTCA
Source organism: Chiloscyllium plagiosum (assembly GCF_037043375.1). Taxonomy (NCBI): domain Eukaryota; kingdom Metazoa; phylum Chordata; class Chondrichthyes; order Orectolobiformes; family Hemiscylliidae; genus Chiloscyllium; species Chiloscyllium plagiosum. The sequence goes on from NW_028270149.1 coordinate 78,852,486, forward strand.
TGAGAAGCTCATAAACTTCTTTCTTTCTTCTATAGTTCTCACCAATTGCTTATTCTTCTATTTCTGCACAACTCTCACACATCCCCTGTCCTCCCTCACCCCCTGCAATGATCAATCCTCCTTGACCTCCACTTATTCTGCATCTATATTTGCCAGTTAGCCACATTATCTGAAAACATAATGTCAGTCTCAGTCTCCACATGTGCACAGATGACGCCCACTTCTGCATCAATGCCACCTCCTCCTGTCCCTATGCCTATTGGACTGACATTGAATTTGGCAGCATTAAACTTTCAGAGGGTTTTATTATAAGTCGTTAGTTTTGCACTACCATCAGTTTCCACCATTCCCTTCTGGACCCTTTCCCTGTCCAGAAGCTAACTCATCATTGGGGAAGAACTTGGATCTTTCTTTTAAAATAGATTCTCAGTCAAATTAACAAAGCACTCAATTAACCAAATAATAAACACTGGTGAAGGATCTTGACCTGAAATGTTGAATTCTCCACCTCCTGATGCTGCTTGGCCTGCTGTGTTCTTCCAGCCTCCTGCTTGCCTACTTTGGATTCCAGCATCGGCAGTTTTTTTTTTCTTGTCTCTAACAAATGTTGCCCGCCAGGGACCGTGTGACAAGAGCAAAAAAAAAATAAAAAAAATGGGAGGAAACATGGGAGGGACTAAATCAAAATGGTGTTAGTTGGGGAGACCATACACTGAACTTTTGTGGTTCCCATGTTTCATAGAATCGTAGAACACCTACAGTGTGGAATCAGGCCATTCGGCCCACTGATCCTCCGAAGAGTAATGCACCCAGGCCCAAAGGTTTGTTTGAAAACTTTAAGGGTACAGGTGAACTCTGTGTGGTCCCTCTCTAAAGATCCCCAGGCACAAATGAAACATGGAAGAGAGGATGGCCGTCTGTAATTACAAGCTCTTTGATAGTCAAATGGCTGGGCCTGTTGATGATGACATCAGCCAGACCAAGAGCAAGCCCAGGTGTAGGCATAGGTGGCGTAGGTGGAACTTGATCCTGGGCTTCCTGGCTGGATGTAACATTGTACCAAAAGAGCCCCTACCAAATACAAACTCCAATGAGGTGTCAAATAACTCTGGAGCTGTTCTGCTCAACACCGAGGCCTGGGTTCAAGTCACAACCACTCCAGAGGTATGTCATAACATCTAGGAATGGGTTGATTTGAAAATATGTTCTATTTGATCCTTAAAGCATCTCTAACACTGACACTCTCCACTGCCTCTAAATAGTCAGGCTGCTTATCTGACATCCAGTACTTAATGAGTAGCAATTTCCTCCAAATAAATATTGGGAAGACTGAAACCATTATCTTCATTCCCAACAGAAACTCCATTCTCTCCCCTCTGACTCCATTACTCTCCTTTGGAACTGGCTGAGGCTTAACTGAATCGTTTGAATCTCTGTGTCATGCCTTATATCAAGATGATCTTCTAAGCACATAGCTTCATTGTCAGGAAAACCATCAATTTCATCTCTTTAACATCACCAGCCTCTGCCTGTTGCTGAGACGCCCATTCATTCCTTTGTTTGATCGAGACTTGACTATCTAATGCACTTCTTACTGCCTTCCCACAGCTTAGTCTCCATGAACAAAGTTATCTAACCCTATACTGCGCATGCCTTTCCCAACACTAAGTTCAGTTTCCCTATAATCTCTGTGCCCAATGACTTAAATTGGTTTTGGCTTCCAACACTTTGATTTCAAAATTCTCATCCTTGATTTCAAATTCCACTTTTGCCTCATCCGTCCCAATTTTTGTAATTCCCTTCTGTCTCACAAGTCTGTGGGGTATCTGTGCTTCCTTAAATCTGCACTTTTGAGCAGTCCTCATCTGAAGTGAATTGTTCTGAAGAAGGTCGTTTGACCCAAAAAGTTCATTCTGATTTCTCTCCTCAGATGCTACCAGACTTGCTGAATATTTCTAGCTATTTCTGTTTTTGTTTCTTAATTTGACTTGTCATTGATTACAATGATACTGTGCCTTGGCTCTAAGCTCTGAACTCCACCACTAAGCCTCTTTAACTTACTTTCCATCTTTAAGACTCTCCTTAAAACTTACCTTTGTCAATAAGTATTTCGTCATCTGCTCTAACATCTTCTTATGGAGTTTGATGTCATATGTTGTTTTACAATCCCATCATGAAATGCCTTATGATGTTTTGTTGCATTAACATTTCCGTATAAGCTCAAGTTGTTCCTGTACACACTATTTTGTAAAATTTGTTCGCTCACTGTAGGCATCGCTGACAAGGCCAGTCTGACTGACTGCACATCTCTTATTGTTCTTGAGAAGGGAGTTCTGTCTTGAACCAGTTTATGTGGTGTAGGTGCACCCACAGTTTTGTTCGATGGAGCGGTGCAGAATTTTGATCCAATGATAGTAATGAAGAAATAGTGACATGTGACTGGTCAGGAAAATGCATGACACTGTGATCTTTTGCAATAAATTCTGTGTTCTGTGATCCTGCTCCACTAGCTACCTGACGAAGGAGCAGCGCTCTGAAAGCTTGTACTTCCTAATAAACCTGTTGGACCTTAACCTGGTTTAGTGTGATTTTTAACTTTGTCCACCTCAGTCCAAAACCGGCACTTCCACATCATGTAGAGTCAGTGTGGATAGAGCTGAGAAGTTCTAAGGGTAAAAAGACCCTCTTGGGAGTTATCTACAGGCCCCCTAACAGTAGTCTGGATGTCGGATGTAAGTTGAATCAGGAGCTGAAATTGGCCTGTCGCAAAGATGTTACTACAGTCATTATGGGGGATTTCAACATGCAGGTAGACTGGGAGAATCAGGATGGTATTGGACCTCAAGAAAGAGACTTTGTGGAGTGCCTCCGAGATGGATTCTTAGAGCAGCTGATGCTGGAGCCTACCGGGGAGAAGGCAATTCTGGATCTGGTGCAACGAACCAGAATTGATCAGGGACCTCGAAGTGATATAGCCATTGGAACGTAGTGACCATAACACAATAAGCTTCAATCTGCAATTTGAGAGGGAGAGGGTACAATCGGAAATGACAATATTTCTGTTGAATAAAGGGAATTATGGAGCTCTGAGGGAGGAGCTGGCCAAAGTTCAATGGTGCAATACCTTAGCAGGGATGACAGTGGAGGAACAATGGCGGATATTTCTGTGTATAATGCAGAAGATGCAGGATCAGTTCATTCCAAAAAGGAAGAAAGATCCTAGGAGGAGGCATGAGTGGCCGTGGCTGACGAGGGAAGTTAAGAAACATATAAAGTTAAAAGAGAAAAAGTATAACATAGCAAAGATAAGTGGGAAAACTAAGGACTGGGAAGCTTTTAAAGAACAACAGAGGATTACTAAGAAGAAAATATGCAGAGAAAAAATGAGGTACAAAGGTAAACTGGCCAAAAATATAAAGGAGGATAGTAAAAGCTTTTTTAGGTATGTGAAAGGCAAAAAAATGGTTAAGACTAAAATTGGGCCCTTGAAGACAGAAACAGGGGAATATATTACAGGGAACAAAGAAATGGCAGAAGAATTGAATTGGTACTTCAGATCTGTGTTCACTGGGGAAGACACAAGCAATCTCCCTGAGGTAACAGTGGGTGAAGGACCTGAACTTAAGGGAATTTATATTTGCCAGGAATTGGTGTTGGAGAGACTGTTAGGTCTGAAGTTCTACATCCCGGGGTACTGAAGGAGGTGGTTCGAGAAATCATTGATGATTATTTTCCAGAGTTCGATAGATTTGGGATCGGTTCCTGCGGATTGGAGGGTGGTTAATGTTGTACCACTTTTTAAGAAAGGTGGGAGAGAGAAAGCGGAAATTATAGACCAGTTAGTCTGACCTCAGTGGTGGGAAAGATGCTGGAGTCTATTATAAAGGATGAAATTACAACACATCTGGATAGTAGTAACAGGATAGGTCAGAGTCAGCATGGATTTATGAAGGGGAAATCATGCTTGACTAATCTTCTGGAATTTTTTGAAGATGTAACCCTGAAGATGGACGAGGGAGATCCAGTAGATGTAGTGTATCTGGATTTTCAGAAAGCTTTTGATAAAGTCCCACATAGGAGGTTAGTGAGCAAAATTAGGGCGCATGGTATTGGGGGCAAGGTACTAACTTGGATTGAAAGTTGGTTGGCTGTTAGGAAACAAAGAGTAGTGATAAACGGCTCCATTTCGGAATGGCAGGCAGTGACCAGTGGGGTACCTCAGGGATCAGTGCTGGGAACGCAGTTTTTTACAATATATGTTAATGATATAGAAGATGGTATTAGTAATAACATTAGCAAATTTGCTGATGATCTAAGCTGGGTGGCAGGGTGAAATGTGAGGAGGATGTTAGGAGATTACAGGGTGACCTGGACAGGTTAGGTGAGTGGTCAGATGCATGGCAGATGCAGTTTAATGTGGATAAATGTATGGTTACCACTTTGGTGGCAAGAACAGGAAGGCAGATTACTACCTAAATGGAATCAATTTAGGTAAAGCGGCAGTACAAAGAGATCTGGATGTTCTTGTACATCAGTCAATGCAGGTACAGCAAGTAGTGAAGAAGGCTAAAAGCATGCTGGCCTTCATAATAAGAGGGATTGAGTATAGAAGCAAAGAGGTTCTTCTGCAGCTGTACAGGGCCCTGGTGAGACCACACCTGGAGTACTGTGTGCAGATCTGGTCTCCAAATTTGAGGAAAGACATTCTGGCTATTGAGGGATTGCACGAGGTCAATTCCTGGAGTGGCGGGACTACCTTATGCTGAAAGACTGGAGCGACTGGGCTTGTATACCCTTGAGTTTAGAATGAGAGGGGATCTGATTGAGACATATAAGATTATTAAAGGATTGGACACTCTGGAGGCAGGAAACATGTTTCCGCTGATGGGTGAGTGCCGAACCAGAGGACACAGCTTAAAAATACGGGGTAGACCATTTAGGACAGAGATGAGGAGAAACTTCTTCACCCAGAGAGTGGTGGCTGTGTGGAATGCTCTGCCCCAGAGGGCAGTGGAGGCCCAGTCTCTGGATTCATTTAAGAAAGAGTTGGATAGTGCTCTCAAGGATAGTGGAATCAAGGGTTATGGAGATAAGGCAGGAACAGGATACTGATTAAGGATGATCAGCCATGATCATATTGAATGGTGGTGCAGGCTTGAAGGGCAGAATGGCCTACTCCTGCACCTATTGTCTATTACATTTAAGTGATTATTTTAGATCATTTTGCACGATCAAGAACAACAATGAGGCATGATTTACAACTATTTACATTCCCTGAAAACTAACTGCACCTATCATGTATCAACCAGTCTCTCATCAGATGTTTATCTTCATAAATATTTCCTTGTTCTTTCTCTGAATATATTTAAGCCAGCTAGGTTAGTGTGACATTTTCTGCTTTCTAAAATGCTAAATGAAACATATTTCTGTTCTGTTCTGTGTCACATCTTCAATTTGAAATCTAGGAACCACTGTAAATAATTAAATACTTGTGAAACAGAGGAGGGGCCCTGCTTGAAACATTAATCATCCTTTAGTCACTCATTTATCACTCATCCTTGGTAGAAAATAATATCATGGCAACCAAACAGTCCAGGTAAGTAAATCAGATGATTTGAACCTATGTACAGAGTACCTAACAATTAAAAGAAAGGTAGAACCTTCCACAGAGTAGAAAAGAATTAAACATAAAAACTTTAACAAAAACAACATGCAAATTCTCTTTGTCTTCAAAATCTGATCTCTTCCTCAAAAAGCCCAGCCTTGGTCCCTTTGGCCATTAAAAAAGGCTGCCTTATTCACAACCTTGCCTTCATCCAGCACGACGTACATTATCTACAGGATACCCTACAAAGACTGTGAAAAACACTACACAGGAACAAAACCGACCATACAAGTGCATGAATGTTAGTTCACCACTGCCAGACACGATCAGCTTTCTCGATTTCCAACCACTCAGACAATGAAACACACAAATCCAAGCACAGGCAAAACAGAGACATGCTAGAACTTCCTTGAAGCCTGGCACTCCAGATGGAACTCAATCAGTAGACACATTGAACTGGACCCCGTATACAAACCAAAGGCAAAAAGTGTGGTGCTGGAAAAGCACAGCCAAACAGGTAGCACCCGAGGAACAGGAGAGTCGACAGCTTGAGTATAAGCTCTTCATCAGGAATACAAACCACTCAGATACAGAACCAGAAGTAGCAACCAACAGAGACTCATAAATACTAAGTGGGACAGACCACCAATGCCTTATCATAGACGCACTGATGATACCACATAGCGAGGGGAAGAAACATTTGCAGAAAAACACACCAGCTCAGCGAACTAATTCATGACTTGCGTTTATCTCTTAAGTCTTTGAATGTGCTGTTGACTCTCATGCCCATCTTTTCTTCAGCCATAGAATCCTATAGCATGGAAACAGACCCTATGGTGCAAATTGTCCATGTCGACAGGACATCCTGATCTGATCTCGTCCAATTTGCCAACACAGCAGACCATATTCATATACCCATCCAGATGCCTTTTAAATGCTGTAGTTGTACCAGCCTCCACCACTTCCTCTGGCAGCTTGTTCCATACATGCACCACCCTCTGCATGAAAAGATTGCCCCTCCGGTCCCTTTTAAATCTTTCCCCTCTCACCTTAAACCTATGCCCTCTATCATATCATAGAATCCCTACAGTGTGGAAGCAGGCTACAGAGCCCATCGGGTTCACACCGACACCCAAACAGTAACCCACCCAGACACACTCCCCGCCCAATCCCAGCAACCCTATATTACCCACAGCTAACCCACCTATCCTGCACATCCCTGGATACTACAGATAATTTAGCATGGCCTATTCACCTAACCTGCACATCCTTGGATTGTGGAAGGAAACTGGAGCATCTGGAAGAAACCCACGCAGACACGGGGAGAATGTGCAAACTCCACACAGACAGTGGCCCGAGGCTGGAATTAACTTCAGGTCCCTGGCCCTGTGCTAACCATTGAGCCATCGTGCTGCAAATCCAATACTTTTCTTCAGAAACAGTTGTCGAACATTTCCAGCAACCTTTTTTTCATTACTTCTACTGGTCCAATGTGATCATGTGACCCACAACATCACTATGATACATGAGCCAACCAGATGCTGTTATAATTGCCCCAGCGCTCTCGGTGTGCAAATACCAAAGAATTGAAGTCAGAAGATTGAAATAATGAGACGCAATAAGACTAGTATAAATGACTAAAATTCAAAAGCACAGCCAAGCTGCTCATACAGGTGTCCTCATCCCAGGCCCACCCTCTCCATATCCTACACAGCAGACCATTTCTGATCGAGTTATTTTAATGCAAGTTGCAGCAGTTCGGATTTAAAGGAATAACCCACTGTGGACGAAAATTTGGTTTTCAAAAGTACAATAGTTTTGGACTCTCCTACCCTGGTGAAAAAGACCTTGGCCCAAAACATGTCCCTCATGATTTTATAAACATCTATAAAGTCATCCCTCGGCCTCCAACTCTCTGGGGAAAAACACCCAGCATATTCAGCCTCTCCAATAGTTCAAACCTTCCAACCCTGGCAACAGCCTTGTAAATCTTTTCAGTACCTTTTCGTTTTTAACAACAACTTTTCTGTAGCAGGGTGACCAGAATTGTACGCACTATTCCAAAAGTGTCTTCATCAATGTCCTGTACAGACACAACATGACATCCCAACTCCTACACTCAGTGCACTGACCAATGAAGGCAAGTGTACCAGACACCTTCTTCACCACCCTAACTACCTGCGAAGCAAAGAACTATAAACCTGCACCACAAGATCTCCTTCCTGAAGAAGGGCCTGTGCCCGAAACGTCGAATCTCCTGTTCCCTGGATGCTGCCTGACCTGCTGTGCTGTTCCAGCAATAAAGTTTCAACTTTGATCTCCAGCATCTGCAGACCTCACTTTCTCCACAAGATCTCTGCTCAGCAATGCCTCCTGGGACCCTATCATTAATTGTGAAAGTCTTGCCCTGGTTTCCTTCCCAAAATGCGTACCTATGATTGAACCTTCATCAAGGTGTCCATGTGCCACAACACTAAAATGTTGGTAATCAACATTTCTGCAGTTTTTTGATGTTGGTCGCATCATCCTCTCCAATGCCTCTCCTTTGGTGTCCAGTTGAGTGGGACTGCCATCATTGGTTTTACTGTTAATTCAGTCATGACCAGAGGACCTACTACAAAACTTGCTCTTCCAGCCTTCAGGGAGAGAAAGCGTTACTCTAAGAGGATGACTGCTGTATATTAGTTTGTTTTTAACATAATTTCTTCAACACACTGCACTTTTTAACCATACTATGCAACTGAGAGACCTTATTAAATGCTCTTTTTTAAAAAAAAAGTCATGATACATTTGGAGGAGTTCTGAGAAAGTTAAATTGCAATTTATGGGTTTGGAGTGGTAAAGCTTGATTGCCTCTGAGCACCGACTGGGAATTCCAACAGCATTCCTCAGATCACAACGTCAGTCACAACTGCCTCTGATTCATTTTTCCTGCCATGCAAATCCTGGAACAAACACCTGATTCTTATGTTGAAACTTCCAGCATTGACGACAGCACTCCTTCACTATATTAGGAAAGTGAGAATGTAGGACATGTTCCTACAATAGGTGGAGGCAACACAAGCAGGCAAAGCTCTAGGAGCTCCTGGGATGAGTCAGAGGTCCAATGTAATGGGTCTCCAAACCTTTTTGCATTTTCATTGTGTTGCCATTGGCATAATAGAGAGTAAAAGAAGTACGAACACATCTAATCATTAGAGTAACTATGGTCAGTAATGAGAAAGCCATTGGAATATAATAGGATCAAAGCAATTTTCACGCAGCCTCATTTCATTGACATGGACAAAACTGACTTCACTGATTGGGTGGCACAGTGGTGAGTACTGCTACCTCACAGTGCCAAGGATGCGGGTTCGATTCCACCGTTGGGTAACTGTCTGTGTGGGTTTCCTCCCGCAGTCAAAGATGTGCAGGTTAGCTGGATTGGCTGTGCTAAATTGCCCGTAGTGTCCAGAGCTGTGCAGGCTAGGTGAATTAGCCATGGGAAATGCAGGGTTACAGAGATGTGGTGCAGAGTCTGAGTGGGATGTTCTTTGGAGGTTTGGTATGGGCTGAATGGCCTCTTCCACACTGTAGAGATTCTAGGATAAGCTGTACAATTGTACCGTAATGAATTATCACTACTACAGAGTCATAGAGATGTACAGCATGGAAAAAGACCCTTTGGTCCAACCTGTCCATGCCAACCAGATATCCCAACCCAATCAAGTTCCACCTGCAGGCACCCGGCCCATATCCCTCCAAATCCTTCCTATTCATATACCCATCCAAATGCCTCTTAAATGCTGCAATTGTACCAGTCTCCACCACATCCTCTGGCAGCTCATTCCATACACGTACTACCCTCTGCGTGAAAAAGTTGGCCCTTAGGTCTCTTTTATATCTTTCCCCTCTCACCCTAAACCTATGCCCTCTAGTTCTGGATTCCCCAATCCCAGGGAAAAGACTTTGTATATTTATCCTATCCATGCCCCTCATAATTTTGTAAACCTCTATAAGGTCACCCCTCAATCTCCGACGCTCCAGGGAAAACAGCCCCAACCTGTTCAGCCTCTTCCTGTAGCTCAGATCCTCCAACCCTGGCAACATCCTTGTAAATCTTTTTGGAACCCTTTCAAGTTCCACAACTTCTTTCCGATAGGAAGGAGACCAGAATTGCACGCAATATTCCAACAGTGGTTTAACCAGTGTACTGTACAGCCGCAACATGACCTCCCAACTCCTGTAATCATTACTCTGACCAATAAAGGAAAGCATACCAAACGCCTTCTTCACTATCCTATCTACCTGTGACTCCACTTTCAAGGAGCTATGAACCCGCACTCCAAGGTCTCTTTGTTCAGCAACACTCCCTAGGACCTTTCCATTAAGTGTATAAATCCTGCTAAGATTTGCTTTCCTAAAATGCAGCACCTCGCATTTATCTAAATTAAACTCCATCTGCCACTTCTCAGCCCATTGGCCCATCTGGTCCAGATCCTGTTGTAATCTGAGATAACCCTCTTCGCTGTCCACTACACCTCCAATTTTGGTGTCATCTGCAAACTTACTAACTGTACCTCTTATGCTCCCATCCAAATCATTTATGTAAATTACAAAAAGTAGAGGACCCAGCACCAATCTTTGAGGCACTCCACTGGTCACAGGCCTCCAGTCTGAAAAACAACCTCCACCACCACCCTCTGTCTTCTACTTTTGAGCTATGTTAATGGGAGAGGAAATTGAATATAAATTGAACAAGGAAAGAAAATCTGACTGAGTACATATAACAAAATGCAGCATTTTTGTCTGTCATTTAAATTGCTTTGCTTTTGGTATATCTGCCACTGCATACAAAGGATGATAAGCCAGCTACATTGATAAATATTATATTTGTGCTTCTCTTTGTACAACTGTTCATTTGCTCGAGACTGGCATAAGGGTCAAATCACCTAAATCTAAAGTGCTTTGGGTTTTTGGTTACTTAAATTTACTCTGACCCAAGCATTCTTTTCACAAGATTTGTAGCTCAGGTTGATGGTAAGTATAAAAGTTAGCTCCCTGAGCTTGAAGGTTTGTTTTCAGCTGTTTCGCCACCATGACTAGGTAACATTATCAATGAGAGTCTTCGGTGAAGCGCTAGTGGTATGTCCCCCCTCTGTATTTATAAGTCTTGGTTTCTTAAGGTGGGTGATGTCATTTCTGGTTCTTAATTTCAAGGGAAGGTGGATGGGGTCTAAATCGATGTGTTTATTGATGGAGTTCTGGTTAGAATGCCATGCCTCTAAAAATTCTCGTGTGTGCCTTTGTTGCACCTGTCCTAGAGTGTGTGTGCTGTCCCTGTCAGAGTGGGGTCCTTCTTTGTCTGTACGTATGGAAACTAGTGATGGTGGGTCGTGTCTTTTGGTGGCCAGCTGGTGTTCATGTATCCTAGTGGCAAGTTTCCTGCTTGTTTGTCCGATGTAGTGTTTCTTACAGTTCTTGCATGGCATCTCATAAATGATGTTAGTTTTGCTGGTGGATCAACAAAAACACAATAAACACTATCCACCGATTCCTCAGAAACAAACCCAAACAAGCAGACACAATGCAACCAAAAACTATCGCCACATTACCTTATATCAAAGACATATCAGAAATAACTTCCAGACTACTCAGCCCACAAACCCACAAACACACTTAAACAGCGACTAATGAACCTAAAGGATCCATTAGACATTACCAGCAAAACTAACGTCATTTATGTGATGCCATGCAAGAACTGTAAGAAACACTACATCGGACAAACTTGCCACCAGGATACACGAACACCAACTAGCCACCAAAAGACATGACCCACTATCACTAGTTTCCATACATACAGACGAAGAAGGTCCCCACTTTGACTGGGACATCACACATATCGGAGACAGTCGAAACAAAGACACACACGAGAATTCTTAGAGGCATGGCATTCTATACAGAACAACAATAAACACACCGATTGAGACCCCATCCTCCTTCTCTTGAAAATAATCGGAAATGATATCACCCAACTTAAGAAACCAAGATGTATAAATCGAGAGGTGGGCCATTCCATCAGCGCTTCCCCAGAGACTCTCACTGATGATGTTACCTAGTATGGTGACAAAACGTCTGAAAATAAATCTTCCAGCTCAGTGAGCTAACTGACATACTCATTCTTTACACAGTCAGGGTTTGCCGTCCTTAAGTACAGGAGTCTGTAACTTTCCAAAAGAATTTGTAGGATCAGATAGTTTCTCTAGATGAGCTAAACTACATATCTGGGCATGAAGTCAAGACCTCTGGTACATCGGAAGGAGTCTGATGAATTTTTTTTTAAATAAAAAAAAGACATAATAATATTGAGTTAAGTATTAGTGTGGGACTAGCTAAAGATCGAGCTCTTGAGTTTCAAGACCATATTCTGGACTATTCAATTAAGAGGTTCAACTAGCAAACCAAACAGTGCTTAACTATATGATCAAGATGTATTGAAGTTTAGAGGAAGTTATACTTAGAGTCATAGAGATGTACAGCATGAAAACAGACCCTTCGGTCCAACCTGTCCATGCCGACCAGATATCCCTACCCAATCTAAGTCTCTTTTATATCTTTCCCCTCTCACCCTAAACCTATGCCCTCTAGTTCTGGACTCCCCGACCCCAGGGAAAAGACATTGTATATTTACCCTATCCATGCCTCTCATAATTTTGTAAACCTCTATAAGGTCACCCCTCAGCCTCCGATACTCCAGGGAAAACAGCCCCAGCCTGTTCAGCCTCTCCCTATAGCTCAAATCCTCCAACCTTGGCAACATCCTTGTAAATCTTTTCAGAACCCTTTCAAGTTTCACAACATCTTTCCGATAGGAAGGAGACCAGAATTGCATGCAATATTCCAACAGTGGCCTAACCAATGACCTGTACAGCCGCAACATGACCTCCCAACTCCTGTACTCAATACTCTGACCAATAAAGGAAAGCAAACCAACGCCTTCTTCACAATCCTATCTACCTGCGACTACACTTTCAAGGAGCTATGAACCTGCACTCCAAGGTCTCTTTGTTCAGCAACACTCCCTAGGACCTTACCATTAAGTGTATAAGTCTTGCTAAGATTTGCTTTCCTAAAATGCAGCACCTCGCATTTATCTGAATTAAACTCCATCTGCCATTTCTCAGCCCATTGGCCCATCTGATCCAGATCCTGTTGTAATCTGAGGTAACCCTCTTCGCTGTCCACTACACCTCCAATGTTGGTGTCATCTGCAAACTTACTAACTGTACCTCTTATGCTCACATCCAAATCATTTATGTAAATGACAAAAAGTAGAGGACCCAGCACCGATCTTTGAGGCACTCCACTGGTCACAGGCCTCCAGTCTGAAAAACAACCCTCCACCACCATCCTCTGTCTTCTATCTTTGAGCCAGTTCTGTATCCAATTGGCTAGTTCTCCCTGTATTCCAGCAACTTGCCCATCACTGAGGTCAGGCTCACCGGTCTATAGTTCCCTGGCTTGTGTTTACCGCCCTTCTTAAACAGTGGTACCACGTTTGCCAACTTCCAGTCTTCTGGCACCTCACCTGTGACTATCGATGATATAAATATCTCAGCAAGAGGCCCAGCAATCACTTCTCTAGCTTCCCACAGAGTTCTCGGGTACACCTGATAAGGTCCTGGGGATTTATCCACCTTTAACCATTTCAAGACATCCAGCACTTCCTCCTCTGTAATCTGGACATTTTGCAAGATGTCACCATCTTCATTATTCATTTTCAATATTATGGTAAATTATATCTGTTCCAACTTTGGATAAAGTCTAGAGAACAACCAGAGAATAATGTGTTAGATAACTGAGTAATTTTGCCTAACCGTGCCAAAGACCCGGGTTCGATTCCACTCTTGGGCGACTATCTGTGTGGAGTTTGCACATTCTCCCAGTGTCTGCATAGGTTTCCTATGGGTACTCTGGTTTTGTTCCATAGTTCAATGATGTTAGGGTCAGGTAGGTTGGCCATGCTAGATTTCTCACAATGCCCAGAGATGTGTAGGTTAGCCAGATTAACAATGAGAAATGCAGGATTACAGGGATAGGGTAGGGGTGTGGGTCTGGGTGGGATGCTCTTTGGAGGATGAGTATGGACTCGATGGACCAGATGGCCTTTTTCCACACTGTAGGAATTTTATGAATGGAAGTATATGGACATTTCAACCTTTCATGGAGCAAACAGTGCAGAAAACTAACTGAAAAATAAATTCAGGATGTTAGGGCTGGAGATTCAATCTAATGGAAGTCAGATAGAGGACTGACATGCAAGTTTTTCCCTCAAGATTGATGAGCATAGTGAAGGTGCAATGATAGAGTTTTGGCAGCTGAGTCTTGCAGATTGAAATCTGATCCTTTACAGCTTAGACATAAAAACTAAATTCACAATCTAGTGCTGAGAGAATAATGCACTGGTCAAGGCACTGTATTTCAGAAGTATTGTAAACTGAGGCACTATCAGTTACAAGCTCGTAGGACAACAGTCTGATTTATACTGTATCTTTATTGAACTTGTTGTAAGATGGATGCCTGCAATGACTGCCTTATGGTACATGTTACATGACAAGAGTAAGCTAGGAAGCACATTGGTACAGTACAGGTTATCCCATATCTGCATGTCTGAAACTGAAAAGAACTAAAGATCTTTTTGAAAGTGGACCTGAATAGACCTACAGGTAAGAGTATCTGAAAATTGAAAATATGCATTATTCCAAAAATAACTTGTCCTGAGGTTTTTGGATGAAGGATTCCTGACCTGTACTGCATCTCTTTTCCAAACCTCCTGCATTTCATACAAAGTCTCAATTAGGTTAACAGACTTCCTTCCCTAAAGGACAGAAATGAACCGTCAGGGGGCATTTCTATCCCAAATAGGAGCTGTGCTCTTTAGTGGTTGCAGATCATGAGCAGGAGTGTCCTCCCTGATGCCCAGGCCAATATGTATGTCTTAATCAAAATCACAAAGACAAATTATCTTGACATTGCCTGTTTGTGTGAATTTGCTGTTTGAATGTTGGCAGCTGGTCTTCCTATTGATGATAGCGACTCCATTTAAATATTCTTCATTGACTGTGAAGTGTTCAAGTATATACTGTGGGAAAGAAAGGCATGGTAGAAATGCCAGGCTTTCTTTCATCTCTCCAATGTCAGGTGACTTTAGGTATTTTTCCATAGTAAAGATGTTTGGTGAATGAAAAGTAGCACAAAAGAACAAAAACTTGTAAATAAAAGGTACTGCAATAATCTTGGGTGACGTAAATCTTCACATTGATTAGACAAGTCAAATTAAGATCAGATTATTTATAGAATAGCTACCTCAATGCAATAAGCTTTGTGGAGAATTATGAAATATCTTCTTAAATGTCTGCTCCTTCTTAACCATCTTGTCTTCTACTTTATTATCTTTCACATTCAATGACTGTCTTCTTACCCTTGTAATTGATTTAATTTAAGTTTGAAACACAAGTTATTAACCCACATTTCTCTCTCTCAAACATAAGTCACGTTCGATCATTACTAGTGGGTTTTTAATTCGAAGCAAAATGCTGTGGATTCAACTTAACCAAAAAACTCAGTAGATCTGAGGCTTGGGAGCAATTTAGATTTCAGTAACGAAGAACAAAGCAATTGATTAAGGGGGGGAAATAGGCAACAAGAGAAAACTCGCAGGGACATGCAAACTGATTATAAATGCTTTTATAGGTGTATCAGGAGAAAAAAATAATGGAGACAAATGTAGATTATCTTGCATTTAGAAACAGGGGAAGCTATAATGGGGAACAAAGAGATGTGGATGCTGGAAATCTGAAATCATAAGCCAAGAAATTGCTGAGAAATTCAACAAGTCTGGTAGCATCCGTGGAGAGAAAAACAGAGTTAACATTTCGAGTCTGGTAGGACTTTTCTTTGGAACAGATTAAATTAATCCTGTCACATTACGCATTACTGAGTTAGAATGATTTCTGGATTGGTTGGGCCCATGCTAATTGGATTCTAGCAACAGACATAGATTCTGAGAAGTCTGACAGGCCAGATACTAAGCTTCCCCTCAAGGAAGTCTTGAACTGAGGAGCGTAGTTTAAGGTTAAGGGTCTCCAAATTAAAAACAGGATTTAGGGGAAACCCTTCTCTCAGAGAGCCATTAAAGTTTGGAAGTTGCTTTATTTTCAATTATTTATTCATTCATTCATTCATGGGATGTGGAAATCATTTGCAAAGCCAGCATTAGTTGCCCAACCCGAACTGTCCTGGGGAAGGTAGAGCTGAGCTCTTTTTGAACTACTCAGAATGTAGGGATGCCAACTGTGCTTTGTGGAAGGACGTTCCAGGATTTTGATCCAGAGATAAATAGAGAACAGAAATATAGTTCCAAAGTCAGGATGGTATGTGACTTGAAGGGGAACTTGTAGGTGATGGTGTTCCTGTGAACCTGCTGTCCTGTCCCTCGCGGCGGAAGAAGGCACATGTTTGGAAGGTGCTGTTGAATAATCCTGGGTGAGTTGCTGTCGTGCATGTTCTGGAAGATACACACTGCAGCTGCTATGTAATGGTGGGGAAGGAGTGGATTTTGATTGCAGTGGTGAGGAACCAATCAAGTTGATTGTTTTGTCTTGGATGGTGTTGAGCTTCTTGGTTGTTTATTGAGCTGCTGCCATCTCAGCAAATGGGAAATATTCCATCATATTCCATCATACATGTGCCTTGAGATGGGGGACCGGCAATGAGGACACAAGAAGTGAATTACTCACTGCAGGATTCTGAGCCTTAGACCAGTGTTTGTAGTCACAGTACTTAAATGGCAGGTCCAGTTCAGCTTCTGGTCAATGGTAACCCCAGGATTTCAATAGTGGGAGGAACTCCTGGAGTGTCAAATGGAATATTTTTTTTCTGGATAAATACATTGAGGAACCACCTGGAGGACAGGCCATCCTAGTCTGGGTATTCTGTCATGAGAAACAAACAACAGACAATCTGGTTGTACGAAGCAAAGAGGAAGGGAGAGACTTTGCACTGATAAATACAACTGAGTGGCTTTCTCGACCATTTCAGACGGTAGTTGAGAGTCAACCATATTGGAGTCACATTGTAGTCCAGACAAGGTAAGGATCGCAGTTTCCATCCCTGGAGAACATTAGTGAGCCAGTAGGGAACAGTGACTTTAATATGACAGAATTCTTCATTAAATGGAAAGTGACATCGTTGATCCTGTGATTAGGGCCCTGAGTCTAAGTAAACTATGATGGTGTGAGATGCAAGCTAGCCATGATAAATCGGAAATGTTACTCCAAGGGATGGTGGTGCATAAGCGATGGCAAAGATTTAAAATGTGGATGGAATTAAAGGATTGGACACTCTGGATGCAGGAAGCATGTTTCCGCTGATGGGTGAGTCCTGAACCAGAGGACACAGTTTAAAAATAAGGGGTAGGCCACTTAGAACAGAGTTGAGGAGAAACTTCTTCACCCAGAGAGTGGTGGGTGTATGGAATGCTCTGCCCCAGAAGGCTGTGGAGGCCAAGTCTCTGGATACTTTCAAGAAAGAGTTGGATAGAGCTCTTCAGGATAGTGGAATCAAGGGTTATGGAGATAAGGCAGGAACAGGATACCGATTAAGTATGATCAGCCATGATCATATTGAATGGCGGTGCAGGCTCGAAGGGCAGAATAGCCTATTCCTGCATCTACTGTCTATAATATTCCCTCCTGGCTGACACAGAAGTAAATTATGGCTAACAAGGGGCATTAAGGATCAAATTAGATTGAAGGAAGGGCATTCAAATTGACCAAAAATCTCAGGAGATCTGAGGCTTGGGAGCAATTTAGATTTCAGTAACAAAGGACAAAGCAATTTATTAAGGGGGGAAAATAGGCAACAAGAGAAAACTC
Organism: Chiloscyllium plagiosum; assembly: GCF_037043375.1. Taxonomy (NCBI): domain Eukaryota; kingdom Metazoa; phylum Chordata; class Chondrichthyes; order Orectolobiformes; family Hemiscylliidae; genus Chiloscyllium; species Chiloscyllium plagiosum. The sequence goes on from NW_028270149.1 coordinate 78,870,006, forward strand.
ACAAGGATATGCAAATTGATTATAAAAGCTTTTATACGTGTTTCAGGAGACAAATGTAGGTCTCTTTCATTTAGAAACAGGGGAAGCTATAATGGGGAACAAAGAGATGGCAGAACAATTAAATACATAATTTAGTTATTTTTTCTCAAAAAAGGGCACAAATAATATCCAAAAAGTGTTAGGAAACACAGGTCTAGTGGGAAGGAGAAAGTAAGGGAAATCAATATTAGTAGGGAAATGGTGCTAGGGAAATAGATGAGATTAAAGACTGATAAATCCCCAGAGACCGATTATCTACACCCCAGCGTTGATCATAGCATCGCTACAGGGTGGAAACAGGCCATTGGGCCCAACAAGTCCACACTGACCCTCCAAAGAGTAACCCACCCAGACCCATTCCCCTACCCCTATTATCTCTCTACATTTACCCCTGACTAATGTACCTAACCTACACATCCCTGAGCACTATGGGCAATTTAGCATGTGCACCTAGCCTGCACATCTTTGGACTGTGGGAGGAAACTCATGCAGACATGGGGAGAATGTGCAAACACCACACAGACAGACACCCAAAGCTGAAATTGAACCTGCTGTGAGGCAGCAGTGCTAACCACTGAGCCACCATGCTGTCCTAACAATAGAATCATTATTAGACTCTTAATTCCAGATTTTTACTGAATTTAGTTTTTAACCACCTGCCATGGCAGGATTTGAACTCTGGTCCCCAGACTTTTTACTGAGCTCTTGATTACCAGTCCAGTAATGGTACCCCAAGGCCATCACCTCCCCAATACTTTGGTGGTCATCTTTCCAAATTCCATGAAGACCACATGACAGTTCCTACAGATTAGAGGATATCTAGTGTAACCCCACTATTTAAAAAAAAAGTCAGTAAAGAGAAAAGAAGTGCAGGAGCAAAATGTACCCACACTCCTCGAAAGCCTTTCCAACTGTTGCAGAATCTGGGGGCTCTCCCTTACTCTCAGATGTTGAAGAGATCTCAGAATCTGAGATGTCACCACCTCGATGCTTTTGGCACAAGCAGAAGAGAACTATTTTTTTCCAAGACACTCCAGGCAGAAGAGATGAGCTACTGTGCATTAACACACTGCCCATATCTGAAGCAGTATTGGAGGAACCTGACCCAGGAGGATCTACAACTAAAAGAACCAGCCTATGCCCTCAGACTCAGAGAGGGAGAGATGTAGTGATTGTAATGAGATCAGTGAGGTGAATATGAGTTCCCTGATTGGGGCTGTTAACCTGGTCCAATCAGGGAGCCCTGGCTGACAGATATAAATAGGAGTTTTTGATCTCCTTGTGGGTCTGCTCCTGGGCCTGGCCAAACTGGCCATAAACAGGTCAAGGCAGTGGGTCATGGAGGGGATCATTAGGACTGACTGCCTGCCCGTCTTCCTGGTTACATTAGAGCCCGGGTGTCTCTGGAAAAGAAGCATGCGGTGTCCACCAACACCCTGGAGTTGTGCAGGGAGAGGTGGGCGCCGCAGGGAGTGGAGTGCATCATTTCTCCATCCAACTCTATTTTGATTTAGTCCCTACCCTCCCCTTCACTGTTTTGATCACACAGCATTGCCCTTTGATGTGAAGGGCAGTGTTTGTCACTGGCCACCCGGGTGTTTTCCTATCTTCCTGGTGGTGGAATTTGAATAAAGATTCGTGCACTTTGTGTCTTTCACTGTGTCTCACACCTGCACACACACACCATGGGTGCTGGGGAAAAAATAAGCACTACCGCACTTAGGTGGTAGTGTGAGGGTTAAATTAAATAAATAAATAAATAAATAAATAGGAGTTTTTGATCTCCTTGTGGGTCTGCTCCTGGGCCTGGCCAAACTGGCCATAAACAAGTCCAGGCAGCGGGTCATGGAGGGGATCATTAGGACTGACTGCCTGCCCCTCTTCCTGGTTACGTTAGAGCCCGGGTGTCTCTGGAAAAGAAGCATGCGGTGTCCACCAACACCCTGGAGTTGTTCAGGGAGAGGTGGGCGCCGCAGGGAGTGGAGTGCATTATTTCCCCCACCAAGTCTATTTTGATTTAATCCCTGCCTCCCTTCATTGTTTGATCACACAGCACTGTCCTTTGGTGAGAAGGGCATGGCTTGTCACTGGCCACTCGGGTGTTTCCTTTTTTCCTGGTGGTGGAAATTGAATAAAGATTCATGCACCTTGTGTCTCTCACTGTGTCTCACACCTGCACACAACGACATGGGTTCTGGGGAAAAAATAAGCACTATTGCAGTTAGGCGGTAGTGTGGGGGTAAGGAAAAAAAACAGGACCGTTAAAAAAAAATTAAAACTTATACCTACACACAGCATTGCCCTAATTAAAAAATAAATAAATCGGAGTTTTTGACCTCCTTGTGGGTCTGCTCCTGGGCCTGGTCAAACTGACCATAAACAGGTCTGCAGCGAGTTATTAGGGCTGACTGCCTGCCTCTCTTCCGTGGTTATGTCAGAGTCTGTGTGTCCCTGGAGAAGGAGCATGCAGTGTCTACCAACACCCTCAAGGTTTTCAGGGAAAGGTGGGCATCGCAGGGAGTGGAGTGTATTTTTCCCCGTCCAACTCAATTTTGATTTAATTCCTGCCCTCCCCTTCACTGTTTGATCACAAGGCATTGCCCTCTGAGAAGGGCACTGCTTGTCACTGGCCACTCGGATGTTTCCTTTCTTCCTCATGGTGGAATATGAGAAAAAAAAGTAGCTTATATCTCAGAGGTTCTACCCACTCTGAGAGCTGGCTCTGAGGGAGCTGGATCAGTGTTAAGTACTCTCCACGTGTAAATAAAGGGTGACTTGGTGACCGGATACTGGCCTCTGTGGAGTTATTTCATATATGAGGGCACTAGATGCAGCATCCCTGAGTTTGCAGACAACACAAAGCTGGATGGAAGGGTGAACTGTGAGGAGGATGCAGAGATGCTTCACTATGATTTGGCTAAGTTGAATGAGTGGTCAGATGAATAGAAGATGAAATATAATGTGGATAAATGCGAGATTATCTAGTTTGATATCAAAAACAGGATGGTGGAGTATTATCTACTGTAAAGGGAGAGACCTGGGTGTCCTTGTAAATAAGTAAATGCTGAACGTTAAGCATGCAGGTGCAGCAATTGGTGAAGAAGATAAATGGTATGTTGGTCTGCATTGATGTGGAGGTTCCAGTGTTGGACTGGGGTGGACAACGTCAGAAGTTACACAACACCAGGTCATAGTCCAACAGGTTTTATTTGAAGCCACAAATTTTTGGAGCACTCTTCCTCCATCAGGTCACCTTCATTGCGAGAGGATTTGAGTACAGGAGCAGGGATATCTTGCTGCAATTAAAGCAGGGTGTTGGTGAGAGCAGGCCTGGAGTATTGTGCACAGCTCTCTGGGGAAGAATGTGCTGATTATGGAGGGAGTGCAACAACATTTTAGTAGAATGATTCCTGAGGTGGCAAGGCTGATGTACGACTGGAGACTGGATCAGTTAGGAATATTCACTGGAGTTTAGCAGAATGATGGGGAATCTCATAGACTCCTGTACAATTCTAACAGTTCTAAAAAGGTAAACACTGTCAGGATGTTCCTGATGACTGGGGGAAGTCCAGAACTGGGGGCCATGATTTTAATGTCCAGGATAGGCCATTTTCGACTGAGATGAGGAGACATTTCTTCACCGGTGGTTAGCCTGTGAAATGCTCTGCCTTTGAAAGTGAGGAGGCAAAAGCATTGAACATTTTCAAGAAATTCCTAAAGCTAAAGGGATGAGAGGGTATTGGGAGAATGCGTGAACAAGGTACTGAGTTGAATGGTCAGCCATGATCCGATCGAATGGCAAGGCAGGCTTGAAAGGCTGAATGGCCTACTTCAGTTCCTATTATCTATGTTTCTAAAGGGGATTGATTGGCTCTGGTGGAACTCAAACTAATCATTGAGGAGCAGGATATTCCTGAGCCAATGCCATTTGAATACACTGTTGACAGCCTCTTCCATCATTTGGCTGATGATTGATAGTTGACTGATAGGATGGAAATTGTCTGGGCTGGATTTGTTTTGCTTTCTGTGGACGGTTTATGCCTGAGCAATTTTCCACATTGCTGGGTAGATGACAGCATTGTAGTTTTCCCAGTGAACAGTGTGAGGTGGGTCGTTCAATTCTATTTAAAACTGAGACGATCAGATCTTTGATAAATGTGGGAGTGAGTCAAGGTTTGCATGGACATGCTAGAAAGTGGAATTCAGCCCACAATCATATAAGCCATGATCATATTGCACAGCAAAACAGATTTAAATTGCCAAATCCTGCTCCTATTTGTCTACATACTGTGATCACAGTGGAGGAACAGTTTGGAAAATCTTTTGTTTCACCGTTGTGGGAAACTGAAGTACTTTGGGATGATTGAATTAGAAGATCAAACTGCTGTTCCTCATCCCTACCCTTCTAGTGGGAATAGGGATTGAGAAATTATAAGAGCCAACTGACATCTCCAATTAAGGTAAAGGTATTCCCTTTACAATTTGAGGGTTCAGTGAGACCATATTACAAGGTGTTACAGACGTCCACCAAGAAATTTGAAAGAGGGTAAAGCCAGTGATTTCTGGATAAAACTCTGAAGCGCTCCAAAAGGTTCAGAGAAAGTCAAAAAAGGGGCTTGCCTGTTTTTCTCTTCCCTGGTATTTTCTGTGCCTGTGTAGGGTTGGAGCAAGGGTTGTGGGGGAAGTGGAAGGAATATTGATAGGCTTCCGGAAAGAGGGTGGGCAGGTGGGGCTTGTCTCCATGGAGTTTAGAAGAATGAGAGTTAACATGACTGATCTTTATAAGGTCCTGAGTGCTCTTGACAGCCTTCAGGACTCAATATCGAGTTCAATCATTTCAGCGCTTCAGCACCTTTTCCCATGTCCTTACCTCAACCCCAACACCCCAGACCCATTTTCTCCCAGCCTCAGCATTATCCACTGCTCTTTCTGCCCAACTGAGTTTCTCTCTCTGGGTTGTATCTCTATCTATTGCTTACTCCTTCTCTGCCACTTTCTTCTGCCCAACCCCTCCATCTTCAGCATAAAAATATATACTGTATCACCTTTTCCTGGTTACAATCAGTTCTAAAGAAGGGCCACTGAACCCGAAATATTAACTTCGCTTTCTCTCTCCAGATGCTGCCAGACCAGCTGAGTTTCTCCTGCAACTTCTGTTTTTCTTTCTAATTTGCAGCATCTGTAGTTCTTTGTTTTTTTGCTTAGCTCAAACAAAAGTGTGTGCATTTTAGAGGAGGCATATCTAACAGGTATAAACGTATAAATTGGGAGCAGGAATAGTCTATTTTGGTTTGCGTTCTGAATTCTACATTAGTATTTACCCAATAACCTCTGATTCCCCTGCCTACAAATAATACACCTATCCCCTTCTTAGAAGAGTTCAATGAACTCACCTCCACCACAAGCTGAGGAAGAGTTGCAAAGTCATATAAAATTAAATTATAAAACACATCTAAGTCCTGAAAAGGGCAACCCCTAAATTTAAAACAGTGTCCCCTCATTCTGGACTCACAAGGGCTCCCCACAAGAGGTAACATTCTTGGCTGGAGAGTCCCCAAACAGAAAATGAGGTGTTGTCCTTCCAGCTTGCGCTGACCTTTGCTGGAGCACTGTAGCAAGCCTGAGACAGAGATGCTCGCCAGGAAACAGGGTGGTGTATCAAAGTGGCAGGCAACTGAAAAGTTCAGAGTCATTTTTGCAAACATAACATAGATGTTCATAAAACAGGCGCCCAGATTATATTTTGTCTCCTCAGTGTCGAGGAGAACACATGGTGAGCAGTGGACACAGTGGCCTAGATTGAGTGAGGTCCAGGTAAATCATTGTTTAACCTGGGAGATTTCTCTGGAATTTTGGATAGTGAGAAGGCAGGAAGTAAATGAGGGAAAACATCTTCTGTGGTTGCATGGCAAGGTGCCGTGTGGGTGTGGGGAGCTGTTGAGAGTGGGGGCAAAGTGGACGAGGGTATCTACTCGAGGGAACAGTCCCTGCGGAAAGCTGACAATTGAGGGGAGAGGAATATGGGTCTGGTGGTAACATCCTGCTGGAGGTAGTGCAAATGGCAGCTCATGATCCTTTGAATGTGGACGTTGGCGGGATGGTAAGTGAGGACTGGGGGGACCCTGTCTGTTTTGTGGGAGGGAAAAGATGCCGTGAGGCTGAAGTGAGGCAGATGGCTTAGACATGGCCAAGGGCCTTGTCAATCACAGAAATGGGGAATCCTTTGCTGAGGATCCCCCGAAGAAGGAAGGCATCATCAGAACAGATGTGACAAAGATGGAGAAACTGGGAGAGTGAGATGGAGTCCTTACAGGAAATGGGGTATGAGGATATATAGACCAGGTAACTGTGGGAGTTTGTTGATCTATTTGGTTTATTGTCTCCAGGATAAGCTGGTGTTGCCTTAGTAAGAGATGAAAAAAAAGTGGCTATCATGGGACGACCCCTACAGTGTTTCCTAATATGCTCACCTTCCCCTACCTTCCCCCCACCCCGACTTGCTATTCTCCTTCTAATCCAATGCCCACCAAAACCTGCCCCCTCTCATCCCTCCTCCCAAACCTGCCCAACTCCTCACACCCTTAACCTGCCTTCTATTTCCCCTCCAACCCCAACTTGCTTTCCGTATCCCTCCACCCCAACTTGCCTTCTATCTTCCCCATTCCTAACTCAAACTGCCCTTTCTCTCTCCATGCCAACCCAGACACCACTCTCCCACAAACCTACCCTTTCTCTCTTGCCCAATTTGTCCCCTTCAACTCACGTGCTCTCTCCCCATCCCCAAATTGCCTGTCCCAACCTGTCCCCTCTCTCCTCTCCCACAGCCCTTTCTCCCCTATTACCTTTTGTCTCCTCCAAACCTGCTCTCTCTGACCTCCCCACTAACACACCCCACTCTACCACCACTTGCCCGTTCTCATTCGCCTTCCCATTCCTACCTCCCAGTCCCCCCCTCTCCCTCCGACCACCCCTGTCTATACCCCAATTTCCCCTCACCCAACTTCCTCCCTCCCCCATTCTCCTTCCCCACCACTTACCCCTCTCCCCTGCCCGATTTACCCTCTCTCCCCCACTGATCCCTCTTTTCCCCATCTTCCCTCTACTTTCCCCATCCTCGACCCACTTTCCCCATCTCCCCCCCGCCGCCCCCCCACTTTCCCCATCTCCCCCCCACTATTCTCCATCTTCTCCCTCACTTTCCCTCATCTCCCCCCACTTTTCCCCATCTTCCCCCTCACTTTCCCCCATCTCCCCCCACTTTTCCCCAGCTTCACCCTCACTTTCCCCATCTCCCCCCACTATTCTCCATCTCCCCCCCACTTTCCCCTATCTCCCCTCACTATTTCCTATCTCACCCCTCACTTTCCCCCATCTCCCGTCCGCTATTTCCCTATCTCCCCCTCACTTTCCCCATCTCCTCCCCCACTATTCCCCATCTCCCCCCTCACTTTCCCCATCTCCTTCCCCACTATTCCCCATCTCCCCCTCACTTTCCCCATCTCCCCCCTCACTTCCCCCATCTCCCCCCCACTATTCCCCATCTCCCCACTCACTTTCCCCATTTCCTTCCCCACTATTCCCCATCTCCCCCTCACTTTCCCCCATCTCCCCCCTCACTTTCCCCCATCTCCCCCCCACTTTCTCCCATCTCCCCCCCACTTTCCCCCATCTCCCCCACTAGTCCCCATCTCCCCCACTAGTCCCCCTCTCCCCCTCACTTTCCCCCATCTCCTCTCCACTATCCCCCATCTCCCCCCTCACTTTCCCCCATCTCCCCCCTCACTTTCCCCCATCTCCCCCCTCACTTTCCCCCATCTCCCCCCTCACTTTCCCCCATCTCCCCCCTCACTTTCCCAATCTCCCCCTCACTTTCCCCATCTCCCCCCTCACTTTCCCCATCTCCCCCCTCACTTTCCCCATCTCCCCCCTCACGTTCCCCCATCTCCTCCCCACTATTCCCCATCTCCCCCCTCACTTTCCCCCATCTCCCCCCTCACTTTCCCCATCTCCCCCCCACTATCCCCCATCTCCCCCCCACTATCCCCCATCTCCCCCCTCACTTTCCCCCATCTCCCCCTCACTTTCCCCATCTCCCCCTCACTTTCCCCATCTCCCCCCTCACTTTCCCCATCTCCCCCCTCACTTTCCCCATCTCCCCCCTCACGTTCCCCCATCTCCTCCCCACTATTCCCCATCTCCCCCCTCACTTTCCCCCATCTCCCCCCTCACTTTCCCCCATCTCCCCCCTCACTTTCCCCCATCTCCCCCCTCACTTTCCCCCATCTCCCCCCTCACTTTCCCCATCTCCCCCCCACTATCCCCCATCTCCCCCCCACTATCCCCCATCTCCCCCTCTCCCCCCTCACTTTCCCCCATCTCCCCCCTCACTTTCCCCCATCTCCCCCCTCACTTTCCCCCATCTCCCCCCCCACTTTCCCCCATCTCCCCCCCCCACTTTCCCCCATCTCCCCCCCCACTTTCCCCCATCTCCCCCTCACTTTCCCCATCTCCCCCTCACTTTCCCCATCTCCCCCCTCACTTTCCCCATCTCCCCCCTCACTTTCCCCATCTCCCCCCTCACGTTCCCCCATCTCCTCCCCACTATTCCCCATCTCCCCCCTCACTTTCCCCCATCTCCCCCCTCACTTTCCCCCATCTCCCCCCTCACTTTCCCCATCTCCCCCCCACTATCCCCCATCTCCCCCCCACTATCCCCCATCTCCCTCTCTCCCCCCTCACTTTCCCCCATCTCCCCCCTCACTTTCCCCCATCTCCCCCCTCACTTTCCCCCATCTCCCCCCTCACTTTCCCCCATCTCCCCCCCCACTTTCCCCCATCTCCCCCCCCACTTTCCCCCATCTCCCCCCCTTTCCCCATCTCCCCCTACTTTCCCCATCTCCCCCCACTATCCCCCATCTCCCCCCCACTATCCCCCATCTCCCCCCCACTATCCCCCATCTCCCCCCTCACTTTCCCCCATCTCCCCCTCACTTTCCCCATCTCCCCCTCACTTTCCCCATCTCCCCCCTCACTTTCCCCATCTCCCCCCTCACGTTCCCCCATCTCCTCCCCACTATTCCCCATCTCCCCCCTCACTTTCCCCCATCTCCCCCCTCACTTTCCCCCATCTCCCCCCTCACTTTCCCCCATCTCCCCCCTCACTTTCCCCATCTCCCCCCCACTATCCCCCATCTCCCCCCCACTATCCCCCATCTCCCCCTCTCCCCCCTCACTTTCCCCCATCTCCCCCCTCACTTTCCCCCATCTCCCCCCCCACTTTCCCCCATCTCCCCCCCCACTTTCCCCCATCTCCCCCCCCACTTTCCCCCATCTCCCCCTCACTTTCCCCATCTCCCCCTCACTTTCCCCATCTCCCCCCTCACTTTCCCCATCTCCCCCCTCACTTTCCCCATCTCCCCCCTCACGTTCCCCCATCTCCTCCCCACTATTCCCCATCTCCCCCCTCACTTTCCCCCATCTCCCCCCTCACTTTCCCCCATCTCCCCCCTCACTTTCCCCATCTCCCCCCCACTATCCCCCATCTCCCCCCCACTATCCCCCATCTCCCCCTCTCCCCCCTCACTTTCCCCCATCTCCCCCCTCACTTTCCCCCATCTCCCCCCTCACTTTCCCCCATCTCCCCCTCACTTTCCCCATCTCCCCCTCACTTTCCCCATCTCCCCCCTCACTTTCCCCATCTCCCCCCTCACGTTCCCCCATCTCCTCCCCACTATTCCCCATCTCCCCCCTCACTTTCCCCCATCTCCCCCCTCACTTTCCCACATCTCCCCCCTCACTTTCCCCCATCTCCCCCCTCACTTTCCCCCATCTCCCCCCTCACTTTCCCCATCTCCCCCCCACTATCCCCCATCTCCCCCCCACTATCCCCCATCTCCCCCTCTCCCCCCTCACTTTCCCCCATCTCCCCCCTCACTTTCCCCCATCTCCCCCCTCACTTTCCCCCATCTCCCCCCCCACTTTCCCCCATCTCCCCCCCCACTTTCCCCCATCTCCCCCCCCACTTTCCCCCATCTCCCCCTCACTTTCCCCATCTCCCCCTCACTTTCCCCATCTCCCCCCTCACTTTCCCCATCTCCCCCCTCACTTTCCCCATCTCCCCCCTCACGTTCCCCCATCTCCTCCCCACTATTCCCCATCTCCCCCCTCACTTTCCCCCATCTCCCCCCTCACTTTCCCCCATCTCCCCCCTCACTTTCCCCATCTCCCCCCCACTATCCCCCATCTCCCCCCCACTATCCCCCATCTCCCCCCCACTATCCCCCATCTCCCTCTCTCCCCCCTCACTTTCCCCCATCTCCCCCCTCACTTTCCCCCATCTCCCCCCTCACTTTCCCCCATCTCCCCCCTCACTTTCCCCCATCTCCCCCCCCACTTTCCCCCATCTCCCCCCCCACTTTCCCCCATCTCCCCCCCTTTCCCCATCTCCCCCTACTTTCCCCATCTCCCCCCCACTATCCCCCATCTCCCCCCCACTATCCCCCATCTCCCCCCTCACTTTCCCCCATCTCCCCCTCACTTTCCCCATCTCCCCCTCACTTTCCCCATCTCCCCCCTCACTTTCCCCATCTCCCCCTCACTTTCCCCATCTCCCCCCTCACTTTCCCCATCTCCCCCCTCACTTTCCCCATCTCCCCCCTCACGTTCCCCCATCTCCTCCCCACTATTCCCCATCTCCCCCCTCACTTTCCCCCATCTCCCCCCTCACTTTCCCCCATCTCCCCCCTCACTTTCCCCCATCTCCCCCCTCACTTTCCCCATCTCCCCCCCACTATCCCCCATCTCCCCCCCACTATCCCCCATCTCCCCCTCTCCCCCCTCACTTTCCCCCATCTCCCCCCTCTCCCCCCTCACTTTCCCCCATCTCCCCCCTCACTTTCCCCCATCTCCCCCCCCACTTTCCCCCATCTCCCCCCCCACTTTCCCCCATCTCCCCCCCCACTTTCCCCCATCTCCCCCTCACTTTCCCCATCTCCCCCTCACTTTCCCCATCTCCCCCCTCACTTTCCCCATCTCCCCCCTCACTTTCCCCATCTCCCCCCTCACTTTCCCCATCTCCCCCCTCACGTTCCCCATCTCCCCCCTCACGTTCCCCCATCTCCTCCCCACTATTCCCCATCTCCCCCCTCACTTTCCCCCATCTCCCCCCTCACTTTCCCCCATCTCCCCCCTCACTTTCCCCATCTCCCCCCCACTATCCCCCATCTCCCCCCCACTATCCCCCATCTCCCCCTCTCCCCCCTCACTTTCCCCCATCTCCCCCCTCACTTTCCCCCATCTCCCCCCTCACTTTCCCCCATCTCCCCCCCCACTTTCCCCCATCTCCCCCCCCACTTTCCCCCATCTCCCCCCCTTTCCCCATCTCCCCCTACTTTCCCCATCTCCCCCTACTTTCCCCCATCTCCCCCCTACTTTCCCCCATCTCCCCCCTACTTTCCCCCATCTCCCCCCCACTTTCCCCCATCTCCCCCCCACTTTCCCCCATCTCCCCCCCACTTTCCCCCATCTCCCCCCCACTTTCCCCCATCTCCCCCCCACTTTCCCCCATCTCCCCCCACTTTCCCCCATCTCCCCCCCCCCCACTTTCCCCCATCTCTCCCCCCCCACTTTCCCCCATCTCCCCCCCCCACTTTCCCCATCTCCTCCCCCCCCACTTTCCCCATCTCCTCCCCCCCCACTTTCCCCATCTCCTCCCCACTATTCCCCACCTCCCCCCCCCCACTATTCCCCACCTCCCCCCCCACTTTCCCCCATCTCCCCCTCCCACTTTCCCTCTTTTCACCCCCTCCCCACTCACACTTTCCCCTCACTACCCACTATTCCCTCTCGTCTAGTTGCCCCCTCCCCCAAACCAACCTCATTTGTCCCCCGGGGGTGGTGGTGGTGGCATGGACTCAGCAGGTAAGCCGCCTGGACCTCTGATGGACAGCCCGGTCGCCAATCAGAGCCTGCGCGCTGCAGGGAGGAGGCGGTACCTGGCCGGAGGCTGGCCAATGGCTGAGGCGGATCCGGGACAGGGGCGTGACCAGGAGGTGGGGGGGTGGGGCTTGCACCCCCCTCCTCCTGTCCCCGCTGTGGGGAGAGGCTGCCTTGCTCTGGGCGCTGCGCTGTGTCCGAAGCATCAACATTGCTGGCAGGCAGCACTCAAACACAAGGAGGTACCCCTCAGGTCTGTGAGTAGTTAACCTTCCTTTGTAACCTCTGAGTGAGTGAGTGAGTGAGTGAGGTCTGTCCCTCTGCTGGGGGAGGCTGAGAGTGTGGCTGAGTTTGTTGGGGAGAGACTCCCAAAAAGGGGCATTAAACCCGAACAAATCCACTGGGATCCACCCCCCTCCTGAGGAGAAGCCGTTCTGCAATTCCTTCACTTCAGCCTTACCCGGGAAATGCCAGAACTTGCACAATACTCTGGAAGAGCCTTGAGTTCAGTTTGCTCAGTAATTTGTGTGTAAGGCGCCGGTCATCACTATCTTGTCTGCCACGTATAACAGCTAGAAGTGCACTTTTGTTTTTGGGGACTGAGAAACAAAACATTCTGACTTTCAAACTTGTTGAAAAACAGAGCTGTGCGTTGGGCAAGAAGTTGGAACAGGAATCTTCGCTCAGACTTGGGCTCCATTGAATCGTTCTTTCCCCTCCCACCCTGGTCTGTTTGTCCTTTAAAGAGAACAAGGACTCTTGCACATTTTATTTAAGAAGTGCTTTCATCAATAGTTTTTTTTCACTCTCATTGGGGAAATTGGAAGGCAGTGCCTTCTACACCTTTTGTTTTAAGACTGGTTTGCTTTTCCTGCAGCGTAATTATTGGGCATTTAAATGTTAAGCTCGTGATTACAGAGGAAATGGTTGAGATTCCTCTGTTGCTTGATTTTTCAACTACCAGTTCAAAGCCATTAGACACAGCGCAAGGGGAGCTGAGGGCTGGCATTTGCCTGACAGTGGGGTGTGGGGGATGTTTTGTGTGGAATTAAAGCCACTCTTTCCAGATAAATAAATGGTTTATTAGTAGACAGTATTATTTGATTTTGAGACAAAATGAGGCAGGCCAGATCATTACTCAGCTTGTTAAGCAGCACTGTTTTTGAATGTTATAGCCACTGATGGAAATGTGTTCTCAGAATTCAGAAGAGCTGCTGTGCTTAGAGAATTGTTTAAAGATAATTTGAAGTAGCACCTTTATTGTATCCATCTGTCTAATTTTCCTTCGTAAATTGCTACTGCCTAAATTGCTGTTGGTGTTTTGCAATGGGATATTTTGTTTGAGAGTATCCATGTGGAGTTTTAGGTTATGATGTAGAGTCATAGAGATGTACAGCACGGAAACAGACCCTTTGGTCCAACACGTCTACGCCAACATATATCCTAAAATAATCTAGCCCCATTTGTCAGATTTTGGCCCATATCTGTCTTAAACCCTTCTTATTCATATATCCATCCAGATGCCTTTTAAATGCTGTAATTGTGCCAGCCTCCACCACTTCCTCTGACAGCTCATTCCATACACGTACCACCCTCTGTGTGAAAAGTTGCCCCCTTTTGTATCTTTTCCCTTCACCTTAAATCTATTCCCTTTAGTTTTGGACTCTCCTACCCTGGGAAGAAGACCTTGATTATTTACCCTATCCATGCCCCTCATTATTTTATAAACCTCTATAAGGTCACCCCTCAGCCTCCAATGCTCCAGGGAAAATAGCCGAAGCCTAGTCATCCTCTCCCTATAGCTCAACCCTGGCAAGGTCCTTTAAATCTTTTCTGCACCGTCTCAAATTTAACAACATCTTTCACACAGCAGGGAGACCAGAATTGAATGCAGTATTCCAAAAGTGGCCTAACCAATGTCCTGTACAGCCTCAACGTGACCTCCCAACCCCTATACTCAATGCATTGATGCTGCCAGTAGGAATGGATGTGTCAGGACAGGATTTCAGTATGTGGGTGATATGTTGACCACAGACCCCATTTGAGCTGTTTCCACTGGTGGAGCACATGGTCACACCTTCTCTGACCTATCCTCAACCAACTGAGGGTTGTTCAATCTGAGCTAGGAAAGGGTTAAGCAGGTGACCTTTGGTGATTGTAAGAGACTTGTTGATTTTCACCTATTGTAGGGCTTGAGCATATGATTCAGTGTAACGTTTGAGTACTGTGAGCATCATATTACCAGAGATGCTGTGCTTTGGGTGCGATATTAAACTGAGGTTCTGTCTGTTGATGAATCATATGCGGTAATGATGCATTTAAACAGAAAATTTGAGTTCCCTGGTTAACATTCCTTCCTGAATCACTGTTCCCAAACTAGCTGGTTGACCAACCATTTTTGGTGGGACCTTGCATAAGATTGCCAGCTGTAGTTGAACATAACCTGGTAAGTTTCTGTCACACGACTGCCTGTTTGTAACTTGTCCATTCACACCGATGCTGTGTGAATTTGCAAAGAAATTAGGTCATTCGTTACCTGATTGGCATTACTCACAGACAAAATTCATCCATTGTTTTACCCCATGTCTAGTAACTGTGATCCACAAATGAAAGTGTTCAAAGGGGGGGAGAAAGATAATCATTTATTTTAAAACTGTAATATTTCCTTGCTGCAATCTCCAGACAATTAACTCTAAAGTCCTGTAAAAATTTGAGGTAAAAGCTGTTTCTAAAATCAAAGGTTATGTGATTTGCTGCCACAAGGCAGGTTGGTTAGTAAATTAGAAATGTTTGTGATTGGATCCTTGGCAGCATGGGTAAAATATTTGGATAAAAGATAGGAACGAGAGGGTACATATAGATGGAGAAAGTGAGGACTGCAGATGCTGGAGATCAGAGGTGAAAATTTGTTGCTGGAAAAGTGCAGCAGGTCAGGCAGCATCCAAGGAGCAGGAGAATCGACGTTTCGGGCATGAGCCCTTCTTCAGGAATGAGGAAAGTGTGCCAAGCAGGCTAAGATAAAAGGTAGGGGGAGGGGCGTTGGAAATGTGATAGGTGGAAGAAGGTTAAGGTGAGGGTGATAGGCCGGAGTGGGGGTGGGGGCGGAGAGGTCAGGAAGAAGATTGTAGGTTAGGAAGGTGGTGCTGAGTTCAAGGGTTGGGACTGAGACAAGGTGGGGGGGAGGGGAAATGAGGAAACTGGAGAAGTCTGAGTTCATCCCTTGCGGTTGGAGGGTTCCTAGGCGGACAATGAGGCGCTCTTCCTCCAGCCGTCGTGTTGCTATGGTCTGGCGATGGAGGAGTCCAAGAACCTGCATGTCCTTGGTGGAGTGGGAGTGGGAGGGGGAGTTGAAATGTTGGGTTGGTTGGTCCGGGTGTCCCAGATGTGTTCTCTGAAACGTACATATAGATGGGCATTTCTCAGATTTGATATGAGTTGAAAATAGTGTTTCCCAGGGATTGGTGTTGGACCTTTTGCTTTTTCTGATTTACATTATTGATTTGGCAACAGGTCTCAAAGGCAAAATCTCTAAATTAGCAGATATATACTAAGCTAGGACGAATAGAGAATTGTGAGGGTGAGTGCTGAGCACCTTCAGAGGCACATTGACGAGTCAGCCAAACGCGCAGACACTTGGCAGATGAATTTCCATGCAGAGAAGGGTGAGGTAATACATTTTGGTAGGAGAAACATAGAGAAACAATCCAGGCTCAATGGTACAACTTTGGGGGGGGGGGGGGAGTACAAGAGCGAATGGACTTCAGGGTTCATATGCATGACTCTCTGAAGTTGACCAGGCAAAGTTATGAAGCAGTTTTTATATGATTCTTGGGTTTATAAATAGATGCATAGTGTATAAAAAGCAAGAAGTGAGGCTACACCTCTACAAATCATTGGTCTGATCATGTTTTGGAGTTTTGTGTTCAATTCTGGGCACCTTTTATTGAAGGAAGAGTGTTAAATCCCTGGAGATGGTGCAAATAAGATTCACTGGAATGATTCCAGGAAAGATTAGAGAGATTGGGCTTACTCTCCTTGGAGTAGAGAAGATTAAGAGGTGACCTTATTGAGATGTTCAAAATTATGAACAAATTTGACAGGGTAAAATTTGTAATATTCTGTTTCCACTGGTTGGTATGTCAGTAAGTGGGGGTTCACAATTTCAAGATGGTCAGCAAGAGTGAGTGAGGAGGAACGTCTTTACTCAGTTGTTAGGATTAGGAATGTGCTGCCTGGGAGAGTGGTAGAGATACATTACATAGGAGACTTCAAACGAGGGCTAGGCATATCTGTGAGCGATGAATTCAGAGGGCTGTGGAGATGGGACTGGAGAGTGGGATTGGGAACTGATTTGGGAACTGGTACTGACGCAATGGCGTCCTTCTGTACTGTAAAATTCTACGATTTGATTTTTCTAAAAAACCTGCAAAGTCGTTTGATTATCTTGTTTAAGATCAGTGTGATGGTGGAAAATACAATGGTTTTTCAGTGTAAGATGTTATTTTAAAATGGTGTTCTTGAATAATTGTATTCTTGCAGCCAACAAGTGATCTTGTCTTCTGTTTGGCTTAATCAAAGGTTTAACAGCAGCAGCTTGTGTTTTATCCATTTGCTGAGCAATATGTCCACAAGATGCTACAGGAGGTGGGGTTTAGACCTCCATAGGACTTAGGAGAGATGGGTTGGACTCCGTGCTGTGAGAGGTGAGTGACTGAGATCTGGACAAGCTGGGGTAGTGGCAAGCTTTGGAAGAAGCTTTCGAGAGTTTGAAAGTGTTTAACTGTGGAAGGGTTGGGTACAGATGGAGTGGGTGTTGTGGAAGGGGACATTTAATGTCAAAGTGAAGGGCAAAGCTTTAGCAGAATGGCATTCAGGACCCCAAGTGGGATGAAATTCCAGGATGGTAATGACTGTGGAGTAGTTGGCACAAACTTGCAGCAGTCGTGTTCCTGCAGGCCCTCTCACTGAGAGGGTCGCATTAATTTTCAAGGTGCGAAATGAGGCCACAGCGAGGATCCACTTGGGAAGCACTGGTCATTGTCATAGAGTCATACGGCTTAAAAAAACGACACTTCAGTTCAACTCGTCCACCTCAACCATGTTCCTGAACTAAACTAGTCCTACTTGTCTATGCTTGGCCCGTATTCCTTCAAACATTTCTTATTCAGGAACTGTCTTAACATTCTGACTGACTGTGTACCTGCATGCACCATTTCCTCGGGAAGTTCATTTCACACATGAACCACTCTCTTTTTAAACAAAAATGTTGCTCATGTCCTTTTAAAGTATTTCTCTTTTCACCTTCAAAATGTGTCCCCTGGTTTTGAAATCCCCCATCCTGTGTGTGTGGTGGTGGGTGGGGATGATGGGAGGAGGGGGAGGAGAAGGAGAGCCTTGTCATGAGTGTCCGACTGTAGTGACCCAAAGTTAGTTCAGGCCAAGTATCAGTGATGGAGGAGGATGGATTCAGTGGTAAATGCACAAAGATTTTGTTTTGGCAGCTGCACTACCTGATGTTTATTTGGAGGATATCGTAGCTCATTCCTGACTGATGATCATGTGGGCTTTCTGATAATGCCGCTCTGATTTTGTGGGTGAATTGAGTTGCTGAGTCTCTACACTTACATACAGTCTGCAAATAATATGTAAACTGGATGGAATTGGGATTGAAGGTGCAGAGTGTCTAGCCACTGTAAAACTAGAGCAAATAATGCAAAAATTAGTGACTAATTCCAGAATCTAGGATGCTGAACAGTTTGATGTGGGTACAATGTGCTTATTATTGAAGCTGCTCTGTACTTATGGATTTGGTTGAGCAACCATGTACAGTTTTAGGAAGTGGAGGGGGCCAGAGTTGACTTTTAGGGACACTCCAACCCCCACTGGCCAATGAAGCCATTGCAAGCGTAGTTTTTATGTTGGGCCGCATTGAGCTCAGAAAACTGTGAGGCTGTGCCTTGGAGATGAACCACTGACAAAGCCTGCATGGGTGTGGCTAACTGTTGTGGGTTCTGCCTTGTAATTCCAGTCACAAAGCAGGTTTCAAGGTGTGAAAGTGTTTTTGATAATTCACTTTTTGCACTGGCAGGGAAAATAGTGGGGGCGTTAGAAATGACCTATTACTTACCTCCGTCAAATGCACACCTTTGGTGGATGTCTGCATCATTAGTTGTGAAATCTGTGGCCCTGGAACATTCCACCCTTTTATCATTGCATCGTATGATAAACTTTAAATGAAATATGTAGTTAAGGCTCAATAACAGGTCTCAACCATTTAATTCTCAGTTCAACGTCATTGCAGACTGGTTTTCAAAAGATTCTAAGTTAGCACATGCACCTCCTCCCTGTTTGGGCTTCATCCATGGCATGTAAGTTTCTTTTTTTAAAATGCCAAGGAAGTCTCTTTCAAATGTAGACAGCATTCTAATATAGCGAAATTCAGCATTCACTTATCTCTCCACCCTGGAGGCTTCCTGCCTCCATTCCTGATGAAGGGCTTTTGCCCGAAACGTCGATTTTTCTGCTTCTCGGATGCTGCCTGACCTGCTGTGCTTTTCCAGCACCACTCTGATCTAAACTCTGGTTTCCATCATCTGCAATCCTCACTTTTTTGCCTAAATTCACCATTCGTTCACAGTAGGCTCCCAGAGACAACAAAGAAGTAAATCGGCAAATGATTGTTCTGCACATATTGTTTGAGGAACAAATGTTTGGCAAGACTTCCCCACCGTTCTTTGAATAGGCAGTTTATTACTTCTCCTTAGCTTCAGCAATGGAATCTTTGCATACACTCGAAGGTGGAGGATTTCTTTCACGTCTCACTCCAACGGTGGACCCTTCAAGGAGGGAGCACAGCCTTTCCAGTGCTGAACCGGAAGGCCAGCCTAAATTATGGCCCAGAATTTGTGATGGCCTGACTACTGTAACAGCGTCGGTGGAAGTTGCAGACAGGAATCCCGCGGAATCCTCCTTGTAGCAGATCCTGAAGGAAGTGGCTGGGAAATGAGGCTGGGCGTTTCCTCTACCCTGCTCTCACTGCCCCCTCCCCCCACCCCACCCCACCCCCCAATCCTTACCAAATCAGTGCACCTGACAGCCCTTCCCTCCCTAACCAAGCAGATCTGAGTTCCCCCACCCAGCTCAAACACTGCATCACTTCTCTAGATCCCTCGTCTCCTCCTTGTTAGGCAAGTTAACCCTTTTTCTTTGTCATCCTACCCCTGGCACCTTTCTCCCTACTTAGCTGGCACCCTGCTTGCCTGGTCCCCTACCCACTATCCACCTGGCATAGTGCTACGTCCATTCCTAGCACTCTACCCTCCCAGCGCCCTAATATCATGCTGATGTACTTAAGGGTTTGGCAGCAGCTGTCAAAGTGGTTACAGGGCCCGCGGCATTTCAGAATATGGCAGCTGACTGCCTTGAAAAGTGAGCGAGTCATAGAATCCCTACAGCCTGGAAGCAGGCCACACTGACCCACCAAAGAGCATCCCACCCACGTCCAGCCCCCTTACAATATCCCTGTAACTCAGCATTCACCATGGCTAATCCACCGAGTCTGCACACTCCTGGACATGATGGACAATTTTAGCATGTCGAATCCACCTAAACTGCACAGCTTTGGACTGTAGGAGGAACCCAGAACACCTGGGGGAAACCCACTTGGACACTCGGAGAATAGAGCTAGGAGGAAGTGAGCTCTGCGGATGCTGGAGATCAGAGTCAAGAGTGTGATGCTGGAAAAACACAGCCGGTCAAGGCAGCATCCAGGGAGCAGGAGAATCGACATTTCGAGCATAAGCCCTTCATCAGGAAAAGAGTTTACACACATTCAGTCGCCTGAGAGTGGAATCAAACCCGGGTCTTTGGTGCTGTGAGGCAATAGTGTTAGCCACTGACCCACTGGGTAGTATGCTTTTCACTACCAGTTCCATGCTACAAAACGATGATGAGAATGGAAGTACAGCTCCATATTTCTGGAGGTGCCTGATTGGAATCTCCTGTCAGAAATGCAGAGCGCTCTCATAGAATCCCTACAATGTGGAAACAAGCCATTTGGCCCAACAAATCCACACCGACCCTTTGAAGGATATCTCACCCAGACCCATTCTCCGACCCTATTGCTCCAGGTTTTCCCCTGACAAATGCACCTAACCTACACATCCCTGAACACTATCGGCAATATAACTTGGCCAATCCACCTGACCTGCACATCTTTTGACTGTGGGAGGAAACTGGAGCAAACCCACACAGACATGGAGAGACTGTGCAAACTCCACATAGACAGTCACCCGAGGCAGGAATCGAATCAAGGACCCTGCTGCTGTGAAGCAGCAGTGTTAACCACTGAGCTACCGTGCTTTCTCCTTTCTTTAAAAGTAAAGGGATGGATTACCACTTCTTGGAAAATGCAGCCCAATATAATCCACTGATGTGGGTGATCAACCCACAACCACCTTGCTCTTACAAGCAAAAGTGCTACAACAAAGCCCTTCACCATGTAACTTTTCCTGATTTGAAACACCAAAGTGTCCAGTTTTCCATACAGTGCAAACTATCCAAGGTTTACTGTTAATTATTGTGCCAAGTGCTGAAGACTTGGGGTCATGACCTCACGCGTTGTGAATGTTCTCCTAATGTAAATTTGTTTTCAGATAATCTTAGAACTCAGCCACTCGCTTTGTCCAGTGTGCTCATGTGAACTGATTTAATCATTACCGTAAGTTAGGGATGGGGAAGTAAATGCTGATACAATCAGCGACACATGCATCCTATGAGTGAATAAAGCAAAATATATGTTGGTTGGCTCCAATTCGTTTGAAAAAACCTTCCTTTACTGTATTGATTTAATTTCAAATTAAATATGTACAATTGAATCTGGTGCATTGTTCTACAGCGCTGGTTAATGAATTAGATGCTCTGTGCTGGTCTGACTGAAATTCCACATTCTACTTTTTCTGAATTGTTGGGAGGAGCTGTATTGCATTCCATAGGCTCTGATGTATTTGATGTTTTCTGGTTTTCTGAAACATCAGGACGGGCCTGTTTATATGGGATGCTGTACACTGCTGTTCCCTGTCCCCATGAAATATCAAAGTGATCTGTCATCTTGCCCTTTGTTTACCTAATGATAGTCCTGCTAATTAAACTCATTTACTTTGGATTGTGCAAATGGAAAACCTCAACTCTCAAAGTATTAAAGTTATGCCTAACTTGCTTGTTTCTGGCTGCAAGACAGTTTCACAATTTCGACACATAGCTCAGCATCATGTCCATTTACTGCCTGATACAGTACAAGTACTTTCTGAAGCTTGCTGCTCTGATTTTTATGTGACTTACACTTCCAGTTGACTAGTTCAGCTACTATGTTGGAGAGGGGGATGAAAGGGGACCTTTGTTTAAATGTATGTGGCAGTTAATCTGTAACTCTATACAATACATTTCCTTTAGTTTACTGCTCAAGCAGTGCACTTCAAGCAGGACTGTTTCTAAAAAGTAACGACCTCTGTATCATCATCCAATTAGGCTGCAAATTATATGTGTAATGTCCAGTATATGTTAAGTAAAATGTATAAATTATGCATGTTTGACTGACTGTGTCCTGGCTGTTTTTAAAATTTTAAACCTGCAGTTTTCAGTCGTGACTAATACTTTGTTCAGGCTACACCCTACTCAATTTTCTAGGATGTCTTAAGAGTAGGTGTGCCAGTGTTCAGACAGTGAACAAACCGGAGTGCGTTTTCATTCTGTGCTGCTTGTTTGAAAAACCTGTTGAGGTGCTTCATGAGCAGAGGGGAATCAAAACAAAAAATGGGCACAGGGTTAATTTGAGAGATTCAAGGGGGAGTAATGTAGTAGGACCTTAAGAGGTGAGAGTGATGTGTTGTCTTGGTGAATAAAGTGAGGGGAGATCAAAGTCAGAGTAGAGTTCTCGATATTGCCCTTTGCCCTTTGAGGAAGTTGCTGAGATGGGCAAAGTTGAGATCATGAAGGGCTGGAATGGGCATTCAAAATGTTAAATTGAGGGCAGCATTTTAGATGAACAGGAACAAGTGATGAATGACGGGAATCTGCTGCGGGAGAAGATATAGACTGCAGAACTTGGCAATGCGTTGAAGTTGAGTGGAAGGATGGGAAGGCTGGCCTGTACAGGGCAGGAATGTTTGAGTCATGAGGTGACCAAGAATGAGTGAGGATTGCAGTTGATTTTACTGTGGTCTTCGTGATGAAGAGGAAATGGATGAGTCACTCGACATCAGGTCAAATTGAACATTGAGGTTGCGAGCTGCTATATATAGAATTCTGAGTGATTTGAACAGTCCACTGGGTTCTACAATGTGGTATGGCACACTGGTCTCCTAAAGCTGTCCAACGGGTTTTCGATCTGGGTCAGGGTAATTGTTGGAAGAGACCTTCACAGCAGACGATGTTGAGTCCACCTTGGGTGAGGGAGAAGCACATGGTAAAGATTGGCCACATGATAACCCCAGTGCTGTTCAACATGTGGCTGTCAATGGCCACATCTCTTAAATTCATCTACAGTAATGACATGTGTGCGCTGAAGTTCCGTGCTTCCACATTCTGGACATTATGAAGTTGACAGATGACTGCACCAAAGGGTGTCTTACATTGAATCTCTTGACAGAAGTGCCTCCGCAAAGCCAGTGCCAAAAGAGATTTACGTATCTACATAGATGTCTAGAGATTGCAGCATGCTCAAGGGTGACTCTGGATAGGACTCTCTCTCCTTCTGGGAAACATCTGAAAAAACAGCATTAAAGGTCACAATCAGAAACAATCGTGCTGGATGTATGGAGGCACTGCTGCCACCATCATAGCCGCTCCATAATGACACATTCAATTCACCTACTGCCCACTATCCATCTCAGAGGCACAATATGGAACAAGCTTCCTGAGTAACATTTACCAGCAAGACATCTTTTGGACAAGGACTGGGAACCATAGGAAGTCACTAACCAGCTCCTTGTGAGAAATGCCATTTGAAATGGCCAGCTTTGATCTACTTTGGAAAGAGTGGTCCTTGCTGAATAGGCTCAGGATTAGCCATTACTGAGGCCACATTACAAACCCATTCTAGATTATTTCTCACCAACCTGGTTGGAGATATCATAACAGATGTCTGGAGCAGGTATGCATTACCACTGCACTACAATAGCTCAACAAACCCTGTCGGAACTTGTGGACTTTCACTAACTGTGCTGCATGTTATGGAGAGTGTTCCTAATGCAAGCTAATCATCTTAAACTCAATAAGTGGGATTGCTTGGTTCTGGGGATCTGCAAGCACTAAACAGTGGACTCCAGATGGCTGCATCCTGGTTTGTGCAGTAGATATGGTACAGTGGTAACGTCCCTACCTCTACACCAGGAGGCTGCAGTTCAAGTCCCACTTGCTCCAGCAGTGTGTAATTGCATCTGACCAGGTTGATTTGTCAATAGAGATATCTAATCAAATGATGACATTTCTTTGGTTCTTTGTAAAAAAAAAAAGTTGCCCAGTTCTTGTGTTGTACGGATGAGAAGGTTCCTGGTCTGGACACCCCCTAACTCTTGCAGACTTGGCTGACCCTAGCTGTGACCACAAGAACTGAAAAGGATTAGGAGTGTACCATTTGCTGTGTTGAGCTTGCTCAGCCATTTAATACGATCATGGCTGATCTAGTTCCACCTCCCGTCCAGCTCTCCATATCTGCTGATTTGCTGAGTGACTAAAAATCTGCCTCTCCCAGTCTGAAAGGCATTCTGTGACCGCATTCGTTGGTCTTGCCATACCTGGGTTGTTAGGGGCCGGGAAGGCCGGAGACTTTCCTGTCCTTGTGGGCGATAATCGTTTTGCCACCGTTGGAGGATATGATCAGCTTCAACTGTGACAACTCTGGTTAACAAAAGACGTGACCTTGCAAAGCCCCAGAGCACTTGACAACCAAAGCTGTACTTTAGGACGGTGACCATTCAAATGTGGACAGTGTGGCTGCCAATCTTTATACAGTAAGATCCCACAAGCAGTAAATGAGTTAAATGACCAGATAATCAGTTTAGCTAATGTTGGCTGAGTGGAGGGAGAGCCCAGACCCTTGTTTTACTTGGAATTGACCCGTACAACATTTTAAGGGCCACCTGAGAGGACAGACTGAACTGTGGTTTGATATTGCATCTGGAAGGTTCCGTCTCTATGAGGAGTGTGGCTCTCCCTCAGTACTGCACTGTGGTGTTAAATTATGTTTTGTGCTTGAATCTATAAATGGGGACTTGACTCACATCCTGCTGATTCATACAAGTGACTACCATCACTGAGTCACATCCAACACCTAAGTGGAGCAAATTGTCCTAAAAATAATTGTATGAACAATTGAACAAAAAAGTACTCTTAGAAAATTGGACAGTACCTTTCTCTGGTTTAATGTGTCATTTTAGAAACATTTGTATCAGGTTTAGCTTGGAAAAAGATTCAGACTTTAGTTTTTTTTCAAAAGAAAATTGACAGAATTGATGAACTCTCTGCAATCTCTTAAGGCAAATCTACTTCACTGCTCTTGCAATCGCCTGTTTGAATCAATGGTGATGTCTGTGTGTTTGCTGGGTGCCTCTTCACTCCCAGCTTCCCCCCTCTGCCTGTTTTCAGCCAGGAAGAATGAGCTGAGCTAAATAGAGAGTTTTATCTGTGTAGCATCTCTCACCACTTCAAGGTGTTCTGTCTCCTTAGTTAGTATAGCACCATCCCAGCCATTAGTGAAGATATCACTGCAACAGCTGGATCTAAAATAAGTGTTCAGAATTCGGTGTGTAAGAGAAAAGGAAATATTTGAATTAATATTGTGCTTTTCACAATTTTGGGACATCGCAATCTCGGGACAGTCAGTTGTGTACTTTGGAAGATTGATCTCTGCTGTAATGTAGGGATGTATATTCAGCTCTAACAAATTGCACAGTGTTGGACTTTGGCTCAATCTACCAACTTACTTTCTTCTATGTGTGAGCCAAGTCCTGCATGTTCTTTAAATGAAGCAATAGGAGAAGATATTCGGTCTCACACTTTTAGTTTATTTTAGCAGTAAGTGGATAAAGCATACAGAGCTCTGGGTCTAGACCTTTCTGTCCATGACAAACTATATTGTGTGTCAGTTCAGAAAGTACCACACCTTTCTGTCCCTGACCCAGTCTTTTTATATAATAAAAAACGTCATGCAATCACTGAGGTGGGATTGCCTTCTGATTGGCTGTTGATCTGACTCCATTCTCCGCCTCCTTGCGTTCCCGGATGTCCGACCCCATGTGACCTTGTTTTGCCCGCGAACCGGAGTACCACGTGACCTCCTCGCACTCCTCTGGCGTGCGAAACAGCGCACCACGTGACCTCCTTCTTCGCGCGCGCATAACGGAGCATCCCCAAAGGCTTCCGAATGTCGAGTATATTTACACTCGCAGCCAACCATATATTTACAACAACTAATCTCTCTTGGGTATTTGGAGGAAGTCCTGAAGGCATTTATCTTGCAAGAAATTGTTCCTGAGACTAAGAGTATGTCAGGCAATGAGAAATAATTGATTCCCATCATTACTAAAACAAGTTCTCTCCACTATCTGTTTATTTCCAATATTAAAGGCTTTCATTTCTTTAGGATCACCAGATATTTCAAAATGATTGACAGCTAAATAACTGTTAATATGGAAATAACTGTGGGAGTTGCTGTGCACAAATTGGTTACTTCAATTCCTTCATCCCACCGATCTGGTAATGACTGTAGAATGTATGCAGTAATGTTAATTGAGAGAGAAATATTGGTCCAGACACTAGGTATAGTTGCCCTTCTCCTCCTTTCTGAAAGATTTTGATGGAATGTTTTACATCTATCCTAGTAAGCAAATCAATGCATTTAGCATTTCGTCCAAACAATGCTCCTTCTGCACACCTCTTGACTGCTGCTCTTGTCTTTTCTATATTCAAATCCACATTGAACTAAAAGCTTCAATATTCGTTTCCAAGCTGCAGTTCTCCTCCTATCCAAATCACATCCCTTTACATCAACAGTTTACATAGAGCTTTAATGAGAATGTAATATATGTCAAGGCGTGGTGTGGTTTGTCCCTGTCACACTGCTGCAAGTATAATCAAAGGAGCAGCCTTGAAACTAAACTCTGTAATATTTCAGAGGAAGCATTATGCAAATAGTTTTGCATTTCAGTCTGGGTTTCTCAAGACAATGCATGAACTGGTGTAGATTTCAACTCCGGTTAAGATCTGACCCCCACAATTCCAGGATCTTCAAGAGCTGTTCATGCCTTGGAACAGCTTCAGCCTTTTACAGATTATCATCTCGTCTTAATAGAGAGTTCTCAAAGTTTTGCTGATTTGACTAGTGTTGGCAAGTTCTTTCCCATCTCAAGAATGATCTGGATTGGAAAATACAAACAGTTTTTGCTTGTGTAACTAAACAAGGGAGGTAACTTCAGTTGGATTCTCATTTGCAAGTGTTTTGATGCAAAATGCTACTTTTTAAGACTACTGTTGACTTAGTGGTAACAGCAAAATTGTTATTTTTTGTAATCACGTGACCTTTTTGACTTGGAAGCTCTACAGGAGGAAAAAAAAGTGTAATTATTTGAAAATATCCAGGAAATCTGTTAATAGTTTAAAGACCTTTCAGATATTAGCGTTTATTAGCAGAGGGATTGAATTCAAGAGCCGTGAAGTGATGTTGCAACTGTACAGGACCTTTGTTAGGCCACATTTGGAGTACTGTGTGCAGTTCTGGTCGCCTCACTTTAGGAAAGATGTGGAAGCTTTGGAGAGGGTGCAGAGAAGATTTACCAGGATGTTGCCTGGAATGGAGAATAGGTCGTACGAGGATAGGTTGAGACTGCTAGGCCTTTTCTCATTGGAACGGCGAAGGATGAGGGGTGACTTGATAGAGGTTTATAAGATGATCAGAGGAATAGATAGAGTAGACAGTCAGAAACTTTATCCCCGGGTACAAAAGTGTTACAAGGGGACATAAATTTAAGGTGAAGGGTGGAAGGTATGGGGGGGATGTCAGGGGTAGGTTCTTTACCCAGAGAGTGGTGGGGAAATGGAATGCGCTGCCTGTGGGAGTGGCAGAGTCAGAATCATTGGCGACCTTTAAGCGGCAATTGGATAGGTACGTGGATGGGTGCTTAAGCACAACATCGTGGGCTGAAGGGCCTGTTCTGTGCTGTATTGTTCTATGTTCTATATTGTTTTGAGTTTAGGTGCATTGTAATTTCATTGAATTGTAAGAAATGCTGATCTCTGTGACCTGATTTACTCTTGACCTGGAAGCTGTACCGAAAGGAAATGAACTGTGGGTTGGCAAACACTGACCGTGTAATATGTGTCAAGACATGGTGTGGCTTATCCCTGTCACACCACTGCAAGTGTAATCAAAGGATCTGCCTTGAAACTAAACTGAAATATTTCAGAGGCAGACACAGGGGAGCTACAAGGTGATGAGTTGGAGGGTAAAGATAATCAGTGCACAGATGTCAACACAAAGATGAAAGAGGCAGAAAGACGTACAGAGAATTATTGAAGAGGAAACTCACTTGCAGTAATTGTCCCCATGAAACTCTGAAAGCTGTTGTCAGGCCAACACAATGGCTCAGTGGTTAGCACTGCTGCGTCACAGCCAGGGACTCTGGTTCGATTCCAGTTTCGGGCGACGGTGTGGAGTTTGCACAATCTCCCGTGTCTGTGCGGGTTCGTTCCGGTTTCATCCCACAATCCGGAGATGTGCAGGTCAGGTGAATTGGCCACGCTAAATTGCCCATAGTATTCAGGGCTGTGTGGATTAGGTGCATTAGTGAGGGGAATGTAGAGGGGTAGGGGAATGGGTCTGGATGGGATACTCTTTGGAGGGTTGGGGTGGACTTGTTGGGTCAAATGGCCTGTTTCCACGCTGTAGGGATTCTGTGACCCATGATGAGCCTGCATGATTAATTTTAAACCTGCATTGTAATTCTAGGGAGGGATTCAGTGATTGGGATTGCATAAGCTGTATCTTTATCCATAAGAATGTAAGACATTGGAACAGAAATAGTCATTTCAGGGTCTGATGTATTCTGCAATGAGATCGTGGTTTGTTTGATAATCCTCAACTCTACTTTCTGCCTTTTCACTCTTGATTTCTGAATGATCAGAAAACTGTGTGAAACAATTTTGACAACTGTCTATTGTGTTTTTTTTAAAATGAGTACCCACGGCAGCCTGATGTTCTCTAAAATGCTAACAAATCATGTCTCATACGTTGGTTTGGTGACTCTGCCAATTTCTTCCCTTGGAATGTCCTGTTTTAAAAGCAGCATAGATATCTTAATAATGGAAACAGTGACTTTCAGTGGCGCGGGTGTGACCCTGAGAGTACTGAACATTGTCTCCAGACCCTGTGAATTGTTATGGTTTCAGGTCAAACGTGGCTAAAGAAACCATTTGATGACTAGTTACCACCTCACCACCAATATTTCTCCACATTGTAGAAGCACAATGCATCCCAAGTGCACAGAATGTACTCTGGGTGGGATATTTCAATTCTGTTACCAGGAGTAACACTACTGACTATATACCTTGAAGGACATTCTAGTTGCAGTGCTATAGCCTGATGCCCCTGAGGTAGCCTGTTGTTTGGAACAGCTGTACTGCTGATGTGTACGCGCTGTTGTTTATTTTTGTAAAAATTATGTCACTCTGCACTCTTATCAGCAAATTAAAGCACAAGGACATCAACAGTTCTTCCACGCAGCCTGACTAAACAGTAACCTGCTCACCAGTGACCTGCTTCTGTTCTGCTGCGGCAGCTTCATTACAGTCTCGGTCCAAGCAGGGACAGAACAGCAGATTGGTGAGCTGAGAGTGACTGCGCTTGCCATTAAGGTGTGGGAGGCTCACTCTTCATCGGTTAGAGTTATAGTCAGCTCAGAGGAAGGACATTCCCACCTTGTGCCAATTGCTCAGGTTGTTTGTAACCCCTCGGGCAAAGATGCAGACCATACCCACATGTAATGTGATCTGGGCAACATTTCAAGCTTGGGCTGGTAAATACTTCGCAAAATTAATTATCATTGCTGGGGCAGTGATAAATCATGACCCTCTCCAACAACTTGCAAATTAACCATCTCCCCTTGACGTTGAATGGTACTACTGTCACCAGATCCCCACACCCTTGGCATCCTGGTAGTCAACATGAAGCACAAACTGAAATAGTCCAGCCACAGGTCAGAGGCTGGGATTTGTGTTAAGAAAACCTCCATCTATCTCCCTAAAAGAACATCTGTAAGGCACAAACCTGGTCTTTGATGGAACCTTACCCATTTGCCTGCATGACTGTAGGTCCAGTAACACTTTCACTCAATACCATCAATGTCAAAGCAACCTTTAACACATTCCCCCTCCTCTTAATATAATACCTTCAACATTCAGTTTGTCCACAACCTATGCACGGTGGCTGCAATGCCATCTCACCAATGCTCCTTCAACAGTGCCTCCCAAGCTCATGACCACTACCAGCTAGCAGTGCAATAGCACTGGGTGCATGGTAATTCCACTATCTGTAGTTTGCCCACTAAGCCACTCACATTCTTATCTTGGAATGATACTGCAATTGCTTCACTGTAACTGGCTCAGAATCCTGGAACTACCCTGCCAATAGCATCTTGGATTGTCCCTGAATGAACTCCTGTGCTTCAAGAAAGTGGTTCAAGTTCACCTTCTCAGTGTCAGCAATGCCCACATCCTGTGAATGAATTAAAAAAAAAAGCCTTTCACCTTGAGGTTCTCTGTGTTTGAAATGTGAGCTGGTGTAATATGATCTGGAGAAGGGAGAAAGAGCCATACACATGGATGTGTTTTCCTTAAAGTGAACAGTTACTGCACATTTAACAAGATAAGTCTCCGCAGTTTTGCAATGATTTAACATTCAAAAACCTAATGGGATATTCAATAAGCAAAACGCGGCCACTTAATCAAAATGCAGTGACAGAGCTGGGCAGATGTTACCACGGAAAATGTGTTTGTTGCTAGTGGTAGATCGCACTCTATGTGGACTTGTGAGGTCACTGTTTCTGGTTGGTCTCTTTGGATCCTTGCAGGCCACACCATCAAAAGCTATAATTGGAACCTATTGGGTATATCTGAACCCCGATGTCAGCTTGGCTTACTTAGCATGATTGGCTTTCACATCAAGAGATGCTATCCTCTCACTCCACTGCAGGACTTGATTGGATAAACTTGGCTGCAATAAAATACTGTAGATGTTGGAAATCTCATAGGGGAAAAAAAGGGCTATAAAACTATGTTGTGACAGCAACTGAGTTAGTATTTCAAGGCCAATGGGTTTCTCCAGCACTTTCTGTTTAATCTAGTGCTGACATTCTGTGGCGTGCTGAAGCAATGGTACATGGTTAGGTGTGCCATCATTTGGATCAAAAATGCATACATGGACATGAATGATAGCACAACACTCTTAGCAGAAGGACAAGAAACACTTTCACTTTTATGCTAATGTCTTCTTCTCCTAACACCAACACTGGAACCACATGAACTGCTCAAAGTGACTGACTGCCATGTTTTCCTCCATCAGTTATTGCATGAATTTAAGAAATAGAAGGAGGATCCATTCATATTGCCATTTGTGCCCGACCCACTATTCAGTAAGGTCATGAGTGAGCATCCACTCAATTCAACATTTCCCACCGTTGGCCCATACTTCTCAATTCCCTTAATGTGAAAATAGCTATTGATTTGCATCTTCAATACTCGCTGTGCAACCACTGTATTCTAGGCAAACGAGAAGTCCAAAGATTTGCGACTTTGAGTGAATCAGTTTCTCATTTGCCCAAAATAGCAAGCCTGTTAGTATTTCTAGGCAGAGAGCAGTCAAATATCATCCAAATCGTTAAACCACTCTGAATTCTATACATTTCAATGAGCTCACTCATTCTTTTAAATGCCAGAGAATATAAACCCAATCTACGTGTTCTCTGCTTACCAGAGAAGGCCTTTCATTCCCAGGAATCAGTCTTGTGAAGTTTTGTTGTATTTGCCCTAAGGCAAGTACGGACTTTTTTTTTAGCAAAGGAATCAAAACAATGTGTGTTACGCCAGGTGTGTTCCTTAATAAAGTTCTGGAATTGCAGGACACCTTCACTACTCTTGTGTTCCAATCCTCTGCAATAAAGGCCAATGACTATACCATCATAATTGCATGCTGTAACTGCTTGTTGCCTTTGTTTCATGTGGCAGCACATTCGGAGTATCAATGTTTAACAGTTTACAAATCAACCAAAGCGAGTAACCTCACGTTTCCCTGTATTATACTCCACCTGTCAGTTCCTTGTCTATTTAATTCAATCGATCCCGAACCCCACTGCAGCCTCGTTGGATCATCTTCACTTTTCCATTTAGTTCTGTGTTCTTCGTAAACTTGGATTGATGCTACTCGATCCCCTCATTTGAGTCATTGATACAGACTGAAAAACACTGGTCCTGTGGCACTCCAGTAGTTGTATCCTGCCATTTGTAAAATTATCTGTTTATTCCTGTTCTCTGATTTCTGTCCATTATTAAATTCTTAATTCCTGCTCCTATATGATGGCAATCCTGTGAACCCTAATCTTGTATCATAATTTCGTATGTGGCACCTTTATTGCATGCCTCCTGAAAATCCAAGTAAACTCCATCCACCGGTTTTTCTGCTTTATCTACTCTGCTGGTTACACCTCTGTTTTATTTTATACAGAAAAAAATATGCTTTCCCTTTCAAGAAACCATTTTGACTCTGCCCTTATCAGATTAAGTGCAGTAATCAATTGGTTATGTGGGCAGCCTGGAGTGGTGATAAGGCACCATTTCAAATGCAAGTTCTTAGTCCTTTCACGTCCAAGATTAGGGTGAGGAAATATCTATATCTGCATGTACTTCAATCTCTGCCACTGTTAGTTTATAAACTGGATATTAATAACAGAACAGTTGATGGTTTACCATTGTTCTGTGGCTCTATCAGCAGCAATATCTCACTATTTGTATAGTATTAGCAATATTATAGATGAAAGCTTATTTTTGATGCAGACTTGCTTGCACTACCCCCAACCCCCATACCATCTTTATTTGGAAAGCAAATGTTGAGTATTTCTGTGCTCTCCTGATAATATGAGGTGTGTGTTCTTCTAATGCAGTAGGTTACTAGTAGAATATGGAAACTGGAGTGATTTAGATCCTTTTAAATCACCACAGGATTTTATCTATTGTTTCCTTGTGAATTGTGGTACTTTTCAAAGGGTTCTGTGCTGGGTAATGAAATACCACCATCCTGGCTGGAAAGAGAATGGAGCCATCCTAAGTGCTGCAAGATCTCCCTGAGGGCCAAATAGTTGCAGCATGAGACGATCTCTGATATCAGCCTTCAGTTATGTGATAACTCATTGCTCTGTAAACAGAATTCCTGATATTCAGCACTGAGTAGGTAATTGGTTGAGTAATGAAGCTGTTTAGTGATAAGTTATGCAATCCACTGCCAATAGTGTCACTGCCAATTTGTTCCATTATAGCCCTGAGTTCCATCAACGTAAATGAGTTGAGCATTTGTTGGTGATGTGCTGTTGCTCTGAGATTTAAAGCATTAGACTGTGATCTGCCCCTGTTGTATTTTGGAAACTTTCTCTAGTATGATGATTAAAGCCTGTTATGTTGAAGGTAAACATATGAAATCAGTTCACACTGAGGTGCTGTTTATTTTGGCAAAATCTTCCCACTCCCCCTCTCTGTCCCAGTCTCAGTTGCTGCAACTTGCCACAGTCACGCTTCAGATTCCAAGGTCTAATGGTTTTGACTGTTCAGGCATGAAAGTATGAAGAGGAAGAGGTCGCTCGGTCTCTCAGCACATTTTGTTTGTCAATATATATTGCATTGATGGCACCTTAATTTCGAACTCTCCCTCACCAAGTTATTCCCATGTGTTGTGAAGGATTGGTGAGGCTAGGTTATCTTCGAGAGTATTGTTAACAGGGGCAGGTTGAAGATGAAGTTTTAAGAGATTAACAGTTGAACATTACTGTGTTCATGCACAACCATTACAAGTTTTCAAAAAAAAATGCAAAACCAGAAATTGCTGAAAAAGCTGAGCAGGTCTGGCAGCATCAGTGAAGAGAAAGCAGAGTCTATGTTTCAGGAGCAGTGACCCTCTCCCCAGATGTTGCCAGACTGGCAGTATCAGTGGAGAGAAAGCAGAGTCTATGTTTCAGGAGCAGTGACCCTCTCCCCAGATGTTGCCAGACCTGCTCAGCTTTTCCAGCAATTTCTGTTTTTGCTTCTGATTTACAACATTCACAATTCTTTTGGTTTTGTTTTAAGTGCTGTGTGTATTTGAGCTAAGATGCTAACTTGTGTTAGATACTTGTGCAGTATGGGAAAAGTTGGTATTTATTGCAGGTTCCTAGTTGCTCATGAAACAATGAGCAAGAAATAGAATGAAGAGAGTTGCTTTAGAGGTAAGGAAATCATGGTGCTATGTTTCAGAAGTAAGTGATTAGGTGGCGAATTTGTGCACGAGAAATTGAATGCTGGAAATTTCTTTTGATCAATGTGCAAAAGGTGGACTATGTATGTCAAAACTTTCAAGCAAGTTGACAGTTCTGAAATGAAAATCATTTATTTACTGTAAGAAATGTGACAGCCATTCTGTGCAGTGCAAGGTCCAACATTAGCAAAATTTGCTAATGACCTGATGGATCTTTTTTTTTGTGTCGATGAAATGATGATAAATATTGACCAGGAGTGTGGAGGGGACTTTCCTAAGAGTGTTATGGAATATTTTAAGTTCAGCTGAGGAGAGAGCGAAGTCTCTGTTTTATGTTTTCATTGACCTATCTATATGTGCAGGCAATTAAACAAAATCCCAGTACGTTTGAACCACGTTGCGAAAGGGCTAAATTCAAATCCATCATTGGAAGCTACAGCAAAGGAGCTTAATTTTAAAGAGAACCTGAAAAATTATCAGCAAGATAAGATTATGACTGAGTGTAGCCTATTTTAAAATTGTATAGCTTTTCTTAAGTCAAATTCTTATTGTGGTAGTCAACTGCCGTGCTAGGTAGTGCCGTGCCGCACTCGTGACCCATTACTTCTGAACCAGTTAGGAAATAATCTAGGCACCATTTTCCATTTGCAAAAACATCTTGTGGTAGTTTCTTGTTTAAAGGAACTAATACTTAAATGTGTCAATGAGGAGAAAGTTTTTGAGCAACAGATGGAAATAATTATTTTTGCCACACTCGTCAGTGGGATTTTCGCGACTTGTGTTCAGAGTAGGATTTGAACAGGAAGGGCTCATGCCCGAAACGTCGATTCTCCTGCTCCTTGGATACTGCCTGACCTGCTGCGCTTTTCCAGCAACACATTTTCAGCTAGGATTTGAACAACCAACCTTCAAACAAGTAGCTTAATGTACTTTGGAGAGTTATGACTGGAAAGTTTTATTTTGAAAACTCAACTCTGGTGAATAGTGTAGACTTTTTGACTTGAAGACTGACCAGTGACCTGGGTTCTGATGTGCATCATCCATGATGCAATGCTTACAATTTTCTGCATTATCTGCCTTGAAGTTTTTAAACTCTCGCTAGGTACAAAGTCTGTGACTGCTGATGCCCCCACGTGGTGGCAGGAACACTGGGAAGGGAAGTATGCCATTCTGCCACTGGAATTTGAACCATGAACCAACCAGGTGTAGGACATTTATTCCATTTGCTTGCCTAGATGCCCTTCTCGAACAAAGACCTCCAGCCCTAATTCACGCAGGGAATTCCTCATTTCAGCTATCCTGAGTGGGAAGTGTTTCCTGATTTATCTCCTCTATAATCTCAATCCAGTTTTAAGATTATGCCCCCTTGTACTTACCTGCAGAAATACTTTCTCTGAATCCACCCCTACCTGAACTTTTACACTTCAGTCAAATTACCCCCATTCAGACTTCTGCTCTCCATGGAACATGAGTGAGGTTTATGCAACTTGCCCTCCTAACTTAAACCTCTGCTATCTTCAGTGTCATTCTGGTGAGTCTGTGCTGATCCCCTCCAATGGCAGTCTGGGCAGTGTGTCCAAGTTCCTGCTCTGACTTGAGTCGTCACAATAAGATGTGTTGCATCTCTGACTGTCCAATGGAAAGCCTGAGTGAAGTAATAGCCTTACCAGACAGCAGGGACCTATTTATTGTAGCCTCAAAGATGATCTTGATGCTGACTCAACCAAGACCTTCCTCTCACGCCAATCTTTGCTGAACTGAATGGAAAGCTATAGGTGAGCTTTGGTAGTGTTGTACATTTCAGTAATTGCTCCATCTTTTGCCAAATCTTCAGCTACTGAGCACTTCAGCTCCAAAATTCCACCCCTACACTCTCCTACCTCATTTGCTTCCTTTAAAGAGCTTAAAGCCTCTCCCAGTATTGCTAAAAAAAAGACCCATCTTGTCTTAGGATCATTAGCTGCCATTTCCAGTGCAATGCCATCACCAGACGCACATTCCCCTACCTTCCCTTGTCTGCCTTCCATAGAGACCATCTGCTTCAGGACACCATTGTCTGCCCTTCCTTCGCTCCCAACACCTTCCCACCTCCCCAGGGCACCGTAGGTTGCAACCTTCGAAGGTATAACACCTGTCCGTTTACCACCACAGTCCTCAATCTCCAACTGCCCAAACACATCTTTCAGGTGAAGAAGCACTTTACCTGTACTTCACTTACTCTAGTCTACTGCATTCACTGCTCACAATGTGTACATTGGGGAAAGGAAGTGTAGACTGGGTGACCACTTTGCAGAACCCCTACATTCTACCTGTATAACAGACCGAGCTTCCAATTGCCTGCCACTTAAACACCCCATCCTGTTCCCTGGCCAACATCTCTGTCTCAGGCCTGCTGCAGTGCTCCAGTGAAGCTCAGCGCAAGCTGGAAGGACAGCACTTCAATTACCACCTGGGGACCCTGGAGCCTTCTGGATTCAATGACTTTGGGGCTTGAGCTCTCCCATGTCCTTGCCCCAATTCCCCACACACCAGGCCTTATCACTTAGTCTGCTCTTGCACGCAACCCATTGTTAGCCACTGACAGTCACCATTTTTAGCTATTCACCTTTCTAGTTAGATCGTTATCCATTTCTTTATCTGTCCAACTGTTATTCTCTCTCTTTAGGCTCTACCCCCTACCTGCTTCCCCCCACCCTACCTTGTGCATAAAAACCGACATTCTTCTAGCTACCATCAGTTCTGAAGAAGTGTCATTCGACCTAAAACATTAACTCTCCACACCTGCTGAACTTTTCCAGCAATTTTAGTTTTTATCATATCTTGTTGAAGCGCTTTATGTTGCACTTAATTACTGCAGAGCAAGAATGCTTCTTTGTCTGGCAGTACTGGAGGTTTGGACTGCAAACTGACTGCTGTCTGTGGAAAACCCAAGTCTGATCAAATTGACCTATTTTGTCCTTCATGGGCTGTCGGGATACTTAGTTTTATAATGCACTTGTGAAATGTTACATATAGTCAAAGGCACTTCATAAAAATGCAATCTTTTAACTTTATTCATTCAACATTTCAGCTAGGTGGGAATGAATGAGTCTCACGCAGTTCACTGGTCTTGGCCCAGCGCTGAAGGAACGGTGGTATTAAAAGTGCCAACTGCTGTCAGACATATCTGGCATTAGTTTGGGTGAATGTACATATGTCTACACATTTTTGTGGAGATGGGATGACCAATTGTTATGTTTTGAAAGTGCATCGTTATCAAGTAGAGTTGAAAGTAGCACAGACATTTCTAATGCTTTGCATTCCGCAGTTATAATTAACTATTAGTTTGTTCAATTCCAGATGTTTTCAGCAGTGCAGTACACTCTTTGATAACCGTTGCGTGCGAACATGACCTGAGATCTTTCAGTCTCAAGACAGTGAGAGATCAAACGGGCCTTGAAAGAAGCTTGCTTAGAGTTCTATCACACCAACTGTGGTGTGGTGACCAGCAGATTGAAACTCCCAATGAGCAGTTACCTGGCTTTTTGCAAAGTTCCCAATTCTGAGTTTGTGTCAGAGATTTCCAGTGGGGTTTTGACTTGCTTACCTGGATATTTGTTCAAGAAACACTAGAGGGATTAATTCCTGCTCCAAATCCTGACTAACTACAAAACTGATCTCCCCTCCAGACTCTTTGTTGGGCCATCCCAATCATGACGCTCATAATACTTTTACCCCATTCTATCCCTATTGCCCGCTTGACCCACCCAATCCTCTAACTCTTACTCATGTCCTCTCTATTCTGTGAATTTTTGAACACTCTCAAGATGAGTTTGAGTGCTCATTCATTTGCATTAATGTACAGTGCGTTTGGTCATTTTTAAATAATAGGAAGCCTGTTAGAAAATCTGGACAGCATTTGTATTGCCAACGAGCACACAAAATATCTGAACTTTAGTTGAATCTGATGTGTAAACTGGGTAGCGATGGAACTGAGATGGGCCTATGATGTAGGTCCCTTTTATTGTGGTAAGACTAATGTATGTTGTACCATCTCTCGTCTGGTCATATTCATATTTGTTTGATTCTTGACACTGTAAGAATGTTTACTGGAATGATTTTAATTGTTTTAAGCTGATGTATTCAGGAAATGTCAATGGTTAGTCAACATCAGACCCTTAACATTCCTGAATAGAACAGCAGTATCTTACTGGGGTCTGTTCTGAGCTGATTGAATTGGTGGAACTCTTTTTTTTGTATAAGAACCACAAAATTTGTGTGCAAGTCCCACTAGTTGCACTTGAGAAAATATAAGCAGCCATTTCTGTGCCAAGCTGAATTGGGGCCAGTTTTCAATCGGGTGACATCCAGCTCTCAGGTGAATGTAAAAGATCCATTTGTAAAGAAGGGGGTAGAAGTTCTTTCTTTCAATTCCATTCAGGGACCGTAGGCATTGCTACCTGGGCCAGAAGTTGTTGCCCTTGAGAAGGTGGTGGTGAGCTGCTGCGTTGACCAGTGCCATCTTTGTGCTGTGGGTTGGCCCACAATGCCATTAAGGAGGGAATTTGAGGATTTCTAATGCCCTTGACCACCGAGGTTAGGGCTACTTGAACTTTCGAATCCCTACAGTGAGGAAACAGGCCCTTTGGCCCAACAAGTCCACACCAGCCCTCTGGAGAGTATCCCACCCCGCCCATTACCCTACCTTATTCTCCTATATTTACCCCTGACTAATGCATCTGACCTACACATTGCTGAGCACAATGGGCAATTTAGCATGGCCAATTCACCTGACTTGCACATCTTTGGACTGTGGGGGGAGGAAACCAGAGCACCCAGAGGAAACCCACACAGACACGGGGAGAATGTGCAAACTCCACACAGTCAACCGAGGCTGGAATTGGACACACGTCCCTGGTGCTGTGAGGCAGCAGTGCTAACCGTTGAGACACCATGCCGCCCGTTTGGCATCTTTGTGGTTTACCAGAGCCTTTTCTTAACAGCCTGACCATTGTTATACCAGTTGATGAATTTACAGCTCATTCATTGGATTGCCATAATTAATAGTTACATTCTGGTCTATGATCTCTTTCTGTAATTTTATGTATGTGAGAAGTTATTGTTTTTTGAGCTTTATTCTTTTATTTGATGCGGGAGTTTCAAAATCGGTTGACGATTAGTTCGAAAATTTTGCATGGAACTGGACTCAAATCAGAGGCCCTTCCTGTGCTGTTGCTTCATGTGAACGTAGCAAATGCAGGACAGCGTTAGACTGTGATTGGAGGGGTGGCAAGCAGCCTGGGGCCTGGAGCAGTCCATCTTGTAGACAGCACACACTGCTGCTACTGAGTATCGGCTGTGGAGAGAGTGAATGTTCGTGGATGTGGTGCCAGTCAAGCGGCCTGCATGATGGTATCAAATTCTTTGTGTTGTTGGAGCTGCACTCATGCAGGTAACTGAGGAGTGTTTCATCACACTGCTGACTTCTGCCTTATAGATGGTGGACAGGCTTTGGGGAGTCAGGAAGTGAGTTACACGCCGCAGAGTAGTTTCCAGCCTCTGATCCACTCTTGGAGCCACTGTGTATTCATTTGGCAAGTCCAGATGGGTTTCAGGTCAATGGTAACCATCAGGATGTTGACAGTGGGGGATTCAGTGATGAGAAGCCATGGAACGTCAAGGGGTGATTTTTGAGATTCCCTATTGTTGGAGACGGTTGATGCCTGGCAATTGTGTGGTGTGAATGTTACTTGCACTTGTCAGCCCAAGCCTGGACATTGTCCAGATCTTGTTTCATTTGAGCATGCCCCCACTCTCCCCAGTTTCTGAATTTGCGATGGAGGGAAGGTCAGTAATGAAGCAGCTGAAGATGGTTGGGCCTAGGACTCTACCCTGAGGAACTCCTGCAGAGATGGACTGAGACGGAGATGTCTGACCTCCAGCAACCACAGCCATCTTCCGCTATGCCAGGTATGACTCCAGCCCAATGGAGAGTTTTCCCCACCCCGGATTCCCATTGACTGTAGTTTTGTGAGGGCTTCTTGTTGCCATATCCAGCCAAACGTGGCCTTGATGTCAAGGACAGCCACTGACCATTTTGCTTCTAAAATTCAACTTTCTTTTTCTCGGCCCTTGCTTGAACCAACACTGGTTTGAGGATTTGGCCCCAGGTGTCCAAAGGATTATCTAAGTCTTTGAATTACTACTTCAATGAGCATGCAACAATGCCATTGCCTTTCCTGTCTTCCGGTTAATATTTATCCCATAATTTACATTTTGTTTGTGTAATTTTGCTATACATACACAGGCTGCTGCATTTCCCATATTCTATCAGTGAGTGTGCTTGTGTGTGTTAAATCCACCCTTGAGTGCTATAGTGTGTCTCTTCAAGTTATGGGAGCGACTCAATAATACAAATGTCATTTTATAACGAACTAGAAGTTTCACGTAATCAAATAATTATAGGATCTAAGAGTGAGCATCAATTTGGGGTGGTACTCACTGAATATTTCACATTGTGAATTTCTGTGCACAGATTGTTCAGTTTTTGGTTAAGAGAAAAATATGGAGAGAAAATCCTCCAGCATTCTTTTTGTTCTCTATTTTATATGTTTTGCTCAGTGGTGAAATTCACCTTGCAAAGCAAGTCCTTTTGGGTAAAATAAAATTCTTTCTGACCTGGAGATGATTCAACAGAAGTGTTCAGGTGGTGGAGGAGGCCCAGGACTTGCATGTCCTTGGCATGTGAGGGGGAGTTGAAGTGGGGGGGTGGGGTTGTTGGGTGTGTGTGTCCCAGAAACACTCCATAAGTTGGCATCCTGTCTCCCCAATGTAGAGACCACATCGAGAGCAGTGGATGCAGTAGATGAGTTGGGTGAATGTGCAAGAAAGTCTCTGCTGGATGTGAAAAGATTCTTGGGGCCTTGTACAGAAATCTTCTGAGCAAAGGTTTAAAAAGTTTGGGTTTCCAATTACTGCAGTTACTGTCACCGCTGGCTTGTTGGTAGAGTGGTATGATTCTCGCTTAAGGTCTTCTACTACGCAGTCTTGCGAGAGGTCCCGGGTTCCAATCCGGGACGAGTCCAAATGTCTTCACTTGTGCAAAAAATGCCAATCAATTTCCTTGTCTGGTAGTGTGGCCGTGCAGTCTAAGGTGCTGCATTAAGGTTCCAATCTCTAAGGAGGCATGGGTTTGAGTCCCACTGCTGTTATTCGTGCGAGTCGCAGGTTGCTTTTCAGTGTGTTAAAGCTCGTGTTAAGAGTTGCTGCATTTAAGCTGGGTAATCCAAAATGGAGGACGGGAAAAATTTCTGGCTGTGACAGCTGCCCCTTTTTTTTCTTTGAGGTATTTTAGGTGCCGGAGGTGATTTCCTTGAATTCTAGGAGCAGCAATTAATGTTTATATGCTGTTGCATTGTTTTGGAACTTTGGAAAAAAAAAGTCAAAACAACAGCAGTTTTAAAAGGGAGAAGAGCAGACAAAGGAAGCACTTGCTGAGGACAGTGTGCAGGAGAGAGAGAGGCAGAGAACCTGCACAGTTACTGCCTTTGACATGCATCGCTGGACATCCGAGTGCATCTGGGAAAAGTAACAAAAAGTGAAATTCACAACTAATCTTTGAGGAACTGTTGGGCGAAGTTCACAGCACAGAATCAGGTAAGTTAATCGTTGTTTTAAGTGTGGCCTACAGAGAATCTGCAGTAGTGAGTAGAGTGGGTTCTTTCTTGATTATATGTTTTTGGTGATATGTCTCTTGATTAAA
Organism: Chiloscyllium plagiosum; assembly: GCF_037043375.1. Lineage (NCBI taxonomy): Eukaryota > Metazoa > Chordata > Chondrichthyes > Orectolobiformes > Hemiscylliidae > Chiloscyllium > Chiloscyllium plagiosum. Next base: position 78,911,264 of record NW_028270149.1, read on the forward strand.
CTTAAATTAATAGTTATGGCTTATATTTTAACCTGGGGCACTGTTTGTAGAGGAATAAGACCTGTGTTATTTTCTGGGTCTGTAGATTGTGAGGGAGCAAAAATGGCCTTTAATAGAGTGATATGCACTTCTTGTAAGATGTGGGAGTTTAAAGAGAGTTTAAGGGTTACTGCGGATTATATCTGCCATAAATGCTACTGGCTGCAAATCTTATCAGATGGAATAGATCAGTTGGAGAGACAGAGGCAACAAGGAATCTGCAACAGTATGTGATGGATGATAGTTAGAGGAAGGGGGGAAAGTCTCAGATACAGTCACATAGATGGGTCAACTCCAGGAAAGGTAAGAGAGGTAGGCAGCTAGTGCAGGAGTCTTTTGTGGATATACCCATTTCATCAGGTATGTCGTTTTGGAAAATGTAGGAGAAGATGGATTCTCAGGGCAACGTAGCACGAACAGCCAAGTTTCTGGTATTGAGACTGGCTCTAATGCAACGAGGGGTACATCGGCTTCCAAGAGTTCAATTGTGTTAGGGAATTCTCTAGTCCGAGGTACAGACAGACGTTTCTGTGGCCAGCAGCGAAAAATCAGAATGGTGTGTTGCTTCCCTGGTGCCAGGATCAAGGATGTCTGAGAGGGTGCAGAATGTTCTCATGGGGGAGAGGGGCCAGCAAGAGGTCATTGTCCACATTGGAACCAACGACATAGGAAGGGGAAAGGTTGAGATTCTGAAGGGAAATTGCAGAAATTTAAAAATGAGGTCCTCAAGAGTAGTAATATCTGGATTACTCTCAGTGCTGCTAGCTAGTGAGGGCAGGAATAGGAGGATAGAGCAGATGAATGCATGGCTGAGGAGCTGGTGTATGGGGGAAGGATTCACATTTTTGGATCATTGGAATCTGGATCATTTGGATTTTGGTGTAGAGGTGACCTGTTCAGGAAGGACGGATTGCACCTAAATTGGAAGGGGACTAATATACTGTCAGGGAGATTTGCTAGAGCTGCTTGGGAGGATTTAAACTAGTAAGATGGGGGGATGGGACAAGGGAGATTAGTGAGGAAAGAGATTGATCTGAGACGGATACAGTTGAGAACAGAAGCGAGTCAAACAATCAGGGACAAGGTAGGACTAATAAATTAAACTGCATTTATTTCAATGCAAGGGGCCGAACTGGGAAGGCAGATGAAGTCAGGGCATGGTTAGGAACATGGGACTGGGATATCATAGCAATTATAGAAACATGGCTCAGGGATGGGTAGGACTGGCAGCTTAATGGTCCAGGATAGAAGGAAGGATAGAAAGGGAGGCAAGAGAGGAGGGGGTGGGGTGGCATTTTTGATAAGGGATGTCATTACAGCTGTGCTGAGGGAGGATATTCCTGGAAATGCATCCAGAGAAGTTATTTGGGTGGAACTGAGAAATAAGAAAGGGATGATCACCTTATTGGGATTGTATTATAGACCCCCCTAATAGTCAGAGGGAAATTGAGAAACAAACTTGTAAGGAGATCTCAGCTATCTGTAAGAAAAGTAGGGTAGTTATGGTAGGGGATTTTAACTTTCCAAACATAGACTGGGACTGCATAGTGTTAAGGGTTTAGATGGAGAGGAGTTTAAGTGTGTACAAGACAATTTTCTGATTCAGTATGTGGATGTACCTACTGGAGAAGGTGCAAAACTTGACCTACTCTTGTGAAATAAGGCAGGGCAGGTAACTGAGGTGTCGGGGGGAGCACTTTGGGGCCAGCGACCATAATTCTATTAGATTTATGGAACGATGGAAAAGGATAGACCAGATCTAAAAGTTGAAGTTCTAAATTGGAGAAAGGCCAAGTTTTACGGTATTAGGCAAGAACTTTGGAAAGCTGATTGGGGGCAGATGTTCGCAGGTAAAGGGACGGCTGGAAACTAGGAGGCTTCAGAAATGAGATAACAAGAATCCAGAGAAAGTATGTTCCTGTTAGGGTGAAAGGGGAAGGCTGGTAGGTATAGGGAATGCTGGATTACTATAGGAATTGAGGGTTTGGTTAAGAAAAAGAAGGAAGCATATGTCAGGTTTAGACAGGATAGATCGAGTGAATCCTTAGAGTATAAAGGAAGGAGTATACTTAAGAGGGAAATCAGGAGGGCAAAAAGGGGCCATGCGATAGCTTTGGCAAATAGAATTAAGGAGAATCCAAAGAGTTTTTACGAATACATTAAGGACAACAGGGTAAATAGGGAGAGAATAGGGCCCCTCAAAGATCAGCAAGGTGGCCTTTGTGTGGAGCTGCAGAAAATGGGGGAGATACTAAATAAATATTTTGCATCAGTATCTACTGTGGAAAAGGATATGGAAGACATAGACTGTGACATCTTGCAAAATGTCCAGATTACAGAGGAGGAAGTGCTGGATATCTTGAAATGCATGAAAGTGGATGAATCCCCAGGACCTATTCAGGTGTACCCTAGAACTCTGTGGGAAGCTAGAAAAGTGATTGCTGGGCCTCTTGCTGAGATATTTATATCATCGATAGTCACAAGTGAGGCGCTGGATGACAGGAGGTTAGCTAACGTGGTGCCACTGTTTAAGAAGGGTGGTAAGGACAAGCCAGGGAACTATAGACCAGTGAGCCTGAGGTCGGTGGTGGGCAAGTTGTTGGAGGGAATCCTGAGAGACAGGATGTACATGTATTTGGAAAGGCAAGGACTGATTCGGGATAGTCACCATGGCTTTGTGTGTGGGAATCATGTCTCACAAACTTGATTGAGTTTTTTGAGGAAGAGGATTGATGAGGGCAGTGTGGTAGATTTGATCTATATGGACTTCAGTAAGGCGTTCGTCAAGGTTAGATCTCATGGAAGACAGGGAGAACTAGCCATTTGAATACAGAACTGGCTCAAAGGTAGAAGACAGAGGGTGGTGGTGAAGGGTTATTTTCAGACTGGAGGCCTGTGACCAGTGGAGTTCCACAAGGATCAGTGCTGGGTCCTCTACTTTTTGTTATTTACATAAATGATTTGGATGCGAGCATAAGAGGTACAGTTAGTAAGTTTGCAGATGACACCAAAATTGGAGGTATAGTGGACAGTGAAGAGGGTTACCTCAGATTACAAGAGGATCTTGACAAGATGGGCCAATGGGCTGAGAAGTGGCAGATAGAGTTTAATTCAGATAAATGAAAAGAGCTGTATTTTGGGAAAGGAAATCTTAGCAGGACGTATGCACTTAATGGTAAGGTCCTAGGGAGTGTTGCTGAACAAAGAGACCTTGAAGTGCAGGTTCATAGGTCCTTGAAAGTGGAGTTGCAGGTAGATAGGATAGTGAAGGCGGCGTTTGGGATGGTTTCCTTTATTGGTCAGAGTATTGAGTACAGGAGTTGGGAGGTCATGTTGCTGCTGTACGGGACATTGTTTAGGCCACTGTTGGAATATTGGGTGCAATTGTGGTCGTCTTCCAATCGGAAAGATGTTGTGAAACTTGAAAGGGTTCAGAAAAGAATTGCAAGGATGTTGCCAGGGTTGGAGGATTTGAGCTACAGGGAGAGGCTGAACAGGCTGGGGCTGTTTTCCCTGGAGCGTCGGACGCTACGGGGTGACCTTATAGAGGTTAACAAAATTATGAGGGGCATGAATAGGGTAAATCGGCAAAGTCTTTTCCCTGTGGTCAGGGAGTCCAGAACTAGAGGGCATAGGTTTAGGGTGAGAGGGGAAAGATATAAAAGAGACCTATGGGGCGACGTTTGCACGCAGAGGGTGGTACGGTTATAGAATGAGCTGCCAGAGGCTGGTACAATTGCAACATTTAAGAGGCATTTGGATGGGTATATGAATAGGAAGGGTTTGGAAGGATATGGGCCGGGTGCTGACAGGTGGGATTGATTGGGTTGGGATATCTGGTCAGCATGGATGGGATGGACCGAAGGGTCTTTTTCCATGCTGTACATCTCTAAGACTCTAAGTTTAGAAGAATGAGAGGTGGTTTCATTGAAGCCTATAAGATTCTTAAGAGGCTTAGCGGGTAAATGCTGAGAGGATGGTTCCAGTTGTGGGAGCGTCTAGGAGCAGAGGGCATAGCCTCAGAATAAAAGGGGTGTCATTATAGGACTGAGATGAGGACGAATATTTCCTGAGGGTTAAGAGTCTTTGGAGCGCCTTGCCCCAGAGAGCTGTGGGAGCAGAGTGATTGTGTATATTTAAGATTGAGATAGATTCTTAATCGGTCAGGGAATCACAAATTGCAGCGAACGGGCAGGAAGGTGGACGTGAGGAATGTCAGATCAACCATGATCCTATTGAATGGCGGAATGGGCTTAAAGGACCTAAGAATCCACTCCTATTCCTATTTCTTATGGATTCATAAGTAAGTTTTATTTCTGGTTTTGACCTTTAACTGACCAGTGCTGCCCCAAGCAACCCACAGATTGTCACCTAAGCTGCTTTGAAAGGTCAGTGAATCAACCTTAATGTTTCAGGATTGATTTGCTGAGTGAATCATCTATAAATTTTATGATCTGAATATATCTTTTAAATTTAATGCTGAAAATTTCTTTGGTAACAGCTCCATTTCTCTATGTATTTAATTTTGAAATGTTCATGTAATGATCCTGCACCTTAGAGGTTTTGTTGTCCTTATTTTGAAGAGAGCTTTAAAGCAGAGGTATGGAGCAGTCTACCAAAACCACTAGTGTGAGCAGCTTATGAGGCCTTGGGTTTTTTTTTACAATGGTTGGAACAATAGAAGCAGCCTGAAAGGGTGTGGTTGAACTCTCTCAAATCCAGGAGTTTTAGTTTCTTCAGCAGTAGTTTTTGCAGGGATCTCGGTGGGGTTGGAAGGCAATGCACCTTTCCTGGCTGCTACATTCTCTTGCTCTCGCTCTGTCTGGATTTTCTCTGCATGTTTCTCATTCTGGGCTGCTGGCATTGCATGTAAGACCATTCTAATTTCTGAATTTTTCTTTTGCTGAGGTATGTTTGAGATGTTATTATATTGGAACAGTTACTGTTTTGTAGTAAAATTAATCCACAATTCTTTTAAATTATCTCGTGTCCCTCTGTCTTTTGTATTTTAGCTATAGTGTTTGAATAAATTGTTTTGCTTAAAGTAGAGTACTTTGACCAATCGAGTTAAATCTAGAACAGAGCACCTCACTCGTAACTTTAAAAGTTACGAAAAAGTTAGGGTCTAAGCTACCTTACGTCGTTTTGAGGGGCTCTGGTCTGGTCCATAATGTCAAGAGTATTTGTCTTTTATTAATACATGGTCGTGCCTCTCATAATGAGGAGCCGGTATTGGACTGGAGTGGACAAAAGTTTAAAAAAAAAAATCTCACAACACCAGTTATAGTCCAACAGGTTCGTTTGGAAGCACTAGCTTTCGTAGCACCACTACTTTGTCATGTAGCTAGTGGGGCAGGATCATAAAACACGGACTTTATAGCACAAAATCATAGAGTCATGCAACTGATACAATATATTGAACAAACCTAGATTGCTTCTCATACAGTAGGTTGCTGTGCTTGGTATGATCCTTCATATGACATCTTACGAGGTGTTCTTGTGGCATTGTGGTAGTGTCCCAGGTGGCCAGGGTTCAAGTCCCACCTATTCCAGATGTATGTGATAACATCTTTGAACAGTTTGATTAGAAGGAATATCTACAAATCTTTAAAGGCAGCAGAAATGGCAGGTGCTACTGTTAGAACGTTATAGTTGTTACCAAATCTGTTGCTGGGGAATCATTATTGGTAATACGAGTAGAACAGCTGTTTAAACATGTAACAGATTCCCAGCAACAAAGGAAGGAGCCTTTGATTAAAATGGGAGAGAGCAGCAATCTTGCTTACAACTGGCTATTTAGTCATGACAGCTGTGAAAGCCGCTCCCAATCTCCACTGATTGGCTGTGCCCCTTTTGTGGGGAGTCTTGGGTTAAGATGAAGTCATAAGTGGAGAATTTTGTGCATTTTTCTTTTCTCCCCAAGTTTCTATCAATGCCTTACACTGTCATGTTATCCTACAATTGCCTCTTTCTTATGTTTTGCACATCCACTGTTTGGCATCATGAGGCAATGGACAGTGACTAGTTTGTCGTAGTCAGTGGTTCGATCTCAGTCACTGTTTAAGTTCTTATTGCCCAGGCCAATAACTCCAACCAAGTAAATCACAAGGAATGCCAGCATTACAAGTGTATAGACAATTGGATCTTAAATATAAAGCGTGTCCATTAGATTTGTCATGGGGGAATTATTAAAGACGCACTGCCCCTGTCCCTGCTCACATCGAATTTGAGAAATGGCCAATTCCAAGAGCTGTTAACTTCTCATTGATTTTTACCAGTGGGGTTTGCACTTGAGATGGCCTGCTGTATAATATAAAAAGCTCTCCAGTGTTTTTGGAGACAAAAGATTTTATTTTTAGAGGCTGGCTTTAAACACCTAGTTCTGGGTGTGTTGGTAGCTCTATTTTTAACTGAATTTATACGTCCCTGATTATGATGATGTGATCTATTTTGCTACTCCAATGCAAGAAGTTAAGGATATTTCTGAGTTGTGTTGGGATGAACAATGCAGTGGGAGAAAGTGAGGACTGCAGGTGCTGGAGATCAGAGTTGTGTGTGTGGTGCTGGAAAAGCACAGCAGGTCAGGCAGCATCCGAGGAGCAGGAGAATAGACGTTTCGGGCATAAAGTCCTTCATTACCAAGTCAAATCCAGTTTCATTACCTTTGATTCCTTTTTTATCATAAATTTGGTGATCACCTTCTGAAGTTATGTCTGAAAGAGTGAATTAACCCCATTGTGTTATGGTGGCTTGAAGAAGTTCAGTTCTTTATTACATTGTGGGAAGTTGGGGAAGGAATCTGGGTTCAGGATTTTGTTGCACTTACCACCACATTTTTGAGCCTTTTCTTCTGGACCTGGGCGGTTTCACATTACTGGCTCTGCTGATGTGCTGACACATTTCGGTGGGATTCATTTCTCAGATCAAAGCAAATGATTTTGATGAGCGATCAATTATGACGTGCACAATTTTGGGCATGTTCAAGTTGGATATTGATCCTAGCGTTTAGGAGTAGTGATGGGGATGATGTATGATTTGGAATTCTTGTGTTGTGAGGAGAGACATGCAAGGTTGAGCTACATTTCTTTGGCTGCAGGTACCAAGGTCTTGAAATTGGGGACAATGTGCACAATTCCAATCTGAGCAGGATTAGGTGGGTGGAAGTTAATATCCGAGCCCAATCTGTTAATGAAACTCATTGTTTAACCACCAGTTAATTGATTCCTATGCTTTGGTGGGCTTTATGCTTTTGAAAATAAACAGACTGAGCCATTGTAAATGAATTAAAATCTGTTTGCTGACACCAATGTACTGCGCACGTGTACTATATTAAGAGGATTATTGAACATGAAAAGAAAAGTTTTGTTTCACGTTTTATTTATAAAATACGGTCAAAAATAAAAGGCTAAAATACTATTATCACGATATGTTCCTTTCCTAAAATTTACTTGGTATTTTGACTAACACACTGCTGATTATTGCAAATGTGCACTGTATTAAACCAATGTTTAACATTTTAAACTACAAGTTGTACTTTGTTTTACACTTTATTTCTGTCACCTGATGTACTCCATCATTAAAATGCTACAATTAATTGGTGTTTGTAAATGTCTGTAACTATATTTGTACGAGATTATGGCCAATCTGCACATCTACTTAGTGTCTGCAAGCACAGCCTTTTGGCTATAGGAACTGGTTCATAAACCTTCCTCTTCTGATGAGTCATGGGAATTGGTTCGCTAACTCTGCTTTCTTCCCATGGATACTGCAAGATCTGCTGAGTTTCTCCAGCAATTCCTGCTTTTTTGTTTGGTTATTAATAAATACAAGGTCTGGTGAGGCATTCATAATCTGTTCTGCTGTTTGCAGCTTTGGGGTGTCCAATATTTTGGAATCTTTCCAAAGTGTGGTGTTACAAATCTCACTGCATCAACAGATGCACTTTGCAGATTCACCATCCTCAGTCGCCACTGTAAGTGGGGACCTCATATCTTCTACCTGCACAATGTCTTCACTACCCAAAGGTGGGTTTAACTCCAGCATCAGCCTGAGATCGTGACCATTTTGCAATGTATACTGGCCAATGCAATATCACACATGTGCTTTCTGTGCCTTGTTTCAAGTCTGAGAAGAACGCTGTTGTGACATGAGACTAAGTAAACCAACAAACTGGTCTGTTTTTTTTAATGTGCAAATGAACAAAACCCAGTTTGCTGGCCATGATTATTCCCTAATATTCATTGAACAGTGAGGCAAACATTTACCTCAGCCACTATCCTAAACAAACTAATTATCCCTGAGCTAACTGATGCTCTGACATGCTTGTATGCGTTTATACTGAGGCCTGCAGTGTCATTGTGTACTGTTCACACAGGTTGGTTGAGGCTATGTTATTTCTTCACGTATTCCAATTAATGTGCCTGTATTGTCACCTCCCTGTGTAATAATGAGGCCCAGTCACCGATGATAGGTGGCAACTTTAAGCTCTTTTATTGTTATTAAAACCAAAGCTGCTGCGGTTTTTAAAAATCCTACATGGTGGTAGTTGAAGCTTTTCAACATTGACTTTGTGCCATGTTTGTATTCCTGTGTATATTCTGATTAGGGAACAGGAACCAAACAGGACTTACTGCAGAGAGTCCAAACTTCGTCTGATCTGATCTGCGACTGTCTAACCTCTGTCTACTAGCACCACACGGTGAATGGATTATATGTACTTGAATCTCTCTGTTAGTGCTTCTGCCTATAATGCAACGTTTCTAAAATCTATCTCTCAAGTGTAATGGAAGAAGGCCATTTGGCCCAACGTGCCTGTACCAGCACAAATCATTATCCTGAGTCTCTGGGTTACTAGACAAGTGACAGTAGCACTACACCATTGTCTCAATAAGGAAGATATTTCTAAGAAATTGAGAGAACAGGCAAAGGTTTTCAGTTAAGTGAACTCTAAAGTTTAGATTGATATTTCTTTTACATTACTGGTTTAAAATTATGACATTACTGAGCATATACATGGATTGCTGTGTGTATAAATTATGTAGTTTTTAGATTGACTCATTTGTTTTAATAACAGTTGCCATTCCAAAATTATACTCGCTTTTCCAAGTTATCGCATGTTAGGACAATGGTTCAGTTGGCATCACTCCCACTTATGGGACAGGAGGTTGTGGCTTTGCACCTCTCTTGATACGTGGCTGGCTAATCCAGACTGGCATTTCATGCAGCACAAACAAAATGCGATACTGTCAGAATTGCTGGCATCAGCTATGTCATCTGCACCCCCTCAGCTGGGCATAAAGAATCTCCCGGTGCCACTCAAAGGAGAGGAAGGGGGGTCCTTTTCTCTGGTGTCCTGGACAAATGTCTCCCTCACCCATCACTTTTAAAGAAAACAAAATGTCTCCTTCCTTACCTCATGGCTTTTGTGGCACACTGCAGATTGGTTGCTGCATTCCCCATTTTTGCAAGAGTGACTAAATGTCCAAGTGTTTTGATGTCTGCACAGAGCTTTGGAATTTCCTGAGGTTGTACAAGACATTATACAAATAGTTTCCTTTGAATTTTTTTTGCAGGATGTTATTCATACAAAGATTTATCAAGGTGTTTCACATTAAGCAGTGGGGTTCAGAACACCCTCCAGACTTATTTTCTGAAACAGTTAAATGCTGCAGGGTAGTACATTCAGATCTGTCAAGGGGAATAAATCCAGACAGGTCAAATTGCTATTTCAGAAACCAGCAAATTGGCAATTTTTTAAATAAAAATGTTCAGCCAAACTCTTTCAAGCAAATTAATGTGTAACACGCACAGTAATCAGATACTCCAGCATTTATGTTTGGTGTCAGCTTTTCTTTAAACCTGTTCAATATTGTTCCACCATGGAAGAGTAAACTGTGCTGTTGACAGTTTTTGTCATCAGAAAGCATTTGTTCAAACATTTGCCGTCCTGTGCTGGCATCATGGGAATTGTTATTGTGTGCTAGAGATCCAGAGCTTTCCATTTGTGAGCCTTTTAATCCTCTGCCCTTCAGAAGTACCGTATCAGACTGATCTTTAACAAAGGGAATTGGAGCAAATTAACTCCATATGTTGAGATAGATGAGTGTTTAGTTCAGCTAGTGCAGTGGAAGTTTAGTTGGGCACTATATCAGGCAGTCACTCCGACAGATTCTGGCACTATCTGAAACCACTTGGAAATGCATCTTGTGTTTGTTTGGATTAAGACTTTGTCCCCAGGTTTTTCGCTCAAGGGGCTCGTTGCAATCAAATCTGATTTATCATGCCTCCACCATTTCCTCTGGCAGCTCATTCCATGCACATACCACCCTCTGTGTGAAAAAGTTGCCCCTTAGGTCCCTTTTATATCTTTCCCCTCTTCCCCTAAACCTATGCCCTCTAGTTCTGGACTCCCTGACCCCAGGGAAAAAACTTTGCCCATTTACCCTATCCATGCCCCTCATAATTTTGTAAACCTCTATAAGGTCACCCCTCAGCCTCCGACGCTCCAGGGAAAACAGCCCCAGCCTGTTTAGCCTCTCCCTGTAGCTCAGATCCTCTAACCCTGGCAACATCCTTGTAAATCGTTTCTGAACCCTTTCAAGTTCCACAACATCCTTCCGATAGGAAGGAGAGCAGAATTGCATGCAATATTCCAACAGTGGCCTGACCAATGTCCTGTACAGCCGCAACATGACCTGACATTGCAGTTGATGTCGAATCCTGTTGCTGCACAGCATGCTCCTGCAAACAGCAATAAGATTCTGTGGAAGGCTCACTGGACCGGAAACATTTAACTCTGATTTCTCGCCACAGAAGCTGCTAGACCTGCTGAACTTTTTCAGCAATTTCTATTTGGAGCAACGAGTAATCAGTTCTTTAGATGCTAGAGGGTTAAAATAGCGACCAAGCCCCCAGGGATAATGCCCCTGCTCCTGTAAAGTAGTTTCTGGATTAGTGGTGCTGGAAGAGCACAGCAATTCAGGCAGCATCCGAGGATAGGCAAAATCGACGTTTACCTCCTGTAAAGTAGTGCCAGGGTCTGTTAATCGGCACTTGAAAGAGCAGAACAGAAGAAGTCTCCAATGGATTTTGCATCTGAAAGACAGCACCTCCGAAGATTCAGAGCTGTGCTGAACGTCTAGCTGGATTCCGAGGTCACGTCAAAAGTGGGACTTGACCCCTCAACCTTCTGCTGTAGAGGTATGGCTTCTCCTAGCAATATCTGGCACTAGTTGGATGAAACTTGTCGAACAGGAGAAAGTGAGGACTGCAGATGCTGGAGACAGAGTCAAAGAGTGTGGAGCTGGAAAAGCACAGCAGGTCAGGCAGCATCCAAGGAGCAAGAGAATCGACATTTCAAGCATATGCCCGTCATCAGGAAGGGCTGAAACATCGATCCTCCTGCTCCTCAGATGCTGCTTGACTGGCTCTGCCTTTCCAGCACCACCCTCTTTGACACTGAGGCAGCTACTTGTATACAATTCAAGTGAGTGTGATGTGTATGTGTGTAATTTTAGTTTTGCTGCTTAGGATAGAGTTTGTCAGGAGTAGACATATCATTTCAGGCACCTAGTGTTGCATCAAGTGCTCCCATGTCAGGCCACATTAAAAACTCCCTTTATTTGGCCCCCAACCTCTGAGTAGTGCCCTTGAATGCTCCGTTGTGTGATTGTTCTATTTTCCTGGTGTGCCATCCTGATATGTTTATATGTAACGTTGCTTATTAGGCATTGATTTATTCTTGGAGAGGTGTCTATGGAACAATGCCACCTACATAATTCCCTGCTGCCAAACTGTCTCAGTACAGTTACAACACTGGCATGTACCTGATAATGTAGAAAATTTCCCAAGTATGTAGACGCGCATGTGCACGCACGTGCTCACATACCCCCACACCCCCCCGTCAGCCAATTACCACTCCATCAGTCTACTCTGGATCATTCGTCAAGTGATGGAAGGTGTTATCAAGCAACACCTGCTCAGGATCACTCTGCTGCTGACCTCATCAGAGCCTTAATTCAAACAGGGACAAAAGAGAGGAGTTCCAAAGGTGAAGTGAGAGTCACAGTTCTTGACATCAAGGTCTTATTCGACTGTGTGTGGCCAAATCAAGGAGCCTGAGCAAAAGTCGAATCAAAAGGTATCGGGTCAAACTCTTTGGTGGTTGGAAGATGGAACCGTAGGAAGATGTTTGTGGTTGTTGGAGGTCATCTCAGCTCCAGTCCATCTCTGCAGGAGCTCCTCGGAGTAATATCTGAGGCTTCATCAATGGCCTTCCCTCCATCATAAGGTCAGAAATAGGAATGTTCCCTGTTGGTGGCACAATGTCCAGCACCATTTGCTGCGACTTCAGATACTGAAGCTGATATGCTCAAATGCAACAAGATGAATACAATATCCAGGCTTGGGCTAACAAGTGATAAGTAACATTCGTGCCACACAAATGCCAGGCAATGACCATCTCTAATAAGTGATAATACAACCTCTTAAGTTTTAATGGTGTTACCATCACTGAATTCCCTGACTATTAAAATCTTGACAGTTACCATTGAACAGAAACTCAACAGAACCCACTACACAAACAGATTGGTGACAAGAGCAAGATCAAAGTTTAGGACTACTGCTGTGAGTAATTCACCTCCTGACTCCCCAAAGCCTGTCCACTATCTACAAGCACAGATCAGGAATGTGATGGAATACATCACACTTGCCTGGATGGATGCAATTCCAACAACACTCAAGAAGCTTGACACAGTTCAGGACAAAGCAGCCCGCTTGAATGGCACCAGATCCACAAACATCCACTGCCAACACTTAATACGCGCTGTGCTACTATCAATATGCAGAAAGTCATGCAAGATCCTTCATCAGCACCTTCCAAATCCATGACTCTTCTATCTAGAAGGACAAGGACACTAAATACATGGGAAACCACCACGTGCAAATTTCCCTCCAAACCATTCACCATCCTGACCTGGAAATATATCACCACTCCTTCGGTGTTACTGGGTCAAAATTCTGACATTCCCTCCCTAACAGCATTGTGGGTCAACCCTTAGCACACGGACTGAAGTAGTTAAAGAAGGCAGCTCACTACAACCACCTCAAGGACAACTAGGGACGTGCAATAAATGCTGGCCCAACCAGTGATGCCCATGTCCTACAAGTGAATAAAAATTCAATAAGCTCTCATTTCTTCTGGTTTGACAACATGAACAGCAACTACTCTTATTCAAAAATGGCCATATGCCAGCTTAATGTACATACAAGGATTTGGTCTTCAAAATTTTTAAGTAGCTGTAAAATTCATTGACCCAACCTGTTGAATGAATAAGGATTGTGGTGCCAGTCTGTGTGTCAGGATAGGTGTGGGCTCAGGTCTGTATTGTATACCATGTTAATATGTACGCTAGATCAAGAGATTTGGTTGCACAGAATCAAGCTGAAGGCAGACAAATCTACTGTAGGACGCTATCGTGGTCTGTGCTAAAAGCTTTAATGTAATATCAAATGTGATTTCAAATACATTAGAAAAAACTAGATAAATATTGACTTTCTCGAGTTCTTTAATGTTTAAGTGGTTTGCATTTAACCACAGGATGAGCTTGCTTGTGGAATTCTGGCTCAGTAAATTATTTTGCTTCCATCACAGGAAACAACTTGCGCCAATTTAATATTTTTAGAGACTTCAGCCTTCGTCTTGCTTTCTGGGCTGGCCTTGTTAAGATGAGTTTAAAAGTCTGCATTATTCAGAGTTGGAGACTCGACTATTTACAAAGCATATAAAAGCAATTAGTATTCTGTAGCTTGGAGCAACATTTAACTGTTATGGCGGGTCTCAAACTACTGCGACTTGGAGGCTAGAGGAGGCAAAAGTGTTCAGCCTATTAGGTGGGATGCTGTGATTTGGGAGTTTAAGCTCTCTCTGCATGAGTTTATTCATCTGCACCTATGTCACGTCAAAGTATATAGAGACTTCATGAGATTCACTTGAAGTCTCAACATCCAAACTGGTGAAGCATGTTTCTCATCTTTTAATACGAAAAATGTTAAAGGCTCTTGTGACCCAGTGGTAGTGTCCATATCTCTGATTCAGAAGGCCTGGGTTCTAGTCCCACTTACTCCAGAGCTGTGTAATAACGTTGCTTGAATGGTTTGAGAAAATATCGACAATGAAATGATCTCGAACACCATTTGACACTGAGCCCCACAAGGTGATGTTAGGGTAGATGACCAAAAGGTTGGTCAAAGCAGTAGACTTTTAAAGAGAATCTTAAAGGAGGATGGAGAGTCTGAAATGAGGGGACAACTGAGGTAGGTAGCTGAAGTCAGAGGTCCCAAGATCATTGGTAAGTCTAGACTTGCCAGTCTTGAAGGTTAGAGATCAAGGCTGGAAGAGGATCAAACCAATTGAGAGACTTGAGACCAAGGGTAGAGGTACTTAATGGCCAAGAGCTGATAAAGGTCATTTAACACTGGGAGGGGAAACTAACTTGGTGCACGTTCAAACGTGGGCAGCAGCATTTTAGTAGACCTGCAGTATGGGGGATAGGAGACAGGAGGTTTGTCAGCAAAGAGGGAAGTTTAAGCAGTGGGTCAGGTGAGGGAGGGGGGCTCTGAGCAGTGTTCTGGGCCTGGAAATAAGGTATGTGGCTGATATGTGGCTAGATTGCCCACCTTGGGATCAGATACCACACCAAGGGAAGAGAGATGAATTTGGTGACTAGAAAATGGAAATTTTGGTGGAGTTTACAGACTAAAGGCTAAGTCTTTTGTGTCTCAAGGTTCTCAGCATGACCGTTTTCATGGACAATCCAATATTAAGCCAGTTTCCATTCCTGGACTTCAACAGGCAGGATTTTGTTCCAGATTACTGTTCTGTGGCACAATGATCATCCCTGATATTTCCCTTGGATTACCATTCTTCACTTGAGTCACATATACCATTCTGTAATAACCAAGCAAGCTACTCACTTCAAGGATGGGCCAATGATGCTGTATCTCATGGAAGAGTAAATACAAAAAGAATTAAACTCTGACCTCTGGGACAAGATTGGGTGGAGAGGTTTGGTTGTAGGAATTCTAGTAAGTTGTTATCCATGTTGGAACTAGAATTTGAGAGATTCCTCAACTCTGACTGGATGTCTTACAGGAAATGTTACAGACATGTAGGATGTTTAATAAGGTTGAGAAAGCAAACCCAAAATGGCACTTTCGTATATTTTGCAGACCGAGGGGGCAAAAAAAAACCTTCAGATCATAGGCAGGAAACTCTTCTTCACAATGGGAGTCAGCACAAGTCATTAGAAAGGTTTTCAGCCTGAATCCTGGCAAACAGTTTGGCTGTGTTGGTGTAATACTGGCGTTAAAAGATGTCAAATGGTCTGAGGGAACCTAATTGTTTTGACTATCTTGTGAAACAAAGAAAGAACATGCAGATGGTAGGCTTGGTTGTCACAGTCACCAGAATTGAATATGCAGCTAACATTCCCCAGTTGGATAACCGATGCCTCGAAAAAGTACATAACAACTATGAAGCTGCTTGCTAGTAAGGAATCCAAATCCCTGAGAAGGGGTTGGGGTAGTGGGATGGGGAGACAATTGGGCTTAAAATCCATTCATTATGTACAGTAAATGTAAAACTGCTTTTTGAAAAAAAAATAAACATAGCTAGCCTAAGCACAAAATTGGAAGAGATCTCATCTTTGAAGCAGTTGTGCAACAAAAAGTGCTTGTTCCTAACATCCTAGGTATGTTGTGGCATGTTATTTAATGTTCTGTGCACAGCAGTTCGGAATGCTGTACAATGAGCCAGTTGGGTGTGGGAGAGTATTCTACCAGCTGTTACTTTAAACAGGAGGCTGCCTTGAGAGAAGTTATTCTGCTGTTTGTTCCACAGAACAGTCTCGGTAAGTTAATGATTTGGTGATGGTTGTGTTTATCAGCGTGTCTGGCTCAGTGAAATGTTTAATAGTTTTTTCTAAGCGTTGAACAACTTGACATTTCGGCTGATCTGTGTCTATTCTTTTCAAAATGTGACATTTGGTCTTGCAGGATAATTGACTTCAGGTTTGATTTGATGCCTCACTCGGTTTGTCCTGGCGTTCAGTAGCGTTCATTGTTATTATTAAACTAGATCTGAAGATTAAACTCTCTCTTTGCTTTTGGTAGGATTTTATTGTATCAAGCAGTAAGTTGCTCTGTGCAGAATTGCGGCATTTCAAAACGGGAAGATGACTTTGATTGTTAAAAGGTGAAGATTGCCGCAGACAGCAGGATTAAGGTGGAGTTTCAGTATTCAAGCTGAAAGCTGTAGCAAGCACCAATCTCACACTATTTCCTTGCCACTGTCTCACCGGTGACTGCACTGGTGTCTTTGAGTAGCTAAGTGATTTGAGACAAGCTTTTAGTGTATTGGTCTATACACTCTGCAGTTTGGGGGAGAATGAGTAGCTGGTTTGAGTTTTGATGAGGTGAATATGAAATGGGGGTCAGGCTGTCAGTTTGCTCGCTGAGCTGGTGGGATTTGTTTTCAGACATTTCATCACCAAATCTCAAAGGAAATGGGATGTTTCACTTGCTTACAGAGTCAGTGGCAGAGGGTTCTTAAGGTGCAGTAGTGCACTGAACCCACGAGTGACCCTGCTCATCTGGATCTATTACAATATTGCACATAGCAATAAAGTAAAAGAAACTGAGGATTTAGGTGCTTTTTTTTAGGAGACACCTTTTGGCTCTTCACCTGGAATTTGCGAGTCTTTGTGTGGAGGTGGAATGGTTGATTGAAGGAAATATTCAAGATTTGACTTGTACTGTCTGCAGCAAACATGTTTGAAATGCAATTCTTCTTCTTGTTGGGAAAAGTGAACCTTGTGTTCCACAGTTGTTCCACCACTAGATTTATTTTAGTGACCAAATTTCCTCATTAGTTAGTCTTTTATTTTCCTCCGCTTTGTTAAAAGGATGTAACTCCTTTATTGAAAGTAATCTTGCTCTTTCGCTTTAGTTGGAGTAAGGTGTGTGTTGATGATCTCACCTGGGAAGTTTGTTTGAATTCAGCCCAAGATTGTAAATGAGATAAATTGCCGAGGAGGTGCAACTTAATCTGCTCAGATTGTTGGTGATAATGACCTTTTTTTTTAAATGTGTGACTGTAATGCATTCTCCCAGTCCTCTTGCTAGTGTAGGTAAAAGGTGTGATCAATCTACTCAGAATGGGGAAAATGAATAGTCTCACATGTATCACGTCAAACACCAGAGGGTGTGCCCACAGTCCTGTCTCACCTGAAAAAGCAACGCGTCCCCTCTGGCAATTGGCCACCTTTCGACTGAATTGTAAATACTTGATCGACTGAATGGAAATGAATCAAAACGTAGAAACAGCTACCAAATGAGGAGTAGGTCCTGAGCAGAAAAGTTGAATGATGAAATTCCTCTTTTTTGGGTCCTGGTATTTTTTTATTATAAATTGATATGTTCCTCCAAAAATACACCACATCTGTCTCTGAAATGGTCAATTTCAAATGGTTATTATCACTGACTCAAAGGAAGCTGCCTGTTATGATTCAGTATTTCAAGCCAAGTATAATCATGAAGGGCTTTTCAACTTTTTCCTTTTAGACCTCTTCGCTCAGAAGGAGTGTGTTCCGTCTCCTGAATATATTTCCTTCATATCAATGCACACTGCCCACCGTCTAAGAGTTTTTCTGTTCTCCATTCTACCGATGATGAAACTATAAAAACTGATGGAATAAACTTATTCCATCTCTGCTTTATGCTGTATCTGGAGCAGATTTTGGGAACTAATCAGAGATAGACATACTTTTTGGTACTTTTTCGAATGTGGTATTACAGAGCTTGATTATTGCTGAAAAGTGCTGAAAATATGTTGCTGGAAAAGCGCAGCTGAAAAGTGGCACATTTTCTCGAAGCTTTTTTGTGTAATTGTTGGTTTTCACTTAAATTTGTATTCTTGCAAAATGTTTTAATGGGTATAGGATGGAAAACTTCTTCAACCTTATTTTAAACAGTAGCTCTATGTATTTACTGTGAATCAGAAACTTGAGAGAGGATGAGTGAAAAAACAAATGATTGATCCTGATAAAAGATCAACCTGAAACATTAACTTGATATTTCTGTCTGGATGTTGCCAAACCTGCTGAGTATTTCCAATATATTTCTCGTTCATGTCAGGTTTCCAGCATCCAGAGTATTTTGCTGCTTTTTAAATACTGTGGGGATATGGGTTCAAATCCACTGCACCCTCTCCACCATGCAGCTCGTGAAATGTAAATTCAATTAACAAAATCTGGATTAAAAACAAGTTTCAGCAACAAGAACCTGAAACTCTGTGATTTATTGCAAAAACCCATGTGACTTGCTGAGCCTTTGGAGAAGAAAATCTGACCTTATTTGATCTGACTCCAGATCCACAGCAATATGGGTGACTCTTAATTGTCACCTGAAATGGCCGAACAAATCATGCAGTTGTATCCAATTCATCGCAGAGTATATTTTGGGTAGAGGAGAAAGACTGAGTTGAAAGGTTTGATGAAATAAAAATTAGAATTGTGGTGGGGCATAGAATTTTTACTTTCTTTATATGTGTAGCCAATTAAAGTTGATGTCAATGGGACTCAGGTGAAACCTTTCTTGGAATCATACGCATCACTAAAAGGCCCTCATGTGGCACAGTGGTAGAGTCCCTGGCCCTGGACTGAGAGGGCTAGATTCAAGTCCCACATGCTCCAGAGGTGTCTAATAATGTCTGTGAGCAGGTTGCTTCAAAAAATAGGTTGAATGTTTTTACAAAAACGTTACCTTACACAAATTGTGGTTGTTAGAGGTCAATCATCTCAGTCCCAGGAGTTCCTCAGGGTAGGCCCAACAATCTTCAGCTGCTCATCAATGAGTTTCCTGCCATGATTAGATCAGAAGTGGAGTACTGAAACAGTTCATGTCCATATGCAGAAAGTCCTGGACAATACCCAGGCTTGGATTGATGAGTGGCAATTAGGAGAAAGCGAGGACTGCAGATGCTGGAGATCAGAGATGAAAAGTGTGGTGCTGGAAAAGCACAGCCGGTCAGGCAGCATCTGAGGAGCAGGAGAGTTGACGTTTGAAGAGCTCATCCTCAGATGCTGCCTGACTGGCTGTGCTTTTCCAGCTCCACACTGATAAGTGGCAAGTCACACAAATGCCAGGTAATGACTCTGTCCAGCACAACAGGGTCTAACCATCTCCCTTTTGACTTTCAGTGGCAATGCAGTTCCTGAATTCCACGGGTATCAATATCCTGGGGATTTTCATTGACCAAAAACTGAACCTGATCAACCTTGGCAATATGCCTACAGGAATAGGTCAGAGGTTAGGGCTTCTGCAGGGAGTAACTAACATCCTGACTGCCCATAATCTGAAGGAATACCGTCAAAACACGGATGAGTGTAGCTCCAAGAAGACTTTAAGCTTGGCACCGTATGGGATAAAGCTGCCCACTTGATTGGCTCGTCATCTAAACGTTCACTCCCTCCATCACCAAAACATCATACATAGCTCTGTGTACTATATAGAAGATGCACTGTAGCAACCTGGCTCCTTCAGCAACAGTTTTCAAACACACGACCTCTGTTACCTCGAAGTACCAAGGCTACAGATGCATGGGAACATCCCATCCTGTCCTTACTGGGAATTATATGCACTGTTGCTGGATCAAATCCTGAAACTCCCTAACAGTGCTGTTAGGCACTCTTCTCCCCCCCCCCCCCCCCCCCCCCCCGATTCATTTCTCAGAGTTGCTGTTCATAAAGTGGATAAAACTCTGTGTACATGCACTGCTGACCTCCAGACTCCCCCTGCTTTAGCTTCGATCGTTGCCACGCTGTCCGTTTGAGACTTTATGCTGTGTGTGTACATAAACTGCATTCCTGACATTGACCTCTGCCCAGCAACAGTTCAAACTTTGTGTGACACAATATAGTAGAGGAATAATGTACTAGGACAGTTACACTGCACTGAAAGAATGTTTTCCTCACTTTGCTCTGCTCTTTTTCTACTCCAGGCAATAACTTTTGCTGTTTGTGTAACTATTGCTACTGGTTACAACTTTTAAAAGTGATCAGTTACCTTTTCTGAGTGGCCATTGTTAATGTCTGATATTAGTTGAGTGGGTATCAGAGCTGACTACAAGCCAGTTAGTTCTGTCTGAGTCACGTGACACTTGTGCATCTGTAGCTGTCTAGAAAGGGAGGGTAGGGGAGGTAAGGTCGATCAGAAACCAGACAGCTGACTAAGTCTCTCCCTTCGTGTCTTTCTATTTCCAGTTCCTGTGCAATGCTGAGACCAAGTTCAACAGTAGATATCAAACCTTGGCAGGAGAAAAGAACTCTGTACCCACATTTTACCCATTTAAGAAGAAGATAACTGAATAAATTGATTATATTTGAACTGATTTAACTGAGAGGCACCTGAGATTTGAATGTAGCTACAAGTGCAGACCTGTTTTAAAAGGAGAGTAGTCAGGACTCATCATGTAGTTTATTCTGTCAGTGCTAGCCTTTATTTTCATACCCTCCTCTTGTGGAATACTGAATGGCCTGGGGTTTGGAAATCACACTCTAAATCGGTCATGTTTCGATAACTTCCTACAGCCCTATAACTCTGTTTGATTTTCCTCCAACTCTGGTTCCTTATGTTTCCCCAGATTCCTGTGTCTCACTCCATTTTCCTGTGCTGTAGCATTGACTCTTCCTCCAGTTGCCATAATCCCAAACTTTGTAATTGCCTGCCTCCGATCCCCAGTCTCTCCATTTTTTCAAGAGTCTCCTTCCAGCCTAATTCTTTAACCGCGTGGCCTAATATTGTTGTCCTTGGCTCAGTAACAGTGTTCGTTTGGTTTCTCTTCGCCTCAAGAACTTTGGATTATTTTGCTATGTTGTTGTCTTATTTGGTGTTGGATAAGCAGCATGTGAACAGTTTTTGAAATTATTTTGTACTTCTCACTGCTGGTCCATTCACCGAACTGCAGTTATTCAGGTCGAATGGACTGTCAGCTCTTTTACCACGCGGTTTTAAAAAAATGTTGCCTTTTGCCAACTACCTTGGAGCAGTTTTACTTATTTGCCAATGGAATTGCTTCTTTCATAGCAAGGAGAGGAGAGACTGGGAATTGGTGCGTGTGGGTGCTTGACTTGTTTGATCTGTTTCCATGCTGTATGATGCTGTAAGATTGTGTATACATTTTGTAGTGCGAGCCTTTTGTCTCACATGTCAAGTGGATTTTCTGAAGAGTTGTAATCGCACACAGATTGACATTCCTGTTCTTTGTTCACAAGATGAAAGTGTTCTGCATCTCTGACAGGAGGTTCTGATCAGGGTGCCTTCAGAAATACACAGCCCATACTTAACGCTGACAAGTTCCTTCTAGTGCAGGGTCATCAGAGGAAGACAAATGACGCCCCCTTTTCCATAGCAGTTAGTTGCCATATTCTGTGATTTTAAGGGCCCAGTATTGCAAGCAGCCATTTTGATAGCTCCTCTAAAAGGCATGATTTGGAGACGGCGGTGTTGGACTGAGGTGTACAAAGTTAAAAATCAAACAACACCAGGTTATAGTCCAACAGGTTTATTTGGAAGCACTAGCTTTCGGAGCGCTGCAACTTCATAAGGTGATTCACCTGATGGACTATAACCTGGTGTTGTGTGATCTTTAACTCCTCTGAAAGGGTAAGTCCATGAGCTATGAGGCTAGGGTGCAGAATGGGTTGTTGGGTCATAGGGGTTGGCAGGGTATGAGGAGGTGAGGAAACAAGGAGGGTGGGGAAGGGTCTAGGAGAGGTGTAGTTGAGGGTTTCATGGGGTAATTTGGTAGATCAGTTTAATAGTCCCTTGGAAATGGACTAGGTATTTAATTGTTTGTTTTTTTTATTCCTGGGTAACTATTTATTAAAATTCAGTGGAACCCTCCCAAATCTCTGATTTGAATAGATATTTTTACAAGCTCTCAGATGTAGGGGAATTTGCACCAATAGGGACTTTAGAGTCCCCATTTGCAACTCCCATCTGATTTTCTGGTCTTTGGAAAGTCTGTGTCATTATTTTTGAACTTTAGAACTGGCCTGGTCCTGGTTTGTTGATCATGGTGAAGGCTGAAACTAATGGCAGAGACATAAACTGCGAATACTGGAATCCAAAATGGACAAGCAGGAGGCTGGAAGAACACAGCAAGCCAGGCAGCATCAGGAGGTTGAGAAGTCAAGATTTCGAGTGTAACCCTTCCTCAGAACTGGGGATGATGGTAGGGGGAGCTGCAGATAAAGGGGAGGCAGGGAGAGGTTCAGGAGAGGGGCGGAATGGTGAGGTAGTGATAGGTGAATACTGGTAGTGGATACAACCTGGTTGGTCAATGGGAGGGATGAGTCCAGGTGGTGGCTGTGAGGAAGGGTCGGTAAGTGGAGTGGAAGGGAGGGTTGGGAAGGGAGATGGGGGATGGGTGGGAAGGTACTTGAAGTTGGAGAACTCAATGTTGAGTCCTCCAGGCTAAAGGCTGCCCAGGCGGAAGATAAGGTAGTATTCCTCCACCTTGTGGTCTGATTCACAGCAGCAACGGAGGAGACAGAGGACAAATATGTCGGGAAGGGGTAGTGAGCGAGAGGCCAGGCTGGCCCTCACAGGCCCGGCTGAGATGCTCAGCGAAATGTGCCCTTCATTTACGTTGGGTCTCACCAATGTAGAGAAAACCTTTTCCGGTTGCAGGGGAAGATATGGATGTGGCAGGTGGAGGTGGAGGAGGATGTTGAGTTTGGTGGACCAGGGAGTGGTGAAGTGAATTGTCCTTGCGCAAGGCAGAGAGGAATGGGTAGGGGAAGATGTCCTGTTTTTTTTGGAATTGGTGGAAGTGTTTCAGGATGATACATTGGATGTGGAGGCTATTGGGGTTGAAAGTAAAGAAAAGGGTGACACTGTCTTTATTATGTTTGAGGGGAGCATTTAGAGCAGTGGCGTGAGGAATGGAGGAGGTATGGTGGAGGGCTGTCCGAATGACTGGGGGGGGAAGCAAGTTGCTTAAAATAAGTGGATATCTGGGGTGCTTGAGAGTTCTGAAGTTGATCAATGAGGTTTCCTGTTAAATCTGAAGGTTGGTTTCTGCAGATTGGAAGTCATCGTTTCCATGAAATAGAAGTGTGGCACCAATACTTGCACGTGCAGCTACTGATGTAAATTCCAGCAGATCAGTGTCTCCTTTTCTGCCATTTTCTAGGGTCCTAACACTCATGCAATCAGAGCCTAATGTTTGAGCATAAGTCTTCAGGAGCAGGGTGCAGATTATTAGAACGGTTTCCAGGTGAGCAACATGGCTATGAAGAGAGATTGGAGAACTTGAACAGTTTTTTACTGGGAAAAGATATGGCCAAGAGGAGATCTGATCGAGGTATTCGAATTCATGAAGTCCCGACAGAAGAGATGGGGGACAAACTGTTCCTGATAGGATTGAGAATAAAGAGGCAAAGCCATACAAGGGTGAACTACTTCACACAGCGTGCAGTTAAGATGTGGAGGGCATTGCCTTAGAGAGGAATGATACAAGATGAAATATTTATTTGGAGAGCAAGTACAGAGATTATAAGCTGAATGGCTTCCCTTTACACCATAACAATCCCATGATTCAATTTGTTTTTGAATTCCCACAGGACAGTTGTCTCTGTCAGCAGTTGTGGTTTCCGGAAACTAAGCAAAATATTGTAACCACGCTCCCATTGCTTCAGTCTGCGCGAGAGTACAAAGAGGTGGTTCTGATGTTTAAGGTCTTAATTGAATATTTCTCTCTCTTTCCCCCTGCAGATTTGAATCCAGACCCTGAGATTGGATTATATAGGTGGGAAAGGAAATGGATACCGTAACACAGATTGCAAAGGATGAACTAGAAGAGCTCCATGAGGCTTTTAAAAAAGTTGGTGAGTAGCCCTCAGATGCTTACTGCTTCCTGACCAACTGTAAAAGCACACTGCTGGTGAGTCACATAAACATGGCTATTCACGAAGCAGGATCTACCTGTGGTACCATCAAGTGGCTCTCCTAATCATTTGATGATATCTCTAGGTGAAGAATGATGGTGGACCAATGTTCTGCTGTAACTGCATGAACCCTGAAGACCAACCACTTATTTGACTCCCTCATGCTATAAGCTAGCAACATAAACCATGTCCTCAATGCTGCCAGTTGATGGAATTATTTGTTTCACTTTTGGTTTGCATGCCACGTTGCTGTGTTAAGTGCATACCCATTGCCAACCCAACTAAATCAATCCTATTTTATTGGGATATGCCTCATTTGCATAAAAGTGGCTCAGTGGTTCGCACTGCTGCCTCATAGCACCAGGGACCCGGGTTCAATTCTCGCCTCTGACATTTTCCTTGTGTCTGCATGGGTTTCCTCTGGGTGCTCTAGTTTCCTCCCACAGTCCAAAGATGTGCAATTTAGGTGAACTGGCCATGCTAACTTGCTCATAGTGTTCAGGGATATAGGTTAGGTGCATGAGTAAGGGGTAAATGTAGGGGAATGGGTTTGGGTGGGATACTCCTTGGAGGGTCAGTGTGGACTTGTTGGGCCAAAAGGCCTGTTTCCACCCTGTAGGAATTCTAATTCTAATTCTTAAAAGAAAATAAATGAAGTTGCTGTAACCACAGTGTTCAGTATGGCCACTTGTTGTTCTAGCCAGTGTACACCATTAATATTGGTGCACCAGATTCATTTACTGGAGCTACAGTTAGTGCGTTATAATTCCCTTTTCAATATCAGACTTAGAAGCACAATTAAACCATTCATACTCATTCATTCAGTAAAATTATAGTTCATCTAGTTGTGGTTTAAGCTCTACTTTCCTGTTGGTATCCAATAACCCTTAACTTTAGTATTGATCAGAAATCTATCTGAACTCTGCCTTGAAGTAATTCAATGAGCCGGCCTCCACTGCCTCTGCAAGACCATTCCACACTAAAGTTCTCTATGAGAAAGAAAAATCACCAACTCCAAACAGAGTCCCCTGGAACTCAGCTTCCCCCCACAAGAGGGGGCGTGAATGGCTTGGCGGCTCAGTGGTTAGCGTATCTGCCTCACAGCTCCATTGACCCAGGTTCGGTTCCCACCTCTGGCGACTGTCTGTGTGGAGTTTGCCCATTCTCCATGTTTGCGTGGGTTTCCTCTGGGTGCTCTAGTTTCCTCCCACAGTCCAAAGATGTGCAGATTAGGTGGATTGGTCTTGGAAATGGCTCATGGTGTTTAGGGATGTGCAGGTTAGGAGGATGAGCCATGGGAAACGCAGTGGTTACAGGGATAGAGTAAGGCGGTGGGTCTGGATGGAATGCTCTTCGGGCGGACTGATGCGGACTTGAGGGGCTGAATGGCCTGTTTCTGCACTAGGGATTCTATAACATTTCCAGTTTCCTATTAGATCTGCTGAAGACTATTTGTTTCAATAAAATTTCCTCGCTTCTCAATTCCAACAGATACAGACCCGACCTATTAAACCCCTTATTCCTGGATTCAATTGAGTGAACTTTCTCTGAATGTCTTCTAGTTTCCTTTTCAAATGAGGAAACCAACTTGGGCACAGTATTCCAGATGTGCTGTCACCAACACCCAGTACAGATGTGATAAAGCCTCCCTCGTATTATATTCCAGAGACTAATAATTAACAATAACCTTCCATTTGCATTGCTGTACAATGGAATATCTTTTGGTGATTCATGTACCAGTGTTTTGAGATCCCTCTGTACCACTCAGATCTGCAATGTATTTTTGTTTCGGTAACATCATTCCGTGTTTTTCCAGCAAAGTCAGCAAGTTCACGTTAAAGTCTATCCACTGTGTTTTTGACCATTTGCTTAGCCAATCTGTATCTCTTTGCAGGCTGTATACTACCTCTTGGCAATGTGTTTTCTGATGTAACTTGATGTCACCAGCAAATCGAACAAACTTCAGTTTTGACCCAATGTTCAGACATTGATACAGCTTGCAAATATCTACAATCCAGCAATGATTCTTGTAGCGCCCCACAGGTTACAGCTTGCCAAGGTGAAAAAGACCCATTTCTCCTTGTTAACCTAACCAATCATTTATCCAAATGTTACCCTCAGAACATCAGCTCTTATTTCACGTGGTAACTTTTGATAATACCTTCTGGAAATCCCAGTATGCAAAATCCACATGTTCCCTTTTATCTAGCTTTGTTTGTTAGTTCCTCAAAAAAAATTCAAACAGATTAGTTCAACCACATTTTCCATTAAGCAAAACCATGTTGAATCTGATTTCTAAGTATCCTGCTATAACCACCTCGATAATGGATTCTAGTGGTTTCCCTATGACTAGCTGGTCTACAGTTTCCTTCTTCCTATTTTCCCCCCCTTTCTGAATGAAGGTGTTATGTTTGTTGGGGGTCAGCCACCTCAGTCAGCTGGATAGTGGTTTGCAATGCAGAATTACATTAGCAGCACTGGTTCAGTTCCCACAATGACTGACTCACCATGAAGGTCCTGCCTTCTCAAGCATGTACCTCTCCCAAGGTATGGTGACCCTCATGTTAAACACCCCCCCCCCCCCCCCCCCCCCCCCCCCTCACCCCACCCCACCAATCATCTCTCTGTCACTCTGAAAGAGCAGCACTTTGGTCCTCTGGGGCTATGGTGGCTTTACTTACATCTGTTATTTTCCAATGCACTCTTTCAGAATCCAACAGATGTGAGGATTTTTAACCAATGTTTGGACTACCTCTGTGCCTGTTTCTTTTAAGACACACAAATGCAGGCCAACTGGTCCTGGGAGCTCATCAGTCTACAGGTCCAGTAATTTGCCTGGATCATGGTGACTGCTCGGAGTTTCTCCCTGTCTTTTACTACTTGCTTTTCCTTTGTAGGATGGTTTCTTAAACCTACACAATTTGTGGGAGGTGATTTAGGGTCTTCCTTTGTGTATACTGGTCAACCATTGTTAACTTGGAAGAAGGACTCAAGCATACACATTTTTAATACTGACCTACAACCAATGACTGGTTTGCTTCTAATTCAGCAGCATGCATTTTTAACTTGTGGCATCAAAAAGACTTACTGTTCCCTGCCAATGAATAAAAGTAGGGAGGGAGCTTCCTGAGAAATTTACCCCTCGTACTCCACCCTCAAAAGTTTTCCATGAATGAGTTTGAGGTTCCATTTTGTCAATAATAATATCAATGTCATAAGCTTCTAATACAATAGACGAATAGGTGCAGAGTAGGCCATTCTGCCCTTCGAGACAGCACCACCATTCATTATGATCATGGCTGATCATTCTCAATCAGTATCCTGTTCCTGCCTTATCCTCATAACCCTTGATTCCACTATCCTTAAGAGCTCTATCCAACTCTTTCTTGAAAAATACTAAAGGAAGTCATTAATTGAATGGTCCTAATGTCACTTAAAAGGATAGCAAGATTAAATGCGGACCTCTGGTGATTTGTTTATTCTGATCTCAATTTACAGTTTGCACTCAAGTATACTTTTTGAGTCAATTGCGTTTTGTTTCTTGAAACCTCGCAATGTGATGAAAGCCAAACTTTCACTGTCATTTTCACCTGAGCGTTCAGAATTCTGACAGCATGGTGAAATGGAGCAAACATTTTTGGCAGTTAAAAGTGCGTAGACAGGAAGAAAACATTGTGTCTAAATGCACCATGATAGGCATATGTGCTAAATGTCTTTCATGTCACTTGCAAGACTGAGATGTACTTTTCATTATTGGTATAAAACATACTTGCAGACAGATGCAAATTGTAAGCATAAACTTATAATATGTTTTATAATTGGTTTTAACCTTAAGTGATTACCAGGGGGTGTAATCTTTTAGATGCATTTGAAGATGGAAATTGAGCTGATTTGGCCTTTTCCAAATTGGCAAGTATTACATATGATTGTTTTGTTTTATTTTTAATTATAAAACTTTTGTTTATCTGGATAGATCTAAACAGCAATGGCTACATTAATGACTCGGAACTCCGTGATCTTTTCCGTGAAGCCAATTTTTCATTGCCTGGCTTCAGAATACGAGAAATCGTTGAAAATCTCATGATTGAAGGAGACAAAAACAAAGATCGCAAGATCAGCTTTGAGGAGTTTGTTTCTGTAAGTGTCCTTGTGCTATGAGCTCAGTCAACGTAGAAATCTGTTGTAGCCCAGAATTTAGCTTGGTCATTGGCCCCACGTTCCTAACTTACTGTGTCCTTCATGTTAGACATTAATTAATCCAGCAGTGACTGACCCCACAGTACCTGTAAAACAAGTGCAGAGTTAAGATTCCATTCTTAACAACTTAGCAACAATTAATTGCTCTTGCTTAGCGTTTTGTTTTGGAATGCTTGTGCTCAGAAGCAGAGCGATGCAATTCATCTGGTTATCTGCAGGATCCTTGTTCGCATGATTTATTCAGTCAGCATCATGTGCTGTAAATATGCTAGCAAGCCCAGTAAATGAAAACAACTTTGCATTCCTTTTCCTTATCCCTTTTTTTTTTCATGAATCCAACAGCAACAGGGGCAGCATGATGGCTCAGTGGTTAGCACTGCTGCCTCACAGCACCAGGGACCCAGGTTCAATTCCAGCAACTGTCTGTGTGGAGTTTGCACATTCTCCCTGTGACTGCGTGGGTTTCCTCCGGGTGCACCGGTTTCCTCCCACAGTCCAAAGATGTATGGGACAGGTGAATTGGCCATTCTAAATTGCCCATTGTGTTAGGTGCATTAGTCAGAGGGGAATGGGTCTGGGTGGATTACTCTTCGGAGGGTTGGTGTGGACTTGTTGGGCCGAAGGGCCTGTTTCCACACTGTAGAGCATCTAATCAAAACTTTAAATGCGCAGTGACTGAAGCTGAAAAATTGAATTGAGAAATGCGTGAAAAAGCAATGTTATTTTTTAAAGTGAATTTTAATATTTTACGTGATCTCTTCACTTATATTTGTCATTTTTATTAAACCCTCTTTTGTTTTGGTTTCTGGGTGCATAGTAAGTCTTATTTTTTTCTTTCTCAGCAATTTCTGCATGTTTGTGGCTCATCATGGCTCTGCTTTAAGCAGTACTTGCATGATTTGCCTCTAGTTCCAACATGTCTATGGAATGTGTGGATTATGCTGGGTTGCAAAGCAAATGGATTATCAGATTGTTTTATGTTTGTGATTGTTGCGGAATTCTCCTTGTTTTATTTCATGGACATTTGTTATATTCTTTTAGTTTCTCCTACCTGATGGAAAGATAGTCAAAGTCTCTCTCAAACTTGATATAATACTCATCAGTTAGAGGAGCAGTGCCAGACACATTGAATTGTCACCCCTTGGACATAGTCTGATACTGCACTGCTTATATATCCTGGATTTGCTCAGGCCAAAACTTTGCATGTTGGGCCCAAATTCTGGTACAAATTCATTTACAATCAGAATGTGCTGAGGTTGCTCATTTAAACCCTTCCCCGCGCGCTCCCCCCCCAAAAAAAAGAGGCAATAGCTTCAAGGGAGGGGATGTCGGAGAGCAGGCTGGGCTGCTTTGTTGCAGATTAGATTCATATGATTAGATTCCCTTCAGTGCGGAAACAGGCCCTTCGGCCCAACAAGTCCACACCGACCCTCCGAAGAATAACCCACCCACACCCATTTCCCTCTGACTAATGCACCGAACACTATGGGCAATTTAGCATGGCCAATTCACCTGACCAGCACATCTTTGGACTGTGGGAGGAAACCGGAGCACCCGGAGGAAACCCACGCAGACACGGGGAGAATGTGCAAACTCCGCACAGACAGTCATCCAAGGCTGAGAATCGAACCTGGGACCATGGTGCTGTGAGGCAGCAGTGCTAACCACTGAGCCACAGTGCTGCCCCACAAAGAGTTGCAGAGTTTAGGTGGAGAGTGGAAGGGGGTGATCAGCTGTCCAGCTGAGGCTAGAATCAGATCTGTTCCTCCCCTGACCCTCCTGGTTCCACATCCACATTATTGATGACAGTCCCTATTGATTCTATGGAGTCTCAGCACAGCCAGGAAAACAAGCCCCTTTGTCAAAGGGGCCTGGAAAGTGTACAGTTTGACAAATTTTGGGGTATCTTAAGCAAATCAGCTTCGTGGACCTTACACTTAGTTCAGTGTGTTCATGCTGGCTCTCTGTTAAAGCAAGTCAGCTAGCCCCACTCCCAAACCTTTTACTTTGTGACTTTCCAAATGTTTTTTTTTAGTTGATAATTATCGGATTCTTTTCGGAAGGCCTTTATTGAAGCTGCTTCCTTTGCACTCTTGGGCAGTGCATTCCAGATCATAACCATTTGCTCCATAAAAGTCTGTTTCCTCATGTTGTTGCTGAGTCTTTTCCCAATCACTTATAAATCTGCACTTTATTCCTCTGCCAAAATCAAATGTTTTGTCCTCTCTACTCTGTGTATGCACAGACTACTTATCCAATGTTTATAGTATATTCAGATTTTGTCGATGCTTAAACATGTTGTGAAAACGCTATGAGGAAATTCAGTGATTCCTGGGTGTGCTGTTGACTTCTGAGAGGAAAGGTTGAACAGTTAGTGCCTTTATCCACTGGAGTTTTTGAAGAATGGACAGCGATCTAACTGGAACATGTAAAATCCTGAGGGAACTTGATAAGGCTCAAAGGGCTGAGTTGCTCAATTCCTGTGTCCAATGATGAAAGCGGTGGACTAGAACTAGACAGAAACAAAAATAGAAGTTGCTGGAAAAGCTCAGCAGGTCTGGCAGCATCGTGGAGAGAAATCAGTTAACATTGTGGGTCAAGTGACCCTTCCTCAGAACTGAGGAACAAAAAAGGACAGTTTAAAAATAGGTTGTCCATTTAAGTCACAGGAAGAAAAATCCTTTCTTTGGAACTTTCTCTTCCCCAGAGAGCAGGCTGGCAGCAGTGTCTTGCGATATTTCTAAACCTGAGTTAAATATATTTTTGACTAACATGGTGGCTCAGTGATTAGCACCACTGCCTCACAGCACCAGGGGCCCGGGTTCAATTCCTGCCTCGGGCAACTGTCTGTGTGGAGTTTGCACATTCTCCCCATGTCTGTGTGGGTTTCCTCCGGGTGCTCCAGTTTCCTCCCACAGTCCAAAGATGTGCAGCTTAGGTGAATTGGCCATGCTAAATTGCCCATAGTGTTAGGTGGATTAGTCAGGGGTAAATATATTCTGGATTAGTGGTGC
Source organism: Chiloscyllium plagiosum (assembly GCF_037043375.1). NCBI lineage: Eukaryota > Metazoa > Chordata > Chondrichthyes > Orectolobiformes > Hemiscylliidae > Chiloscyllium > Chiloscyllium plagiosum. Next base: position 78,942,522 of record NW_028270149.1, read on the forward strand.
TGGAAGAGCACAGCAGTTCAGGCAGCATCCGAGGAGCAGTGAAATCGACGTTTTGGGCAAAAGCCCTTCATCAGGAAAAGCCCTTCATCGATTTTACTGCTCCTCGGATGCTGCCTGAACTGCTGTGCTCTTCCAGCACCACTCATCCAGAATCTGGTTTCCAGCATCTGCAGTCATTGTTTTTACCCAGGGGTAAATTTAGGTTAGTTTCTCTTCGGAGGGTCGGTGTGGGCTTGTTGGGCCAAAGGGCCTCTTTCCACACTGTAGGTAATCTAATCTAATCTAGCCTAATCTAAGTAATCTAAGTAAGCTAACTGATGATGTGTTGGTCACAGACAGAACAGCCATTTCTTGTTGAATGGAGGGGTATGACTTGCGGGTGGGGTGATGGGGGATGGCACATTCCTGTTCTAGTTTGTAAATCTTTTGAAACAGTTTAACATGTTGGTCGAATTTCCCTTCTGCTGGATTTGTGGTGATGTAGGAAGTTTCCCTGTATTATGACTGCTGTTTCCCAGCAGGAGCTTCAAGGTTAAAGAGTTTAAGTCAGCAGCAACTGTTTTGTCATGAATTCTGCCCTTGAGTTTTCTTTTCAAGTTATTTAAGCCCAGAATGCCTCATGAAATGTTTCTCAAGATACTTAAAAGGTTGAGGAACCCTCTTGAGGTGACTTTTATTGGAGATATTAATTATCAGTTTAGACCTCATTTAAGTATTTGTTGCATTTTTTTCACAACTTTTCTTGTTTGTTCTTTATTCATGGAATGAGGACATTGCTGACCAGGTAGTATTTATTGTCCATCCTGAACTGCCCAGTTAAGAGTCAACCACATTGCTGTGGATCTAGGGTCACATGTAGGCCAGACCGGCTAAGGACAGTGGTTTCCTTCCCTGAAGGATATTAGATGGGTTTTTTTCCCCCAACAATTGACAATGGGTCATCATTTAGACTCTTTAATTCCAGATATTTATTGAATTCAAATTCCACCATCTGCTGTGGCAAGACTCGAACCCGGACCTCCAGAACATTCTCTGGGTCTCTAACGTAGGCCATCGCCTCCCGATTTGCTGTTTAAGCGTAAAGTAAGATCTGGTGGCGTGATGCTCTCCCAGTTTTTAAGTACGTAACTGAAGTGCTCTCGAAGCTTAGGAGGCACCTTGTAACTAAATGATTTTGTTTTAATGTCTTTGGCTTTCAGTTAGAAGCATGCCTCTATCAGGACTAGTGAAGATGTTGTATCTACATCATTCATTCCAACATATCCTGGTTCACACGCCAGCATCGGCTTAGAAATGGAGGAAATTCGGCAATTTCCTTGCCATGGTGACTGTAGGAGGAGTTTGGGGCACCATTTGCTGGGACTATGTCAATTAATGTCTTAAAGTAGAGTTTCTTTCTAATTCTTAGTGATGTGTCTTCCCAGATGGCTCAAGAACAAATTAGCTTGAGTGGTTTCTCGAGAGTATAGATTTGTTAAAAAACCATGTAAGCAATTTGATCCTAAGTAGGCAAAGGAGATAATTGAATTGGAAGTCAAAAATGAAATTTCTGCAGTAAAGCAAGCACCTCAACCTATATGTATTATTAGAGCAAAGTAACAGGACCCCCTCCTGGACTTGACAATGATGACGAGTGATAAAAAGAGGGAAAGATGTTCCATCTTAGAATACGCCCATGAAGTTCCCTTGAACGTGATATGAAAAATAGTGTTTCCTGCTATTTCATACTCTATATTCCTAGTTAGCCCTTCCTAAGCCAGATCTAAAGCTGGTTTATCAGTGAGTACCACTATGTTTGCACTACTTTGCTGAACTTTCTTAGGAAATTTTGATATTGATATTTCAGTGAAGCTTTCAGGCAGTCACTGTTGGTAACTTGTCACAAAGGTCCTTTTTTTTTCAAACCTGTTCCTTGGCTCAAGGAGACAGTGTCCTTGAATTTTTTCAGAGGGGCAATAAACTGGGTGGGGCTCTGATCAGTCTGGTTTGGTACAGAGGTGAAAATGATTTTGAGAGGCCTTTTATTTATATGTAAACAGATGAGACTTCAGGCCAAAGTGGTCATGTTTTAGAAGCGACCTGTATAAGGAAAAGGGAGTGGTCAGCTGTTTAGCTGAGCTGAGCAGTTTTAGTTCAGTCTTGAACCAGCTGGAGGTTCAAAAGGGAGCTGTGTGGAAACTCTCTCTCTTTTCTGCCCTTCAACTTCAACCTGTAAGCAGGTGTTCCTTATACTAGGTTTTAAAAGGAGTTTGCTTATTGGGACTGTTGTGTATATTTGGAACAGCATAATTAAGTCTAGCTGGATAGGTTGAGTTCTGTAGGGGTTCTTTATTCTGTTCTTTGGGTTTCATTGTCTAATTTTGTGAATAAAGTTTTTGTCTGTTTTAAAATCTAGTAGTCAACCTAGCTATCTTAGTCTGGGTAATTTTCACTGTACACTTACCGAAACAAATTGAAAAGTTAGGTGTAGGGCTGCCTGCTTAAGAATGTTTTGAGTGGTCTGGCCTAGTCCATAACAAACTGCCTTCTCCCCGAATCAGTTGTACGTTGGATGAAAGTCGACAAGCAGCTCATGAAAATATGCTCAAAAATATTCAGTAACTTAGTCCGGAAAAGCTGGGGCGGATGATTGTTCAAAATAATTACCGAGGATTCTAGCGGCCTTTCCTTTAATGAGGTCATAAATTTAAAACTGTTGCTGCAGACATGATCACGGTGGACTAATCAGTGGTTGCCATTTGAGATGTGCAGAGCTAGAAATTATCTCATCAGCCACCAAAATGAAGTTCCTGTGCCAGAAGTCAATAGGCAAATCTGTGTTCATTAGAATGATAAACTCTATAAGGCAGTTAATGAGGGGTGAGCTATTTTCTAGTTTTTAAGCTGAAAAAGATGGCTAGTTTCCATTACAGGGTAACTCCTCAATTTCCCATGTTGAACAAATTTGCCAGTTTTTGCCCACTCACTTGTCCTGCCAATGTCCCTGTGATACTTTCCCTTCCTATTTACTTGGCTTATTGTGCCTCCCTGGTTTGGCGTAATTATTCTCTTTTATTCCTTCATTTAAGTCATTGAAAAACATGTTTAAAAGTGGAACTCAGTTACATATCCTTCGGGAACACCACAAGTCCAATCCTACCAATCAGCTCTGACTGGGAGAGTGGTAACAGCAGGATAATGTACAGTGTGCCAGGTCATGTGAGACTTGGGATGACTAACCCAAAGGGAAAACACAATCTGATAACTGGAAGATGAGAATTTTATATAGACCTGACCTTACATTAAACTTGATCCAGGTAGAATATGGTGTTTGCCTTTGTTTGCTCATTTAATTAGCATCGGAGGCTGAGGGGTGGCGTTATAGAGGTTTGTAAAATCACGAGGGGCGTGGATAGGATAAATAGACCAAGTCTTTTCCCTGGGGTGGGGGAGTCCAGAACTAGTGGGCATAGGTTTAGGGTGAGTAGGAGAGATATAAAAGGGACCCAAGGGGCAACATTTTCACGAAGAGTGGTGTGAGTATGGACTGAGCTGCTAGAGAAAGTGGTGGAGGCTAGTACAATTATAGCATTTAAAAGGCACCAAGATGGGTGTAGGAATAGGAAGGGTTTAGTGAGATATGGACTAAGTGTTGGCAAATGGGACTAGATTAGGTTATTATATCTGGTTGGTATGGATGAGTTGGACTGAAGGGTCTGTTTCCGTGCTGTACATCTCTATGACTCTAGCAGTGCACACTTTCTTGCAAATGACATTTTATTGGAAAGAAAGTGGGTATGCCCAGCATTGTCATAGAGTCCTACAGCATGGAGCCAGGCCCTTTGTCCTAACTGGTCCGTGCAGACCAAAATGTCTTTCCACGCTAACCCCATTTCCCTGCACTTGGCCCATATCCATCAAAACCTTTCCTATCCGTGTATTTGTCTGAATGCCCTTTAAATGTTTTTAATGTACCCACCTCAACCACTTCCGCCTGCAGCTTATTCCATATGCGTACCACCCTTTGTGTAAAAAAAAATCCCTCAGATACCCTTTTGTTCTTTCCCCTCTCACCTTTAAACTGATGCCCTCCAGTCCTCAATTCCCCAACCCTGAGAAAAACAGTGCATTCACCCTATCCATGCCTCTCATGATCTTCTACACCTCTATAAAGGACCCCCTCAATCTCCTACCCTCTAAAGAAAAAAATCGCATCACAAATTCTATCAAAAATCTGAGTGGTGTATAAGTAGTTTTGTTCTGGGAGTGAGTAGTGAGTATCAAATTCATTCCTTGCCACATTTCCCAGTTGAGATTGATGGTCAAAGCAGGACAGCACAATGTTTTAAAATGGTAGCCTGAGTTCAGTAACCGTCAAGGGGTGATGTCAAGGTTCGGTGTTGAGGAAAGGGAAGGGTGCCATAGTTTGGAAGTGTTGGAAAAGTGTGTCAAATGGGTAACTGTGCACAGAGTCTTGATTTTCAGCAGAGCTAGATTCAATGAAATGAAGAAATATTGAGCTGTCGGGTAAACTATTGGGTGGAGTAGTTGAGAGCATGAATTTGTTTGCCTTCTGATCCACAAAGATGTGCTCTAGAATGAACAGGTCCATTCGACAAGAAGATACCCCACTGAAGGATCAAGAAACACACAACTTTCTTTTTTACATATCATTGGAATTTTCGGAAATAAGACTCTGAATTCTGGGAAAATTGCACTCAACATCACATTAATATCCAAGCTTTATTTCACTATTCATGTGAGTTATCATTCTCTGCTTGTAACAGATTTAATAAGGACGTGGATGCCATTGCAGGTACTCAAAACGCATTGATGTGGTGGTGCACAAATTTAAAATACGTCTCGCCTTTAATTTCAGCACAAAGCTTTCTTTGTCAAGTCTTGTATGTACACAGGCTGTTTTAACGTGCATGAATGCTTTGGTTAATGCATCAGACCAAGATGAAGTCACACAAAATGCATTAGAAATAGGAAGTATGTAAATGTCAGTCCACTTCACGTTTGTTTTATTGTAGTTAAGATGTTTTTCAGTTGTGCGTCCATTGCTGTGTAATATTTACGAAAACATGCTTCCAAAGTGTGTTTGTTCTACTGTTGGATTTACACGCATCTGCTCGAGATTTGGGTGCACAGTTGAATCATCATCAGAGCCACAAAACTCTTTGAAAGGCTTTTGTCTCTTGAGGTTGTGCATGCCTTTGTGGTCATTGAGATAGTCGGTGAAAGAGTGGTTTTACTGACAAGTTGATTAATGATTGGATAAATGTGGAAGACTTTAGCCTTCAGTTCAGAAGTTTGATGCTGACTAAAGCGAATTAAAATAACAGGCACTGAATCGTTTCGCCTATCACCTTATTACGTTAAGCATAGGTCAGCCAAGTGGGTGAAAATATCCTGTCGTTGACATTTGTTGATTATTACACTTTAATATTAAATGGCATGTTACAGTATAATTGTACATATGACATGAAATATTTTAAAGTGGATGTGAGGCCAATGAGAGGCTCATGTAACTCTTTGATTCACAGATTGTTCAAGATTTGAAAAATAGTCATGTTGCTAAAACGTTCAGACTGGCCATCAATAGGAGAGAAGGGATCTGTGCCATTGGTGGAACATCTCTTCAGTCCAGTGAAGGAACCCAACATTCTTATTCAGGTATCCTCTACTCCATTGCATCACTATTCATGTGAAATGTGATTAGAGTTCTTTTTTCTCTCTGTGCAATCCACACCTTAGGAATGAATCAAAAATGTTTTCTTGCAAGTGTTTACAAATGTGAATAACTTGACCTGTTCCAAATCTCATTGTTTTCCCTATTTATCACCTTTATTTTAGTTAGTATTATTTTACCCTCTGTTACATTGATAAGTGCATGCTGCTAGTTCTGAAAAAGGGTCACCTGACTTGAAATGTTAACTCTGCTTTCTTTCTCCAGATGCTGAGTTTCTCCAGCAATTTGTTTCTTTTTTTCAGATTTTCAGCATCCGCAAGTTCTTTGTTTTATTTCAGTGCATGATGCTATTGCATTGACCCACTCTCTTAATTGTAAACAGTTGCTTAAATATGTTCAGGTACGGGGCGTTAATTAGCAGCTGTTAAAGAGGCACTCAATCCAACAAGGGTTTTGTGGTACACCGATGATGTTGCTATCTCCGGGCCAGAAACTCTGTGATCAACCCCACCTGCCCCGGAATTATCAACTTGTCAAAGTATTGGCTCCGGTCTTATCCTTCAACTAACTTTCTGGAATATAACCATTAGTTAACCTAAAGAATTTTGGTTATTATTCCTCGTTCTTTCTGCTACATTTAATTTCGATAAAAGCTTAGTTTAGACTTAGCTTTCAGTTCTCCCTGTTAAAACTATACGCAAGAATTGTATGATTCCAAAAGAAAACTTGTCTTTTTGGGAATGAAGGTGATGAGGACAAATACTCCATGTGCAACACCAGGCTTTTTAAAGGGCAGCATTGAAGTGGCTATTCCTGGATTGGCTCTTTGCCTATTCACTTATATGTGATGGTTGACCTGTCCAAATATTTAGAAAAAATAATTCCAAAAGTAAGTAAGCCGGTGTTCTGTGATTTATTTATTCATTCTGTGCCCAATCTTTGATGCAGCTATCCTATTACTCTGACCATTGTTTTTGAATCTGCTGCTGCCATCTTTTTCGGATACTCACTCCAGATCCTCACTCATTGTGAAAATCTTTCTCCTCATCTTGTCTCAGTGTCTTATTGTAAATTACCTTAACGCCAATTGTCATTCTCCCCTCTCTTGAAAACCATTCTTCCTCCTTTTTGTATCAAATTGTTTCATGATTTTGCACAACTCTTGAATCTTTCCTTGACCTGCTGTACATTGAATTGAAGAACCCAACATCTTTTGTCTCTTTAAGGAACTAAAGTCCCTCAGCTCTGGTAGCTTTATGGTATATCTCTGAGATATGCAGGAAATGTAACCACTAAAGTTAAAAACAACCAGCTGCTGTCTAAATGATCAGTGAGTTATTGAGCTGTTTCTATGTTTTCTCCTTGCCTTCTGTCTTTGTTAGTCTTGTGCACTGTTATAAAATTACAGTGCTAGAAGAAAATGGACACGCAATATATATAAATGATTTCTTTGTCTCACTCAACTGTGTTTGAAATCCAACCAAGTGATGGAATGAAGATAAACTACCCTGCCTTTCCTAAATCTGTTTGAACATAAACTGCAGCTTTTCTTGTAGCTAAACCCTTACTGTTGTTTATTTGAGTTAGAAGGCAAGATATTGCAATATATATGGAAGCTGAATAACAGTGAAGCAACAGACTGTGTCAAAACACACTTAATCTAAGACAGTTCAGGCCTGTCCATCCAGGCTGGTGTGTTGTTTAAAATTATTCATTCATGGGATGTGAGCATCACTTGATATCCCCAAATTCCTTTGCAAAGCTGGTGATGGGTGACCTGGCTGACCTGCTGCAGTTTGTGGGGTGAAGGTGCACCCATGGGGCAGGGGGATGAGAAATTCCAGCGTCTTTGCCCTAGTCAGGTTTGAGTAACATGGAGGAAAATTAAAAGGTGATCATTGCATGTCCCTGCTCCTGCCCTTCTGGGTGGCACGAATTGGAGTGTACTGCTAAAGAACACACAAAATAAGAGCAGTAAATGCACCATTTGGTTCTTTGTGAGCCTATTCAGTACAATCATTAGGTGATCTGTCTGTTTTGATTTCCACATTTCCCTGATAAACGTATGCCTTTTCTTTATTAGGGAAAAGAATAAATGTACTTTTGCCTTAAAAATAGTTAATGATGAACATCTCAACACCCCCCACCCCCAACCAAATACCATATGAGGCAGTGTGTTGTAAAATCACACCGGCTTCTGAGGGGAAAAAAAAGATCTCCTCATCACCTTCCTATGGTGGTGATTCCTAAGGTCAAAACAGTGTTCCCCAGAACTGGACCGACTCCTGAGAAGAAACATATTTTCACATTCAGTCTGTCAATACATTCGGGTTCCTACACACTTCAATCGAGCCACTCCTCCTCACTCTTCTGACCTTCAGTGGAAACTCCCAGTCTGTCCAACCTCTCCTCAAAAGATAACCTGTTAATTCAAGGCAACAATTTAATGCACTTCCTCTGAACTGCCCCCAATACATTTTATACCCTTTCTTAAATGAGACCAAAACTGTCCACAGTACTTGACATAGGGTTTCACCAATGTCCTTTTAACATCCCATCCTTACTTTTTCTTAAGTGCCTCTCATGATGGTATCCCATTTGCCTTCTCTTTACATGCTGTACCTTGGTATGCCTCACTGGAGTAAGACACTGGAACTCCAGCTCTACCATTCCTGGAATAGAGGATTTATACTTACTATGATGGAAGTCAAACGGAGCTTTCCCTGAATCTTGCAAGATTAATCCCAACACCTCCCACCACTGAGGTTGGCGGCCACCATTTAACTAGGGGCACACCTCAGGACCATCAGCAGCAAATAAATAGATGTTATCATTCACCCCAGCGTGGGCCCAGTGCATTACAGCTGCTTGTGTAACCATCTCCATCCAAAGCCACTCCTCCACAATGATGGCCTAACAGCTGTGACTGTGCCTGACTTCAAAAATCCAAATTCTCAATGCTGTAGAGAAGAACTCCATTTTGAGATGCTACATCCACATGATGCTGTGAGGCACAAAGCACAGTGGCATTGCTGTTGCTTTGGCTAATGTCCATGATTGAATGGGGCTTCTCAGTTACCTGGCTCTAGGAAGAGCACAACCAAATTCTCGGCATGCCACATCTGGCTTCCCAGACTGACATTGGGTTTGCCAGTTACCAGGACGTTGCTGCCACAAGCTTGAAACCAGGTCAGACTGAACGATCACTCATTTGCTAATGCTGCCGCCCGGAGGCCAGAACCACCTCAATTTGCAGCTGAGGTGGGCTGTTGATAATGGGAACCTGCATGAGCAGGGGGAACATTCAGTTACAGTTAAGGCAAATTGACAAGAATACAAAACTGAGTACCAGTGATGCCAACTGTGGACAGCGATGTTACCCTAGTCTATTACTGACTTCTCTCTCAAGTCAACAGAGAAAACGTCCAATTCCTTCACCATCTATCTCACCGTGCCTAGTTAAACAAGAAAGTACTCCCTTCCCTGAAGGCCTACTGGTATTATCGCTAGACTATTAATGCAGAGACCATTAATATTCTGGGGACCCAGGTTTGAATCTTGGCATGGCTGATGGTGGAACTGAAGAGTCTAATGATGACCATGAATCCATTGTTAATTGTCAGAAAGAACATTTAGGACTGTCATTTTTAGGTAAGATACCTATCATTCTTAGCTGGTCTGGCCTACAGCAGTGTGGTTGACTGTTAATGGCCTCTTCAGGATGGGCAATTAAGGCTGGCCTGGCCAGCTATGTTCACATCTGTGAATGAATTTTGTAAAAATTAAGCATATTAATGAACTCAATTTTATTGAGCAGCTTAAAGTTTTCGGGTATGTGTAACACACAGCTTTCTCATGAAATAGATGTTATTATTGAATCCTTAGGCCTTGATGATAATAATTAGTTTAGCACCATGAGAAGAATGTGATCATTTCGTATTGATCTGCTTTTTTTCTCTTGTATGAATAGAGGAAGAAAAGTATGCATTTGTTAACTGGATAAACAAAGCCTTGGAGAGTGATCCAGATTGTAACAGCATGCTGCCTATGGATCCCAATACAGATGCTTTGTTTAAAGCTGTTGATAATGGCATTGTACTCTGGTGAGTCTCATTGTTTCTATTTTAACGTGTTGTAATTTTATTCATCAGTGACGGCTACCCTGGTGCTATTGACCTATTTCACAGAATCATAGAATCACTACAGTGTGGAAGCAAGCCATTCGGCCCATCGAGTCCACACTGACCCTCTTAAGAGCTTCCTACCCAGATCCACCACCCCCCATGGCCAATCAATCCCTCCTTGTACGTCCCTCCTTATAACAAGCAATTTAGCATGGTCAATTCACCTAGCCTGCACATCTTTGTGTGGGTTTCCTCGCATAGTCCAGACGCAGGGAAAATGTACAAAGTCTACTCCCAAGGCCGGAATCGAACCCAGGACCTTTGCGCTAAGAGGCAGCAGCGCTAACCACTGTGCAACAGTTGAAAGTGCTGGCAGTGATTTTTTCATTGACATAATTCTCTTTCTAAACTCTTATGAGTCAACTCCTTCATTTGTTCTGACCATTTTGTAAAATAATGGCTGATCTGCATCTCCGCTTCAATTGCTCATCTTTGCTCCATATCCTTTAGTACCCTTACAGAGTAATACATCTCTTCATTTCATTTTGAAAATTCAGTTGACCTAGAACATCCATAACCTTTTTGTTTTAGGAAAGGTGGTAAGGTGTACATGTTGCAGATCCAGATTTCTGTAGGAGCCTTTATTTCTTTATGTGGGGTGCTGAGGGGTAGAGAAATGCCTCCAGGTTTCACTGCAGATGATGCCTGGTTCTGATTTTGAAAATTGTTTCCCCATGTTCTGAATTCCCACATCAGAGAACATAGTGCAGAATCAGAGAATCTGTCAAGTTCCTTTTATAAATTAACACCCTCAACTGGATTACTCTCGATCGTCTAAATTCAAGAGAATGTGGGCCTCGGTTAAGCACCCAGTCTTGGAAATTTAACCTTTCAAGCTCTGGTGTCATTCTGTCGCTTGACTCCTGCATATATGAGGAAACTGGTTTGGGTTTCACATAGCGGTGCTAAACTGTTAGATGCCTCCTAATTTGAGATGTGCTTTCAGTAAGTTGCATAATACTCCAGCGCTGAGTGACTTAGAGTCATAGACATCGTCATGGAAACGTGTTCTTCAACCTAACTTGCACATGCCGTCCAGTTTTCATGATTTAAACTAGTCCTATTTGCCTGCGATGGGTCCATATCCTTCCATACCTATCCCATCCATGCTCCTGTCTAAATGTTTCTTACATAATGCGGGGTTGCCAGTGTTGGACTTGGATGGGCAAAGTTAAAAATCTCTCAATGCCAGATTATAGTCCAACAGGTTTATTTGGGAGTACTACCTTTTGGCGGAAGGACCAGCACCCTGAATGCTAATACTTCCAAATTAACCTGTTATACTATAACCTGGTGTTGTGATTTTTAACTTTCTTAAATGATGATGACGTAAGACATGGGAGCAGAAATAAGTCATTCAGATCATTGAGTCTGCTCTGTCATTCAATCACAGCCAATATGTTTCTCAACCCCATTCTCCCACTTGCTCCCTGCAACCCTTGATACTCGAGAAACTATCCTTTCCGTCTCTAATATACTCAATGACCTGGCCTCCACAGCCTTCCATGGCAATGAATTCCATAGATTCACCAGTCTCTGGCTGAAGAAGTTTCTCCTTATCTCCATTCTAAAAGGTCTTTCCCTTTACTCTAAGGCTGTGTCCTTGGGTCCTAGTCTCTCCTACTAATGGAATCATATTCCCAACATCCACTCTGTCCAGGCCATTCAGTATTCTGTACGTTTCAATTGGATCCACCTCATCCTTCTAAACTCCATCGAACATAGACCCAGAGTCCTCAAACATTCCTCATATGTTAAGCTTTTCATTCCTGGGAACCTCCTCTGAAAACACTCCATGGCCAGTGCATCTTTCCTGAGATAAGGTGCCCAAAACTGCCCACAATATTCCAAATGTGGTCTGACCAGAGCCTAAAGAGCCTCAGAAGCATTTTCCTGCTTTTGTATTCAAGTCCTCTCAAAATAAATGCCACCATTGCATTTGCCTTCCTAACTACTGACTCAACCTGCAAGGTTACATTGAGACAATCTGGATTACAACTCCCAAGTCTCTTGGCACTTCAGTTTTTTGAATTTTCTGCCCATTTAGACAATAGTCCGTGCCTCTATTCTTCCCACCAGGGTGCATGACTTTGCACTTGCCCATGTTGTACTCCATCTGCCACATTTTTGCCCACTCTCCTAACCTGTCCAAATCCTTCTGCAGTCTCCCCATCTCCTCAGTGCTATATGTCCCTCTACCTAGCTTTGTATCATCTGTAAAGTTAACCAGAACGTCCTTGTTCCTTCATCTCAATCATTAATGTATAAAGTGAAAAGTTATGGTCCCAACACTGAGCCTTGTGGAACACCACTTCTCACTGGCTGCCATCCTGAGAAAGACCCTTTTATCTCTGTCTCACAGAAAGAGGAGAGTAAAGAAGCTTCTATCCATGTTAGCACCTTGCCTCTGACACCATTGACCCTTATCTTACTCAGTAGCCTCCTTGTCAAAGGCCTTCTTGAAGTCCAGTTCGTTAACATTCATTGACTCTCCTTGGTCCAACCTGCTGTTACTTCCTCAAAGAATTCTAATAGATTTGTCAGGCGTGATGTCCCCTTGGTGAAACCATGCTGACTCTGCCCTATTTTACCGTACACTTCCAAGTATTCAGAAATCTCATCCTTCACAATGGAGTCCAGGATCTTGCCCAAGACTGAGGTTAGGCTATTAGGTCTGTAACTTTCCTTCTTTTGCCTTACTCCCTTTTTAAACAGGGGTGTCTTGTTAATGGTTTTTCAGTCCTTTGGAACCATCTCTGATTCTAGAAATTCCTGAAAGATTACCATTAACACCTCTGCTATCTCTTTAGCTATCTCCCTTGAACTGTGGGGTGTAGTCCATCTGGTCCAGATGATTTATCCACCTTCTGACCATTCTGTTTATCTAGCACAGAATACTCAGCTCTGCCCCCTCACTCTCTTGAATTTTGGGATATTACTCATGTCTTCCACTGCGAAGACAGATGTGAAGTAATTATTCAGTTCCTCAGCCATTTTCTTGTTCCCCACTACTATCTCTCCAGCGCCAGATTTCCAGCTGCCCAGTACCCACTCTTGTCTCTCTCTTGCTCTTTTATATATCTGAAGAAACTCTTAGTCTTCCTTTATATTACTGGCTACCTTACCATTATATTTTATCTTCTCCCTCCTTTATTCTTTTTTTGTTGTTGCCTTCTGTTGGTCTTTGTAAGCTTCCCAATCGCCTGGTTTCCCACTGCCCTTTCACCACATTATCTGCTTCTCTTTTGCTTTGATGCTATCCCTGACTTCCCTGGTCAGCCACGGTTGCCTCATCCTCCCTGTACTACGCTTCTCTTTCCTCGGGATGAATCTCTGCTGTGTCTCCTGAATTACTCCCAGAAACCCCTGCCATTGCTGTTCCACTTTTTCCTGCTCAGCCCCTCTCCCAGTCAATTCTACCCAGCTCCTCCCTCATACCTCTGTAGTTGCCTTTATTCAGCTGTAATATCGTTACCTCGGAATCTATTTTCTCCCTCTCAAATTGCAGAGTAAATTAAATCATACAATGATCATTGCCTCCTAAAGGTTCCTTCACCTTAAGCTCCCTTATTAGGTCTGCGTCATTGCACAACATTAAATCCAGAATTGTCTGTTCCCTAGAGGGCACCACCACAAACTGCTCCAGAAAACCATCTTGTAGACATTCCGCAAATTCCATTTCTTGCAATCCGCCACCAACCTGACTTTCCCAATCCATCTGTATATTGAAATCCCACCTGAGCATTGGGATGCAATTTGCTAGAATTCTGGTCCCAGCACGATTCGGATGAAGACCGTCCCATCGGAACAGGTCCCTTCTTCCCCACTACCTGATGCTAATGTCCCATGAATTCAAACCAATTTCTCCCACACCAATCTTTGACTCATATGTTTATCTGCTTAATCTTATTGACCCTGTGCCAATTAGCTTGTGGCTTGGGTATGAATCTGGAGACTATTACCTTTTATGGTTCTGCTTTCTAATTTAGCTCCTAGCTGTTCATACTCCCTTAGCAGAATCTCTGTCCCAGGTTTATCTGTCGTTGGTACCTACATGGATCACGACCACTGGACCTTTACCCTCCCATCCCAAATTCCTCTGCAACCCAGAGGAGGTATCCCAAACCAGAGTACCTGGCAGGGGAGACAACGTTTGAGACTCTTGGTCCTGAACATTGTCTATGCCTCTAACTATTATATACACAATCACAACAACGTGTCTGTTCTCTTTCCCCACTTGAATGGCTCCCTGCATCACAGTGCTGCGGTCAGTCGGCTCATCCTCCCTGCAGTCCCCATTCAGGGAGCAAAACTCTTGACTCTTGAACCTGTTGGACAAGGACGGGGGCTGAGGCTCCTGCAGCTCTACCTCCTGGATTCCACAACCTGCCTCACTCACACTGTAACCTGCTGTTCCTGACCACTGGCTGAATTAGAGTGAGTTCGTCCAAGGGGTGTGACTGTTTCCTGAAACACAGCGTCCAGGGAACTGTTCGCCCCACAATGTGCGGCAGTGTTTGAAGCTCAGACTCCTGCTCATCGATTCTGAACGGGCGTTCTGCCAGCAACCAACCCACATTACGACAGGCATGGTCACTGGGAACCACAATGGGGTCCACAACATGCAGAAACAACACATTACCTGGCTCTCCATCCTTATTTTAATTAATTAGTTTTTAATTTGTTTATTTTAAATTTTTAACTGTTTTTGTATCCCTGCTCATGCGAGTCATCACCAAGAAATAAGCTGGATTCACTTAAACACAGATTCAAATTTAGCAGACCCCCCCTATTAGCCAATCAAATCACAGCCCTCCTGTGATGTCACTTGCCAATGAAATTGTACTTGCAGCACCTCTGGCAACCTGTTCCAGACACTCCCTGCCCTCTGTATGAAATAATTGCCCCTCTGGACCCTTCTGTATTTCTAGCCTCCCACCTTAAACCTCTGCCCTTGAGTTTTAGACTCCCCTACCATGGGGAAAAACCAGCTATCTACCTTGTCTGTGCCTCTCATGATTTTATATATCTCTGTCAGGTCACCCCTCAGTGTCCTATGTTCCAGGGAAAATGCCCCAGCCTATCCAACCTCTCCTTATAACTCACTCAGGTATGGGAATTTCCCAGCGACTGACAAAGAATTAAGCCATGACACAATTTTGCACATTGCTGTAACCAACAAGCTAAACTGAGCAGCCACTAAGCATTACTTACTAAGTGTCTAATTTGCTAAACCACAGGAAATGTATTTGCCCCATCGACTAATGAACAGAACGGAAAATCCCAAGACATGTTTTTCCATTATGTTACACTCAGTGACGTGCAGTCTTATAGATAGGATTCTGCTATAAAGCGTGGCCCTTTTCTCTCTGCCACACAATGGTAGGTCACCTCATACCCTTTTGAAAGTCGATCTCCTGAGAACCATCACTCGCACTTGCTATGGCCAGGCATCCTCTGTTGAGTCTTTGATCTTGAAGTCTCTACAAATTCCATTTGTTCAAACAGAAAATCTGTTCTTACCATTGTTCTGCCTGGTGGTTAACACAAAACTGTATTGGCCTCAGCACAGTGTATTTTTAAAAATATTTTTCTCTATATATTTCAGTGTTGATTGAATTGGAAAAAGAATTAGTTTAAAAGCCAAGGATTGAGGGACTGTTGCACTTTTTAAAAGCAAGTTAGCCGACTCTCATTGTGAGTGTTGTTTGCACAACTAATTGTGCAAGTAGTAGGGGAAGTCTAGTTACAGATGAGCTGGGATCGAAGCATTATAAGCATCATGGCCAATTTATCTCCCCTCATCAGCTGCTGTTAGCTGTGAGTTTAAATGAATAAGTCAGAGACCTTTGTAAGTGGGAACCAGTCATTCTGTGCCTCCTGTAAACAAGTGAAAGCACCTGGAGCAGGAAGATCAAGAAATAGTATTCTGGTCATTGAAGAAACACATCTCTGCAAACGCTGTGGGCAGGGACCACTGCACTGCCCCTCTAGTCTTTGTCTCCATGCATAACACCTGAGTGTGTAGATTCGTAAAGAGTTTTAGACAGTAGATTATATGTATACAGTTCATAATTGTTTATTTGCAGCTAAAACTAACTAACTTGTGGCAAATAGTAAACCTTATTAAATGCAATAATATGGTCTCTGCTTTTGGTTGAGCTAGATCCAAAAGAGAATTCTATATACTTTATAAAGTCTTTAGTTTTTGTAATGAATCCAGAAATAGTGGGGCCTGATTTCCAGTGAAGCATAACAGCAGCAGGAATGATTCTGCTCTTCTGAACTAGCTATCTTTGGCTGAGGATGACTTTTGTGTGCTCACTGTTCTTTTCATGGGATTTGAGCATCCATCATTCGCTGCTCCTCTTTATTTAGCCTGGAAACTGATTTGCTCAATTAATTCAGAGGGCACTTGAGAGTCGACTGCATGCCCAGTCAGACCAGCTGTGACCGTATTTCCTGCTGAAAGGTTGATTCTCCTGCTCCTCGGATGCTGCCTGGCCTGCTGTGCCCTTCCAGTGCCACACTTTCTGACATATTTTCTTGTATTTTGTCCAGGTGTGAAAACTGACGCTCTTTGTGACTCCTCATCTGAACCTCTGTTCACTGAATCACATTGTCTGTCTCTAGAAACAGGGTCCTCTCTTGCTTGAAGGAATGCAGAGACTCAGTGCCCCCTTCATCATCTACTGAATCTGAGTCTGCTATTCTCTGTACAAAGATTTGCCATCTGACACTTAACTGAGATCCAGCATTTACATGTATTAAATTTTTGACATGGAACCTCACAAAGCTAGTTAGCCATCTGGTTGATATGAGCTATGGATCTGGAAGAGTCAATTTACAATGCTATTTGAGAGTTGTGCTTAATATCCCAAGTGAAACAAAAGTTTTGGCAAGACCATGGTGCAAACATCTAGCTCCATCTACCTTATCACTCCGGCATTTGGAGCAATTTGCTGGAAATATTTAGGGAAAGTAAATCATTCTGTGCTGTATCATTTTATGATTGACGCTCATTGCCAAGATAGGGACAAACTCCATTCCAGTTCAAGCAAATGCAGAATCTGACCCCAGTGGTTACCAATTAAATATTGCAACACTCTGACCAGTGGAACTAGCTTATTGACAAACTTGCAAAGTAAAATGAACTTTGTAGCCCAGTGAAATGGTTGTTACGGGTGGAGAGCATCTCCGATCTGTTCGAATACTATCATCCGTGTTGATTATTGCCACTGTCTGCTAAGTTTGTATTAAGGATGCTGCACAGTGTCATCGGAGTCCTCAAAAATTCATCCTCCTTGCTTTTTGTAACTGCTAAATTTGAGAAGCAGTTTTTCAGTCTGATCTAAAGTGAGTTTCTTTTTTAAGAAAATCTCTTTGTGATTTTAAAAGCGATGTTATATGCTGCTCTGTCTTGCCCTGCAGAGGTCGTAGTGGACCACTTAAGAGAGTATCAAGAGTCTGCAGTATGGCTTGGGATAGGAGGTGTAGGCTAGAATGGAAAGGGGTGCTGGGTGCTCTCCCTTAGAGGATTTAACTAAACCAGAGACATGGACAGCTTTTGTGGTCATTTATTGGAACATCAGCTGGAAAGTAATGCAATTTAGTGACTTCAGCAACAGAACTCCTCACCAACGATAGAGGTTCAAATGCAAGTGAATACTTCAGATGATTTGATGAAGCTACCTGGAACTGAAATGATATGAGCTTTGATATTCAGGGTGGTTTTAAAAGTTTGAATTTGTTGACATAAACACTCTGTGGATTAAACTCTGCATGCTAGCCCGTCAGCTACTCTCAACTGTAGTATTATTTAGAAGTCAGATGATAAGTTTGGTCTCCCATTAATAATGTTCTCCTGCTTCACTTCCAGCAAAATGATTAACCTGTCTGTGCCTGACACAATTGATGAAAGAACTATCAACAAGAAAAAGCTCACAGCATTCACTATTCAGGTAACAGATTAATAATTACCACAGTAAATAATTTCAGGGATAATGGAATTCTGTGTTTGGAAATGCAGTACTACTTTACTGAAAAAGTTGATTCTTCCTACTTTGTTCAGTTTCTACTTGCAAATTGAAATGTCTTTCCTCATTTTTGAGAGGCAAGTAGAAAATAGAATGACTTGGGACATGGTCAAGTCATGGAATCCTTCACCCGATCAGTCAGATCTTTGTTCTTTTTCCTGCAAATAAAGTCTTACCTGGGTAGGGATCATCTTGAGTTCTTTTTATCATTTTAACTGTAGGTCTGAAGCAAAAGTGAAGGTGATAGCACCAAATGGTTATTTGTTTTGAAGAGTTAGGCTCAGTAGCCTCCTATGAGTAAAATTCTATGATTGTTTTTGCCATTCTCAATAAAGGTCAAATTACCAGGCTTTGTAAATCTTTTCGAGTTTAACTTGCGAAATGTTTGATCAATTGCCACTTTTTCAATGGCAACAGAACTCAGTCACAGATACACACAGTATTCCTCAAGATTTGTAGCCACGCATTCAGCTATTACCAGGCAATATCTCTTCCAATATTCTCGTTACATACTCCACCTTGCAGTCTGGTGGCCCACTCTTTATTTGGAGGGAGGGTGTTGTGATATTCATTGTGTTGATGAAGAATGATCAGCTAAGGAATCTGTCCTCACGTTGTACACAAGGAGATAATAACATGGCACTCAGTCACACCATGTACCTGCGGAGGATTTGTCAATCCTTCCCCCTTCCTCTTTTCTTAAAAGAAGATGAAAAGGATTCTTCTTTTCAAAAGATATTTCTCTCTGGTTACAGGAGCCTGTATGCTGCTTCATTGTGGACAGTACAGTGTCACCTGTTGCCTGTACCAACATAGCTGCCTGATGAAGGAGCAGCGCTCCAAAAGCTAGTACTTCCAAATAATTCTGTTGGACCATAACCTGGTGTTGTGTAATGTTTCACTTTGTACCAAATATATAGTGTATAGGCTCTGACAGACTACCTACATAGGAATCACAGCAATCCAATGGCATAGAGCACAACCATTTTAACAAAGGTTTCTTTGTCAACAAATGAATTTTGTAGCTGTTTTGAAATTTCATTTCTGAAAGCATTTAGCTGCTTGAACCTGACTATGCACTCCTCCCAGTCCTCCTACCCATTATAGACTCTGTCAGTGTGTGCAGTCCTAGCTTACTTTGCCCTATTATTGGTGCGTTTCAATTGCTTATACTTTGGAATTCCTTCCTGACAACTTTGTTTTTTCTCCTGAACCTACCTGTTGAAATCTTCGCAGCAGAGGGATGTTACAGTTCAGAAGCAAGTTGCGCAATCCAAAGTGCTTGTTCCCAAGCTGGGAACAAGAAACATGGTTTCCTCATGTTGCCTCGAGTTGCCTTTGCAGTTGCCTTAAATCAGTGTCCTCTGGTTATTGATGCCTTTGTTACTAGAAATAGTTTCTCCTTTTTATTCTATAAAACAACTCTTGACTGAACACCTCTTTTCAAAAACAGAATCTCCGCACAATCTTTTCTGCTTTAGGAAGAAGCTCAGCCTTTCACTTCAGTCTATGGTGGGACAGTGGTAACGTCATTAGGTTTTTAACCCAGATGCCCAGTTTAGTGCTTTGCTGAAGTGAGTTCAAATCCCACAAAAGCAGTCAGTGGGATTGAAATTTCGTTCATAAACCAGGAATATAACCCTGTTAGAAAATGCAGTCTGGTTCCTTAATGAGGCTAAGCAGTGACCTGATGGAAGTATAAAATATTAAGGACATGGGTAGGGTGGATAGTCAGAATCTTTCTCCCAGGTCATAGAGATGTACAGCAGGGAAACATACCCTTCGGTCCAACCCGTCCATGCTGACCAGATATCCCAACCCAATCTAGTCCCACCTGCCAGCACAAGCCCATATCCCTCCAAACCCTTCCTATTCATATACCCATCCAAATGCCTCTTAAATGTTGCAATTGTACCAGCTTCCACCACTTCCTCTGGCAGCTCGTTCCATACATGTACCACCCTTTGCATGAAAAAGTTGCCCCTTAGGTCTCTTTTATATTTTTCCCCTCTCACCCTAAACCTATGCCCTCAAGTTCTGGACTCCCCAACAGGGAAAAGACTTTGCCTATTTACCCAATCCATGCTCCTCATAACTTTGTAAACCTCAGCCTCCAACGCTCCAGGGAAAACAGCCCCAGCCTGTTCAGCCTCTCCTTATAGCTCAAATCCTCCAACCCTGGCAACGTCCTTGTAAATCTTTTCTGAATCCTTTCAAGTTTCACAACATCTTTCCGATAGAAAGGAGATCAGAATTGCATGCAATATTCCAACAGTGGCCTAACCAGTGTAATGTACAGCCGCAACATGACCTTCCAAGTCCTGTACTCAATACTCTGACCAATAAAGGAAAGCATACCAAATGCCGCCTTCACTATCCTATCTACTTGCGACTCCATTTTCAAGGAGCTGTGAACCTGCACTCCAAGGTCTTTGTTCAGCAACACTCCCTCAGACCTTACCATTAAGTGTATAAGTCCTTCTCTGATTTGCTTTCCCAAAATGCAGCACCTCACATTTATCTGAATTAAACTCCCTCTTCACTTCTCAACATGCTAAGGGGAGTGGATTTGAAGTGAGGCGGGGAGTGGGGAGGGTTGGTTTTCAAGGAGATGTGTGAGGCAATTATTTTTTACACAAAGGGTGATGGGTGCCGAGAATGTGCCAGGGAATGTGGTAGAACCAGATACAACAGCAATATTTAAGAGGCATTTAGACACATGAACAGGCAGCAAATACAGAGATACAGACCATCTGAGGCAGATGGGATTAGTTTAGAATAGCATCATGGCTGGCATAGATATGGTCCTGTGCTATCATATTCTATGTTCTAATGAACTTAAACGAAGGAAGTATGCCAGTCTGGCCTGCATGTGACTCCAGGCCCATGACACTGTGATTGACTTAGACTACCGTCTAAAATAGGCAATTAGAGATAGGAAGCAAATGGTGACCTTGCCAGTGATACCCACATCTCTTGTAAGAATGACGGAAACTGAGCACAAAATCCCTGTGCTCAGATCTTGAAATCTGCTTTAAAACATGGTACTCTGAATGGAAAAAAATAGACCCCAGAGTGGGGCCTAACAGGTTTTCACAAAGAGTTAAGTTGCTTGCCTCTGTATTCCATTTCTCCATTCGTAAAGCAAAAGATCCCTTATGCTTTTAGAGCAAGCTTTCAGCCATTCTTGTTAATAATGCCTACTTTGACTTAGTATTGAGTTTTCTCTGATATATTTCTGAGGAATTTTCTGATATTTTGCTATGTTTAAAGATGCTGCATAAATGCAAGTTAACGTTGTTGAGTGAGATTTACTTAAAACATTACTGTGTTCTTGCTTCATCAGGAATGTACTGATTTCAAACAGAGTATGTAAGAAACATTCCTTCACTGTCTTATCATTTTGGCTGGAGTATAATCTTGTAAAATATGTACAGGGCCAAACCCAGCCAAAGACAAGGTTTTGTAATCATTTAAGCCTCAGTGAAATCTATTTATGTTACTATCATCAGATTTCTTAAGGCTATCAACTAAATACTCAGTGCAGCCTCTTAAAAGCTGAAAGGTTTGGGAGAATAGGGCTGGATCTTGTCCATGGTGTATTCTCAAGCTAATTGATTTGTGGAACAAAGACATAATGCA
The DNA here is from genome assembly GCF_037043375.1 of Chiloscyllium plagiosum. Lineage (NCBI taxonomy): Eukaryota > Metazoa > Chordata > Chondrichthyes > Orectolobiformes > Hemiscylliidae > Chiloscyllium > Chiloscyllium plagiosum. The sequence goes on from NW_028270149.1 coordinate 78,964,058, forward strand.
AGGTAGTTACCTATTTAGTTTGGTAGTTTCATTCAATTGAGAAGTGACCTGAGTTTGGCTTCTCTGCTCCTTATAAACAGACTGGGCAAGTGTCTGGTGTTGTTCCTGGAACCATGACCACATGATCAACCTCTGAAATGAACTTTGGAAAACAAGTTGAGGAAGCCATACTCTTATGCTATATATTTACATTTTGGGTAATTGTTTGCAGGCAATCACAAATGGATGAATTGTTGTCAACAAAAGTCATTAATTTGAAGATGTAAGGGCAGTCATGCATCATTCAGGTCATTCACCAACTATGGTATTAAGGATAGTTTGATCTTCTCCCAGCACAGTGATTCTGTTAAGGATCTGTCCTCCACTTGAGTCCTATCTTAGCAATGAAATGAAAGGATGGTCTTGGAGATAGTGGACATAAGTTTGTTTCGCAGCTTCATGCTGTACCCCATCAATGTTCCATGTTTAACCTCCGAACAGTTGAGCACTAAATGGTGTTCTGGATTTAATGTACACACTGAGAAGATATCTGATCGTTTTTGTTCACATAGGAAAATCTGAATCTTGCTCTAAACTCTGCCTCTGCCATTGGCTGTCACGTTGTCAACATTGGCGCACAAGACTTGAGAGAAGGAAAGCCCCATTTGGTCTTGGGACTTTTGTGGCAGATTATCAAGATTGGGCTGTTTGCTGACATTGAACTCAGTAAAAATGAAGGTAAGAGCCCATTAATAAATGATGGGGATAGTTGGTTGTGGTCAACATCCCCAATAATTGTTATCAACACGACAATACAATACTAGTTGTAGTTTTCCATACAACTAGTCTCCAACAGGAAGTTGAGATATTTTAATTGAGCAGTTCTCTATGTTCTGTTTTTAAGAATCACTGGTGTCTTTTGTTCTCAAGGCTGTTTCTTGTGACCTTGTCCAGGAGTGTACAAAATGAAAAGCTTCAACTTTATGGATGTAGATTTGTTCACTGAGCTGGAAGGTTCATTTTCAGACATTTCGTCACCATACTAGGTAACATCATCAGTGAGCCTCCAGATGAAGCACTGATGGTGTAGCCCACTTTCTATTTGTGTTTAGGCTTGCTTGGGCTGGTGATATCATTACCTAGTATGGGGATGAAACGTCTAAACATGAACCTTCTGGCTCAGGGAGCAAACCTATGTTCAGAACCTCAACCTGAGCTAAAAATCTTCTCAAAACGTGCTAGCTTCAACTTTACCTTCACTGCCACACTGCCTCTGGGGAGGTGAGGAGTAAAGGACAACTGTCACTAGTGATACAGAACGTAAACTGATTATTTCAAGACTGGGAGATGAAAGGCAGCCTAATAGCATGACTAATAACATTCTATTTTACAGTTTCATATTGTATCCACCACAGCTTAGTGTCATTTGAAATTATACTTAATGTCAGTGCCCCAAATCAAAAGTCCAGTCCTTGCTATTTTCAGGAGTCAGCATAGAAGAAGCCACTGCAATTGTCACTTGGTTTTGGAGGTCCTCAACATGTGTTGGAAATAAGGGAAGATATGGCACCAATAGAGTTGAGAGTGTGGTGCTGGAAAAGCACAGGTCAGGCAGCATCCAAGGAGCAGGAGAATCAACATTTTGGGCAAAAGCCGTTAATCAGGAATGAGGCTTGTGGATCGGGGGGCTGAGAGATAAATGGGAGGGGGGGTGGGGCTGGGGGGAAGGTAGCTGGGAATGCAATAGGTAGGTGAAGGTGGGAGAGAAGGTGATGGGTCAGAGCGGAGGGTGGAGCGGATAGGTGGGAAAGACGCTAGACAGGTCAAGAGGGCAGTGCTGCGTTCGAGGCTTGGGATTGGGATAAGGTGGGGGGAAGGGAAATGACAATATACCTCTTCCCATCCCACCTCCTGTAAAAACGCCATCACTTATTCCCAAATCCTCCGCCTCTGCCCCACCTGTTCCCAGGATGACCATTTTTTCCATAGAACATCCCAGATGGCCGCCTCCTTCAAAGACCGCAATTTCCCCTTCCACATGGTTGACGATGTCCTCCAGCGTATCTCTTCCACTTCCTGCACCTCCACCCTTGATCCCAACGCCTTCCAATCGCAACAAGGACAGACGCCCTGGTCCTCACCTTCCACCCCACTAACCTCAGCATATACCGTAACATCTTCGGTCACTTCTGCCACTGACAAACAGACCCCACCACTAAGGATATATTTCCCTCACCACCCCTATTAGAGTTCTGGAGAGACCATTCAATCCACGACTCTTATCAGATCCACACACCCCCTCCATCAGCCCTCATCCCACTCCCGGCACCTTCCCCTGCCACCATAGGAAGCGCCCAAACCTCCCCCTCACCTCTGTCGAAGGCCCTAAAGGATCGTTCCACATCTGGCAGAAATTTACCTATACTTCCACACATGTCATCTACTGTATCCATTGCACCTGATGTGGTCTACTGTACATCAGGGAGACAGGACGCCAGCTTGCGGATTGTTTCAGAGAACATCTCTGGGACACCCACACCAACCAACCCCACCGCCCTGTGGCTGAATGCTTCAATTCCACCTTCCACTCCACCAAGGACATGCAGGTCCTGGGCCGCCTCCATCGCCAAACCCTAACCACCTGACACCTGGAGGAAGAACGCCTCATCTTCTGTCTTGGGATCCTGCAACCACACAGGATTAATGTGGATTTCAATAGCTTCCTCACTTCCCTTCCTCACGCGCCCCCACCTTATCCCATCCCAAGCCTTCAATTCAGCCCCGCCCTCTTGAACTGTCCATAGTCTTTCCCACCTATCCACTCCACCCTTCTCTCTGACCTATCACCTTCATCTACTTATTGCATTCCCAGCTACCTTCCCCACCCTCCCCCAGCCCCACCCTCCTCCCATTTATCTCTCAGCCACCAGCCTCGCGAGCCTTATCCCTGATGAAGGACTCATGCCTGAAACATCGATTCTCCTGCTTCTCAGATGCTGCCTAGCCTGCTGTGCTCTTCCAGCACCACACTCTCGACTCTGATCTCCAGCATCTGCAGTCCTCACTTTCTCATAGCACGAACAGAGCAAAGTAATGGCATCATTTGTTTCTATTTTATTGCTGACAAACTGCCTAGTTTTAATATTCCTGTCATCTCCAAACAGACACTCGGGCATGTGGCCTGACCTGGTGCACCTCACGTTATGTGAAGGTCAATTAAGTGTCATCTTGAGGTGAATACTGAAGTTATTGATTGATTGCTTTTCCATTAGTGATGGCTTACCGTGACATGAATTGTTTTCAGTATACAACCCCAATGAATAATCTGTCCCAGAGCATTGACTATAATAAGACTTTTTTGTAATGGTGGATGCAATATCAAATGTTCAGCTTTACTTAAACTTGACTGCATTTTCCCTGCAGTGTGTGTTAATTTAAAATATTAGTTTATCCATGAATGCAAGTAGGAATTGGCACTTTGCCATATAAGGAAATATTAGTACGTTCAGTGAAGGCAGTGGACTTTAAGGAGGAAAGAAAGCTGGATAAGGTATTCCCAGGGTCGTGGAGCCTAGACAGCTGATAGAATGGATCCTGATGGTGGAACAGTAAAAATCAGATGCATAAAAAGGTCAGAGGTTGAGGAGCCCAAATATCTGGGTCCTTGTAGGACTGGAAGAGATTAACAATAGAAACAAAACGTGTTCTGAAGAAAGGTCACTGGACCTGAAACTTTAATCCTGCTTTCTCTCCACAGATGCTGAGTTTGTCCAGCAATTTGTGTTTTTGTATCTAATTTCCAGCATCTGTCCTTCTCTTGGGTTTTGTTTTTGAGAAGTTAGGGAGAGGACTGGATAGCTATTGTAAGGATTGTTCAAAATTTGAACATGAGTCTCAATGTGTATTTCAACTAATCAAATCTGGTTTGTACAGTGTGTTAACTTCAGTAACAACCCAGACTACAGTACAGTTTGTGATCCTATGCATTTTATCAAAACCAGCATATTACTTGCATCAGTGCAACTTAGACAAGGTTAGAGGTTTAGATTTCAAAATTAAAAATGTCAAAATGTATTGTTCATATTAAAATGGTAGTTTCCAGACTTGTCCATATGAAGCTAATATTAACACATTCCTGGGGTCTCTTTGCCCTTAGCAGGATTCCATGAGTAAACAGTGGTGCTGTCAAAGACAGTGCATCTGAATGGTGTTGGTAAGTGAAATAACCTGTTAGTAAATCTACTCTGGGCTTCTCCAAATTCAACACAAAAAGCCTCAGTTTAAAAAACCCTTTTTAGCTGGAGGAGGGGCTTGTGACACAAGGGCATAGTGGCTCAGTGGTTAGCGCTGCTGCCCCACAGCACCAGTGACCTCTATTTGATTCCAACCTCTGGTTACTGTGGAGTTTGCACACGCTCCCTGTGTCTTCGTGGATTTCCTCCGGATGCTCCGGTTTCCTCCCACAGTCCAAAGATGTGCAGGTTAGGTGAATTAGCCGTGCTAAATTGCCCATCGTGTTCAGGAATGTGTAGATTAGGTACAGTAGTCAGGGGTAAATGTAGGGGAATGGGCCTGGGTGAGTTACTTTTCAGAGGATTAGTGTGGACTTGTTGGGTCAAAGGGTCTGTTTCCACACTGTAGGGATTCTATTCTATTCAAAGAAAATCTACTGTTCAGAAGTAATTAGTCATCTGCACTAAGGACATTTAAAGTCTCGAGGTGCAGTAGTGTAAGAGGAGGAATGATGAGGTATGAATGTCACATTGAGGGCAGTCACCAACATTTGGCAATTAACCCAGTTGACTGTACACTGAACCCATTTAAAGGATTGAATTTGGGCAAACTCCTTAACAGAGCACATCATCCACTCTGCCTGTCCCTCCACAATCATACCACTATTTGAAATTTCACTGCCTTGAGCTTGGGTGTGTTGTGGGCTGATTCATGTGAGAGATCGCTATGTTCAAGTAACCACTTGGCATGTGACTCGTGATTACATAAGCTGCAAAGAAAGGAGGTAGACCATTTCTATTAACACCTAGCAATCAGTTTCCTCTAAGTACATGGTGTAAAGCTGTGCAACAATTTGAACATACCATACAGCCAATGAACAGGTTATGCTCAACCACTGTAGTGATTTAAAATAGGAGTACATGAGGCTGCAGAGCAATCTCGTGGCCTCTTCACTGCAGAGAGCGCAGTCAACAAAAGGTGGAGGGGACTTTGCTATCAGTGTTGATGTAGAGTATTGTCTCTGTTCTACATTGGGAGAAAGTGAGGGCTGCAGATGCTGGAGATCAGAGCTGAAAATGTGTTGCTGGAAAAGCGCAGCAGGTCAGGCAGCATCCAAGGGACAGGAGAATCGATGTTTCGGGCATAAGCCCTTCTTGAGTGATTCCTGAAGAAGGGCTTATGCCCAAAACGTCGATTCTCCTGTTCCTTGGATGCTGCCTGACCTGCTGCGCTTTTCCAGCAACACATTTTCAGCTCTGATCTACACTAGGTTCTACATTGATATTTGGCATTCACACAGAACCAATTAATGAAGCCTGTCAGAGAACTAATTTCTTGATATTAATTGGAATCTGCTTACTCCAGCACTGGTTGCTTTGCTTCGCGATGGAGAGAGTCTGGAAGATCTGATGAAATTATCTCCAGAGGAGCTGCTGTTACGATGGGCTAATTACCATTTGGAGAATGCAGGCTGCCAGAAAATCAGCAACTTCCATTCCGATATTAAGGTATGATCAGCTGCAGAATGATGAAGTGGAAAATGATCCTTTTCTGGGTTTAATTGTGTGCAGGTTGGGATTAGCAGCAATTGCAAATGTTAACTTTTTTTCGTGTGAGTGCTAATCTGATGGATATTACTCTAAATTTAATTGAAGTAATTATTTGGGGTGTAGATTTTACAGCAGAGTAGCTTATTTCCCATTTATCAGTGAGTTAGTAATTATATATCTGAATTCTCTAATTATAGTGCATGCATCGTTGATTAAATATTGAAGCTTTTCAAATTGTCTTGCTTTCCGAGTTCTTCGGTTAGATTTAAAAGGTTGAGTATTGGTTATGATGTACTTAATGAAGTTTTGGGAGGTGACTAAAAGGGTGGGGCTTTCTATTGTAACTATTTTGAGGGAATGGTTCAAGAACTGAAGGTGCAATAATGTACTACAGGAGGTACAATATATAATAAATTTGTTCTTTGTAAGCAAGTTTGTAATACTTAGACATCTGAGTAAGGCATTTTGCAGACTGGATGCTAATCTTGATCAATGTTATGGATTCGTGTTTAGGATTACTACTTCTCCTGTTGCTTGTATGTCTTAAGAAAATCTGTGATATCATGTCCACATACTCTGATCCATTTCTCTAAGGCCACCAGCAATTCAGCAGTGTATGTTTTTGTTAGAGTAGATGGCGGGAAGGCCTGTAACCAGACAACTTCGCTTTGAAGTTACTCACTTTTTTTCTTAAACAAAACAGCTCTTTACTTATTTCCCTCTGGCTCTTTTGCCAATGATGTTATCCTCTCATTAGTAAAAACCATATTGTAACTTAACTTATCTACAGTTTCTCCCCTCCTCCCCCCCCCCCATCCAGCCTGTGTCCCATCATATACTTTGAAATTATTTCTGAGTTTTTGATCCCACTATCTGACTCTATAAATCAGTATTGAATGTTTTTCTGACTGGATGAGTGAATTAATAACCATTATTCCAAATCCTATGACTTAGATCTCCTGATAGGAAGATCACCATTACAGCAGTGTTGACTGGAGTTGTGTGTCAAGGCCATGCGGAAGTCTTGATGCATCTGACACCATGGGAATTGCTCAGGAAGTTGAAGCTTCCAATGGACTGCTACCCTAGATCCAGAACCCTTTGTGCGGGGTGGGGGGTGGGGGTGGGGATGCGGGGGCGGGGGGAGAATATTCCCACTCCTGATTTAGAGTTGGAGATTTCAGAGTGTTCTGACTGAGTTGCCTGAATAGTTAACCAAGGAAGGTAGACGAATTAAAAGAGACTGTCCTTTACCTGTTCTCTCCCTCAATGACTGCTGTCAGAGGATTGAGGCTAGTGATTATTATCTAAATACCTTTGATTAAACATTGATCTTTTTCCAGTCGTTTATTCTGTTTGCAAACGTTTTTGGATTATGAAGAAAAATCTGCAATCTTGTGGTTTGTAAATAATGTTTTGGGTTGCACCTCTTCAAACATTTTCTTGGAATTGAGTCATTTACTTCCCATGAAGATATGGACCACTATAACTCAATAGTTAATGTTTCCTTGGCCCAGCTTTTACCAGCATTGTCCTCCTTGCTCCAACAAACTCAATTTGAACACTTTCAGCTTGGCCTGATGCAGGAGATGTCAACTTTGCTTTGGTGTTTATGGGTTCAAGTTCCTCAATGTAATCTGTGCTGATGTTTGAATATGGCATGGAGGGAGTATGAGACATTCAAACAATGTCTAAGGCTGTCCTCTCAGGTGGGTTGAAATAATCCAATAACCTTGCAGTAAGGTGTAAGGAAATTCTGACAGGTATCCTCGACAAATGAACACCCACGTCCACCTCCACCAGACAGTCCTCCAGCCATTACTAAATGGCACCCTTTCTGGTTATTAAAACACATTGTTGTTTGTGTAAGCTTGTCATGTGCAAATTCCTGCTGTGTTTCTTGAATGGAAAGCAGTGACGACCCTTGAATTTGCTTTTGTAATTGTGAAGCACTTTGGCACAGCCTGATCCCGAATATGTGCAAATTCGTCGTAGCATGTTTCATAAATGGTGTCACTTTAAATCACCTTGTTATATCTTCAATCCATCTACTTGCAATGCGAATGGTCTTTATAAGCGACCTACTTTGTTTCTTTTCAGGATTCAAGGGCTTACTTCCATCTTTTGAATCAGATTTCACCAAAAGGCAATACAGAAGGTGAACCACGTGTTGACATCAATATGTGGGGTTTGAATGTAAGTACCAGTGAATACTTAGTATAATGCTCCAAACAGATGAAAAATCATTTCCAAATACACTAGTGTTACTAGATATTACAATCCTTATGTTATGCAATATCATATTAATAATGAGTGCTTTGTTGATTAGACTTGAAATAAGAGTCCTAAGGAGGACGTACTCGAATAAACTTTAAGGCATTCTATTGCCTTGAAATATTTGCTTATCTGTTCAGACAGTTAACACCTCTAGAACACTCATTCTAACATCTGAAAATGCATAATGCCCAGATACAAGGACAAATTAGTAAAGATTTTACTGTTGGAATTAATTTTGTTTAATGCTGCGAAAATGCAGAAGGAAATATTTGATCAGGTTTAATTTGTTTTTATTGGCTAATAATAATTTTGTAAGGATTGTTTTTGGTTTCTGTTCTCCACCATGATGGGTGAGAGTCTTCTCTTGGCTAAGAGTTGCTGTGCTGAGGAGGAATGAGGCATTTCTGTGCTGATGTGTACCCTTGCTACAGAGGGAGCATTTTGGACTGAGGCCTTGGCTACCTTCTCAGGGAGCCTTGGAAGATCTCTCTGACTTACCTTAAGAAGTGTAAAAGAGATTCTTCAGGCATCCTGGGTCAAGCAAGTACCCAACGAGCGAACAAACAAAATAATCCTTGAAGCATCACATTTGCACCTTTTCTGGTTGTTAAAATGCATTGCTGTGTATTCAATCACTATCCTGATGGGCATCATCTTGAAATAAGATAGTTCTTCCTTGTAGAGTTGAGTAGAGTATACACAAGGTCAGAAATCACTTGTATTGTCACTGGTGTCTAGAAGCTGGCTTACTGTTATAGTCATAGTCATACAGCATGGAGACAGACCCTACAGAAATACCTGAGGCTGATGATGAAACAGCTCCTTGGTAGAGCAAGCTATTCTGAAATAGGTTTCCTTAGGGAGTGAAATAACTATAAAAATGTGTTCAATCACTTCAATGTGACTCGCGTCAGAGTGATTGACTAGCCCTGTTTGTATTCCCACAATTCCAAACGATGAAAAATAGCATTTAATCATCTTTCACATATTTGTCACATGCTCCATTGGCTCATCTCAACAAAGACAGCAAGAAGGTTTTAAAACTGATTTCCGTTAGGCTGTTTTTAAGATTGAAAGTGAATTTGGAAGATGTACATGGATTAGAATATCCTAGAGTTCCTGCAGTGTGGAACTGGGCCTATTGAGTCCACGCTGACCCTCTGAACGGCAGTTCACCCAGGCCCACTCCCCTATCCAATTTCTGTAACCCTGCATTCCCCATGGCTACTCACTTAGCCTGCACATTCTGTACACTATGGGACAATTTAGCATAGACAATCCACATAATCTGCACGCCTTTGCCCTATGAGAGGAAGCCTGAGCACCCAGAGGAAACGCACGCAGTCAAGGGGAGAATGTTCATACTCCGCACAGACAGTCGCCCGAAGTTGGAATCGAACCCGGGTCCCTGGTGTTGTGAGGCAGCAGTGCCTACCACTGAGCCACCGTGCTGATGGGGAAAGTATAATTTGTGGCAGGATAGACGGTGAATGATTGTGCATATGCCAGTTTCCCTTGCAGCAACAGCATCTGGGCCTTTAGCTCAGGAGTGCCCTTGTTAAACCCCTCCACCTGTCTATCTCTCACAAATCCCCCAAGACTTAGCTTAAGACCTATCTCTTTAATCACAGTTTTGGTTACCTGTCCCACCATCAGTGACACTATAGTGTCAAATTTTGGATGATCATCTGATTGTCACTAAGACTCACTATTTCCTAAATAGTTCTGTACCTATTATAAGGGATAGACTCTCCCATCACCCCAGTGAAAGATGATCAAGAATGAATTCCACTTGGGAACCATTTTATAAGTAATATAAGTCACCAGATATGTATTTAATTTTTGCTTTCAGAATAAATTCTTCCCAAATTTAGCTCTGCAAGTGCAACTATATGTATAAACGGATCTCCGTCAATGACAATTGAGGAGATGGTGGAAGAGTGGTAGTCCAGAGACCACTCCTGATCCGATGATGTGAATTAGGGGCAATTTGTAGCCTGTTGTACCAGTCAGTAAGGCTGTGGCTTCAGTTTTGTATTCCTGCTAACCCCATTTTGAGTCTCTAGTCCATCAAGAATCTATCTATCTCTGCCTTAAAAGTATTCAGTGAGCCTGTCCGCACGAGTCTCCTTGGAAGAGAATTGGAAAGTCTGTCAATTGCCAAAGTGGTGCGGAAAATACAATGCACATTTCTCTGTCAAATGGAATATGCATTATTTTTAGCTATGTCCCCCAGTTCATACCCCTTCCCTCACTACCCCCACCTCAGGTCAAGTGTGGATTTATATAAATTGATAGAAAATATAAGCTCCTATAATTGGATATGAATGGAGAAGGCATGGTTCGTAGTAAATAGGGAAAAGGTTATGTCAGAGTACGACGCGACCTTGATCCGATGGCCCATTGTGCTGAGGAGTGGTAGATGGAATTTAATTTAGATAACTGAGAGGTATTGGTAAAACAAACAAGGACAGAACTAATGCAATTACTGGTAGGGCTCTGAGTAGTGTTGTCAAGCAGGGGGGTTCAGGTACATAATTCTTTGAAATTTTCACTGCAGGCAGGGAGACGGTGGTTTAGAAGGCACTTAGCACCCTTGCCTTTACTGCTCAGCCCTTTGAGTGTTCGAATTGTGATGTCATGTTGAAGCTATGCAGAACTTTGGTGAGGCCACTGTGAATGGTTCTAGTCACCGTACTTTAGGAAGGATATTATTAAATGGGAAGGGTTCAGAAAAGATTTACCAAGGTGTTGCTGGGACTAGAGAATTAGAATTATAGAGAGAGGCTGGAAAAGCTGGTTCTTTTTCAGGGGACTATAGGAGGTTGAGGGGTGACTGAATAGAGACTTATAAGATCATGTGTGGCCAAGTGGGCCGAATGGCCTGTTTCCATGTTATATGACTCTATGACATTGTGACTTCATAAGTCTGCTCATGATCTTTTGTGTTTCAGTTACTCATTCTGCTAATTTCCAAGGGATACAGTTGGTTCTGATATAATATGTTTCTTCAACATAAATTGGCTTTAACGCCATTGAAGAATTTTGACCATTATTTGTAGAACGTGAATTTTCCTTACCTGTGTTGGCTGTAACGCGATTCTGGCCCCATTAGTTTAATTGGCGCGGCCATTGTGTGATTTATTTTTGTAACATGAGATTGCACGAGAATGGAACTATGTACAGGCCTAGTCTGTTCATCTGTTCCTCATTAGATAACCTCTTCATAACAGGTATCAGTTGAGTGAGCCTCCTCCTGAATTGCTCAAGTTGACCAAAACTTACACTGTATTCAAGATGTGGCCGAATTAATACACTATAGATCCGCAACAAAACAGCCATACTTTTACATTCCATTCTCCTTTAAAAAAAATAACACTTGATGTACCTTTTAGAATTTGCCTATTTTACAACAACATAGTGTACTAATGACGAGCAGAAGTGAAAGGTGCGAGTTATTTGCTATTAATGGATTCGTGGCTGTATGGTATCCAAGACTGAGAACTGAATATGAAAGGATGCTCAGCATTTAGGAGGGATAGATGAAAAAGAAATGAGGTAGTTTTATAATTAGGGGCATGATCACTGTATTACTGACATTCTATCCCCAATCGCAAAAACAGGATATAGAACCTGGTTGGTGCTAAGAAACAGGATGGATAGGAACCATTGATGGAAGTGCCTTAAAGTCCACCAAACAGTCGTAGTAATGTAGGGCATGTTATAAATCAGGAAATTAATCCTAACCCCACTGTTTAAGAAGAGTGGGGAAGAGAGAAAACCAGAAACTACTCATTGATCAGACTGGTATTGATAGTAGGGAAAATGTTGCAACCTGTATATGTAATGAGATTCTTGAATATTTTAAAACAAAAATTTCCTGATTGGACAGAATCAGCATGAATTTACAAAGGGGAACAAGGCGACAAAGGACACTTCCTCACCATGAATACCTTTTGCATGGAAGACTGATGAGACCATATCTGGAGCTTATGAGCAGTTCTGTTCCCTTTGTCCAATGAAGATTATGACAGACCTCTGGAGCAGGAGAGTCTTGAATCCAGGCCTCCTGCCTCGGAGGTAGGGGCTCTACCGCCATGCCACAAGAGCCCTCCCACTAAAAATTATACTTACAGTAGAGGTGGTACATGAGAGGTTCACCGGACTGATCCCTGGGATAGTGGGACTGATTGGAGCCACAGGCCCAGTCTCATTCTCAGTTTAAAAGAAGGCGATCTCCTTGATAATCCGGAACATTCTCAAAGGAAGAGACAGAGTAGATACAGAAAAGATGTTTCCCCTGTCTGTGGGGTCTGGCAAGGAGACACCGTCTGTATGTAAAAGGCAAGCCATTTAGGACTGAGATGAGGAAGGTCCTCTTCACTCAGGGTAGCACACCTTTTGAAATTCTGTTCGCTGGAGGGCTGTGCAAGCTCAGTCATTGTGTAAATTTCAAGATAGAGATTGATAGATTTCTAGTTAGTAATGAAATCAAGGCATATGGGTAGAGTGTAGGATTGTGGTGTAGAGGTAGATGATCAGCCACAATCTAGAATGGTTAAAAAGGGCTGAATAGCCAACTCCTCCTCCAGTCTTCCTGTAATAGTTTGCTGAATCTGCACACGAACCTTTTGTGATCCATGAACCAGGTCATCAAAATCCCTCTCCCCTTAAGAGTTCTGAAACCTCCCTCAACTTGAACAAAATACTGCTTTTCTGTTTTTCCACCCAAAGTGTGCATATTTATTTTTGCCCACATTATGCCCTCCTCACCAAATTTCTGCCCACTGAGTTAACCTTTATATCACATTGTAGATTCCTAATGTCTTCGCAACTGAAGTTCCTACCTATCTTTGTCATCAGCACATTTAGCTGACATATGTTTAGTCCCTTCATTCAAATAAATTGTAAAGAGTTGAAGCTCTGGCATTGATCCCTGTGGCATACCACTTGTCACATCTTGCAAACCTGAAAATGACCCATATATGCCTGCCTGCATTCCAATTTGTTGTACTTTACTAATACATTATCCTTTCAGTATGTCATACACCATGAACTGTAATTTTGCATAATAACCTTTGATATGGCATCAAATGCCTTTTGAAATCTAAGTACACATCTCTAGGTTTGTGTCATGGCCTTGGGTCAGACCATGGAATGTGACACTGAAGGGAAATTCAAACAACAATCCTTCAAAGAAGGAAGAGAGGAGTCAAAACAGAATGGGCTATGATGTCTTGTGACTACAAAAATAATGAAGGGCTGATGACACCATATTCAACAGAAACCTATTTCTCTGCAGATTATGCCTCAAACTGCAGAAGTATTGTATGTTTTTCCCTTTTATCGAACATACAAGGACCGAGGTTAAGAGGCAAACTTCAACTATACTGGAGTGTGCTAGTGGGACTGACATTCTGGTGTATGCCAATGAGCTAATTTAGCCATGTGTAATCAACCTTCATTCAAGGGTTAGCATGCTGTGAAGGTCACAGTTGAAGATCTATCTCCTAGTAACCCCTGTGTTGCAGGTAGAGTGGCTCTCTCTCACTCTTGGGGCTAGAAGCCAACAAGTGAGCAAACCAGACAAAAGGAACAAGGCAACAAAGGACACTTCCTCACCATGAATACTGGAATTTTATTGATCAAAAGGAATCAACCGCAGAATCTCAGCCAACCTGCAAAACGAAGAATCTTAAAATCAAATGTTCAGCTACCAAAATCAATGCTACTGACAACCTCCTCTGCATTTCCTGCAACATTCAACCATCTATTCTTTCAGAACAACTCCAACAACAATTGCAAATCTTTTTTTTTAAACGTTCATCTTTTTGGACTTGCCTCTCATTCTAATCTATGTGTATAGTTGATCTAGTATCCTTGGGACCACTCCATCAGGCACACCCTTCCATTAAAAAACAGTGGTCTTACCTGCTTCTTCTACCAGTGTGTTAAAGTAACCAGTTAAAAACACAAAGTTTCTTTTCCTCACCTAAAGAGAGACATGGTTGTTTTTGAGGGATCTGAAGGAGCCAGTCACAAAGCTGACAGGTGAGGATGGTACGGCAATAAACCACTGGCTTGAAATGTTAAATTGTTTCCTTTCCCCACCGATGCTGCCTGGCCCCTGAGTATTTTCGGCATTTGTGTTTTTAACTGGTTACTTTAACACACTGGTAGAAGAAGCAGGTAAGACCACTGTTCAAATGGAAGGGTGTGCCTGATGGAGTGGTCCCAAGGAGCCAACTTTCTGGCACTTGTGTAAACTGGAGCATTGCGGCCTGGATTTCTTTTGGTTGTCAAGGTGAGGATGATAGACTTAACCTATTTGGGCCAGAGTTTGTTGGAGTTGGGTTATACCTGACCTGTTTGTTTAGTTTGTTTCTTTTCCTGCTCCCTTTCACTGAACTTTTTGTTTTAAAATGGGCTACAGCTTGACAGAAGTGAGAGATGGTGACTATATGATGGTGGCACCACAGCATCTGGCAGCTTGGTGATTTTACAGGGATCAAACCTAACCAATCAGACTTGAAGGATCAGGAAAAAAGCAAAACAATGACTGTGGTGCGGTTAAATCGGGTGCAGAAAGAGAAACCGAGGGCATGAAAGGTTGGATTAAGAAAGAGAGAGAGAGAGAAGAATGGAGGGCAACATGGAAAGGAAAAAAACGAGACTGGAAATTCTGCAGCTCAGCTCCTGACTCCCCAAAGCCTGTCCACCATCTGCAAAACACAGGCTAGGAGTGTGATAGAATACCCCTGACTTGCCTGGATGGGGGCAGCTCCAACATCAACCATCTTAAACACACGCTCCATTCAACTTCAACAGTACAATGGCAGCAGTCTGTACCGAATACACAATGCATGGCAGGACTCAGCAAACTTGCTTCGACAGCACCTTCCAAACCTATAACCTCCAACAGAAAAAGGACAGCCGATGCATGGGAGCGTCACCTCCTGCAAGTCCCTTTCCAAGCCCTACATCAGTCTGTGAAAAGGAAGTGTAGCAGCTCAAGAAAGTGACTCTCAACCATTGCGTTTAGTTCAATTAGGAATGGGCAAAACAATCCTAGTTTTGCCATCAATGCTCTGTGCCAAAGATGAGAGTAAGGCGCACACAGTGTTAAATTCACCACGCAAAGTAATATCTGGTAATTAATGGGCAGTTAGTTTGCAAGTACTGCAGATTCTTGAAAATGATGGGTAGGTGGAGATGGTATTTGGAACTCAGCCATGGTGCCAGTGTACAAACGCCAGCACCCAGCTCAGATAAATGGGAAAGGCACTTGTTTGTAAAACTACCTGCCGAATCTACAAATAGTACCCTCGATGTGAAGGGTGATGAGCCAACATTGTAGCAACTGCATGTAACATTGGAAAAGCTGAACACAAAAATAAAAAAAAGGCTAAGGTTCCATTTGGACAAAACAAATGGTGGGATGATATGAGCTAGTCCGCAGTTTCCTGAGATTGGACATAGTCTCGATGCCCCGATGTTCCTGCAAACTTCTCCTTGTAAGAATATGTCTGCAGTTCTCCTGCAGAATGCCACACTGCCATTGTGTGGTGAACCACTTTAAGAATTTGAGTTCAGTTGATTTTACAGTCACATTTGGCAGCAGAATGTTGTGTGCTTGGCACCACCTACAGGCAAAAGTCACTTGAATATTGTGATCACTCAACCTTTCTACTGTATAACAGATTATACATGCATCAGAAAAAAACCATTTTTAATGCAAACAGTGGCCAGTTCTGGACTGACATTTTTTTTTTCAGAAATGTCCAAAATGTTTATTCAAGTTTGTGTAGAAGTCCTGAATATAAACTTTCTAACAGTGAGCATTTATTTAAATTGAATCATTGTTAAAGAATCTAAAGTATTGAATTGAATTGAATTGAATTTATTGTCACGTGTACTGAGACACAGTGAAAAGCTTTGTCATGTGAGCAATACAGACAGATCACAGAGTTAAGTAGCGTAGATAAGTAAATAATAGGTAAACAGCGGCAAAATAAAAACACAGGTACAGGCGAATGTTAAGAGTTTGAGAAGTACATCCAGTATTCTAACAACTGTAGGGTAGAAACTGTTTTGAAACTGGCTGGTGCGTGTGTTCAGGTTTCTGTACCTTCTCCCCGATGGTAGAGGTTGTAGAAAAGCATTGCCAGGGTGGGATCGATCTTTAAGAACGCTGGCGGCCTTTCCTTGACAGCGGGCCTGGTAGATGGATTCTGTAGATGGCAGTGTGGCTTTTGTGATTGTCAGGGTTGAGTTCACCACTCTCTGTAACCGTGTCTGATCTTGAATGGTACAGTTGCCATATCAGGTAGTGATACATCCAAACAGAATGCTCTCGATGGTGCACCTATAAAAGTTGGCAAGGGTATTTGCCATCATGCCAAATTTTCTCAGCTGCCTGAGGAGGAGGAGACATTGTTGGGCCTTTGTAACCAGTGCGTCCACATGAAGAGTCCAAGAAAGCTTGTTGTGGATGACCACTCCCAGGAGCTTGACACTTTCCACTCGTTCCACCTCTGTGCTGTTAATGTGTAGGGGGGCATGAGTAACATCCAGCTGATAGTCAGTAATGAGTTCCTTGGTTTTGCCGGCATTGAGAACTAGGTTGTTCTCAGTGCACTATTTTTCCAGGTCTCCCACCTCCTGTCTGTAGTCTGTTTCGTTGCCATCTGAGATTCAACTGACTATAGTGATGTCATCAGCGAACTTGTAAATGGCATTAGTCTGGTATTTGGTGACACAGTCATGGGTATACAGTGAGTACAGTAGGGGGCTGAGTACACACCCCTGAGGGGCTCCAGTGTTGTGTGTTAGTGAGGATGAAACATTGTCCCCAATCTTCACTGATTGTGGCCTGTGGGTCAGGAAACTGAGGATCCAGTTGCAGAGAGTGGGGCTTAGTCCGAGATCATTAAATTTAATAATCAGTCTCGAGGGGATAATAGTGTTGAAGGCTGAACTGTAGTCAATGAGTAGGATTCTTGCGTAGCTTTTCTTGGTGTCAAGATGCTCTCGGGAGGAGTGAAGGGCAAGTGATTATGGCATCTGATGTGGATCTGTTGGTCTGATGGGCAAATTGGAGTGAATCATGAGGAGTGGGGAGGCTGGGGTTGATTAATGCCATGACCAGCCTTTCAAAGCACTTCATGACCAGTAAAGTTAGGGCCACTGGGTGGTCGTCATTGAGACATGCTGCGTGAGTCGTCTTAGGCACAGGGATAATGTTGGCCCTCTTGAAACAGGCAGGGACAGTGGTCTGCTGCAGGGAGAGGTTGAAAATGTCTGAGAAGATCTGCTCATGCTCTGAGTGCACGGCCTGGTACTCCGTCTGGTCCCACCGCTTTCCTTGGATTCACACGAAGGAAAACCGCTCTGATCTCTGATGCAGTGACAATTGGGATAGGTTCATCAGGACTTGTTAAAATAGGTGTTACCTCTCCACCAAGATTCTGCTCAAAGCGAGCATAGGTGTTGAGACAATCTGGGAGGAATGTGTCATCGTTTGCTATCTTGCACTGTCTCTTTTTAGAACCTGTGATGTGATTCAGTCCTTGCCATAGTCGCCGGGTGTCTGTCTGGGTCTCTAGTTTGGATCGGTGTTGGTCCTTTGCTGTCTCAATGGCTCTGCGAAGGTCATATTTGGTTTCCTTATATTTGAGTGGGTCTCCTGATCTGAAGGCCTCACGCCTGGTTTTTAGCAGGTTCTGTATGTCCTGATTCCTTCAGGGTTTCCTATTGGGGAACACCAGGATTGACTTCTTCGGTATGCAGTCCTCCACACACTTGCTGATAAACTCTGTGATGGTGGTGGCGTGCTCATCCAAAGTACCTGTGGACTGTTTGAACATGGTCCAATCAGCCGATTCCAGATAGCACTGGAGTTAATCCTCTGCCTCCTCCAACCAGCACTGGACATGTATCCGTGAGGAGGTCTCCTGCTTGAGCTTTTGCCTGTACGCCAGGAGAAGAAACACTGCATTGTGGTCGGAGTTCCTGAAATGAGGGTGGGGGATGGAGCGGTAGGCATCTTTCACAGTGGTGTAGCAGTGATCTAAAATGTTCGGGCCCCTGGTGGGGCAGGTAATGTTCTGGTGGTACTTGAGCAACATCTTCTTTAGATTGGCTTGATTGAAGTCACCAGTTACAATAAACAGGGCCTTGGGGTAACTGTATGTGAAGTAACTGAATCTTTTAATTTTTCCAACGTGTATTGACTTCAGGCTTTTAAAATCTCTATTTAAACTAATGGATGGTAAAATCCAAGGACGGTTGCCCTATATTTAATCAGAAATATCTTTGTTTGCTTGGGTAAAGAAAAACAGAAATATCTGAACATTTTGGTAAATAACAGAAATGCTGCTTGCTTATTTCATTCAATGTCCCCTTTAATCTGTGTCTGGGGCGATATCCTATATACATTTATCCGTACTTACAATGGCAATGTGCAACATCTCCAAATGTAATGCTTAAATTCTTAGCTAATCAATGCCGGAAGAGATCTAATAACTTGAGGGGGAAAGAAAAGGATGTTCTAATGCTGCTTTAATGCTGTCAGATCTGTAAATGATGACAAATACTAATAGACGCTCTAGAATCACTTCTGTTTTCTCTTGTAGGAGAAGGACAGCCTAAAGCGAGCGGAGTACATGTTGCAGGAGGCAGACAAACTCGGCTGCAGAGCGTTTGTTACTCCAGGAGATGTTGTCCAAGGAAACCCAAAACTGAACTTGGCTTTTGTCGCCAACCTGTTCAACAAATATCCAGCCCTTCAGAAGCCTGAAAATCAAGACATTGACTGGAGTCTGCTGGAAGGTAAAAGCACAAAGATAATGCATGTAGATACCTCAAAAAAGACTGCGTACCGGATCTTGATGTCCATTTTACTTGTAAAGCTTAAGCAGTTTTCAAAACCAGAAAATGCTTGTTGGAATTTTGATTACTCCATAGGCTCATTTAAGAATGTTGAGTCACAACTTAACTTATTACCCCAGCACTCCAAAAATGTGGGTATTGGGAGAGGGAGAGGTAATTTGAATTTAATCAGTCAGTGGGAAATAGATGTGTTTGGATAGGTCATCCATTTCACACTGAGGTCAGTATACAATAAAGGTATATGGCCGGCCAGTTCCTCCAAGCCTTTTACTATGCCATCATTATTCTGGAGGATTCACATTAGTAAGTCCAAGGCAAGTTTCCAGTCTTGTACTTTATTGTTGGCAGATCCCTGGAGCAGTAACATATAAGGGAGGAAGAATAGGTTGGTCACAATCCGATATATCTACAAGCCCAAAACATTGATCCAATTCTATAATCCTCAAGTGGAAATCCAGACACAGAAATGGAATTAATGGTCCTTGATGTCAAGGCAACATTCAACCTCACATAATCTCAATTGTCTTAGAGCTATTTTAAGTTCTTAATCTGGCCAGTCTCCAGTGGCTAGCGTACACCTGCAACAGAGGAATGGGGCCGTAAGTTCACAATTCAACAATATTAACATTAACTTCTATTCTAATGAAAGAAATCATCTGATCTACAACAAAGCAATGTTTTGGCTTGCTTTGAGAAATGGCAAGTAACATATTTGTGTTATGCAAGTTCCTAAGCATTGACCATCCCATCAGTGAAACTTAAAAAAAAAAAAACCTTAAAATGTCACCACCGACCTTCACTGGCTCTGCTAGTACCAAGGCATCTTGGAGTTCAACTTTGACTAAATGTCTGACTTAACATCGACACTGACCATTGACCGAGCACAAGTGACTGGAAAGTTGACCTCCTTGATAGAACTTCTAAATTTTGTGAACTTTACTACAAAGGAGAGCATGCAACAATGCTGTGGGCAAGGTGCCATCTTCGTATCACGTGCATTTTTACACAGTTGCAATTTCATTGTTATCAACTTGAAATACTTGAATAATGTAACCCAACGTGATTTGTAAATGGGCAAACTCCACAATGATAGCAATGCTTCAGATTGAAAGCTCGATATTCTGTTTACCAAGCGCCAGAGATAGCAAACAAATCCTGACATTGTCTGCATCCTGGGAACAAAAGTAACATTTTATCAGATACTTTGGAAAGCTATAAAATATCAGTGTGTATGAAGAATCTGGGTGTAACATGGAGATGTTAGTGGGGATTTGCTTCAAAAGAAAATGATGAATTCTGTTTTGATAAAAATGATGCATCTTTTTACATTTAGGTGAAACCCGTGAAGAAAGAACTTTCCGCAACTGGATGAATTCACAAGGTGTAAATCCAGCAGTAAACCATCTTTATAGGTAAGAAGGAATGTTTTCATCTAAAAATTGTTCAAGAATAAATCTGAGTCATTGGATTGCAAGTATTGGTATTGGGATGACCGGGACGAGTTTAAACTCTCTTCTTCAGCAGGAGGTAGGTCACCCTGAAATTGGAGCGATGAATGTACACTTTTTACCCCTTTTTGAGGCTGAGCCACCAGGTCACCAGAATTGAGTTGGAGTCTGGTTACATTTTTATGTAGATATATACAGAGTACTCTAATTGTCCTACTGAGATGCAAATAGTTAAAATTCACACAAAACCAGGTTGTAGTCCAAGGGGTTTATTTGGAAGTACAAGCTTCCGGAATGCTGCTCCTTCATCAGGTGCAGCGCTCCGAAAGGTGGTACTTCCAAATAACCTGTTGGACTATAACCTGGTGTTGTGGGATTTTTAACTTTGTCTACTGGATAGCAGTAACAGGATAGGTCAGAGTCAGCATGGATTTATGAAGGGGTAATCATGCTTGACTAATCTTTTGGAATTTTTTGAAGATGTAACTCTCAAGATGGACAAAGGAGATCCAGTGGATGTAGTGTACCTGGACTTTCAGAAAGCCTTTGATAAAGTCCCACATAGGAGGTTAGTGAGCAAAATTATGGCGCATGGTATTGGGGGCAAAGTACTGACTTGGATTGAAAATTGGTTGGCTGACAGGAAACAAAGAGTAGTGATAAACAGCTCCCTTTCGGAATGGCAGGTGGTGACCAGTGGGGTACCGCAGGGATCAGTGCTGGGACCGCAGCTTTTTACAATATATATTAATGATATAGAAGATGGTATTAATAGTAACATTAGCAAATTTGCTGATGATACAAAGCTGGGTGGCAGGGTGAAATGTGAGGAGGATGTTAGGAGATTACAGGGTGACCTGGACAGGCTAGGTGAGTGGACAGATGCATGGCAGAGGCAGTTTAATGTGGATAAATGTTTGGTTCTCCACTTTGGTGGCAAGAACAGGAAGGCAGATTACTACCTAAATGGAGAGAAAGTGAGGGCTGCAGATGCTGGAGATCAGAGCTGAAAATGTGTTGCTGGAAAAGCGCAGCAGGTCAGGCAGCATCCAAGGAACAGGAGAATCGACGTTTCGGGCATAAGCCCTTCTGGATAAATGTATGGTTATCCACTTTGGTGGCAAGAACAGGAAGACAGATTACTACCTAAATGGAATCAATTTAGGTAAAGGGGCAATTCAAAGAGATCTGGGTGTTCTTGTACACCAGTCAATGAAGGCAAGCATGTAGGTACAGCAGGTAGTTAAGAAAGCTAATAGCATGCTGGCCTTCATAACAAGAGGGATTGAGTATAGAAGCAAAAAGGTTCTTCTGCAGCTGTACAGGGCCCTGGTGAGACCACACCTGGAATATTGTGTGCAGTTCTGGTCTCCAAATTTGTGGAAAGTCATTCTGGCTATTGAGGAAGTGCAACATAGGTTAACGAGGTCAATTCCTGGAATGGCGGGACTATCTTATGTTGAAAGATTGGAGCGACTGGGCTTGTATACCCTTGAGTTTAGAAGACTGAGAGGGGATCTGATTGAGACATATAAGATTATTAAAGGATTGGACACTCTGGAGGCAGGAAACATGTTTCTGCTGATGGGTGAGTGCCGAACCGGAGGAAACAGCTTAAAAATACGGGGTAGACCATTTAGGACAGAGATGAGGAGAAACTTCTTCACCCAGAGAGTGGTGGCTGTATGGAATGCTCTGCCCCAGGGTGCAGTGGAGGCCCAGTCTCTGGATTTGTTTCAAAAAGAGTTGGATAGAGCTCTCAAGGATAGTGGAATCAAGGGTTGTGGAGATAAGGCAGGAACAGGATACTGATTAAGGATGATCAGCCATGATCATAATGAATGGTGGTGCAGGCTTGAAGGGCAGAATGGCCTACTCCTGCACCTATTGTCTATTGTCTACCCAAGTCCAACACCGGCTCCTCCACATCAGAGATGCAATTAGACAATACAAGTGCCGCATGTACTTGGCTCCTTTGCACTGACTTAACAGCAGCCCTTAAAGGAACTGCGGAGGCTAAATAGAAAGCAATTCATGAAATAATTAATTGCTGGATCCAGAAGAATCAAAAGCAGTTCACCGCTGCTGCTAACTAGTCAAGTGTCCTCTCCTCCCAACTTCAGTAATTTCAACAGATGCTCATCTATTGCTAACGCCAAGAAAAAGAACGTCACATTTCCACAGCCCTTTGAAGCTGTCTTTTTTGAAATGTTCTTTGCTAACACAGTGACCATCACAGTGAAACATCAACATTAATCCATTTCAACACATTTTTTAACACTTTTCAAAAACTAGCATTTGGAAAGCCGTTATAATCTTACTGAAGGTTCAGAATCATATCCTGCTGAACAAAACTCTATCCCATTTATAGATCCAATTATTATGACCAATTCTGTGTTGATGTAAAGCTGCAATTGTTGTCTAATGTTAATATAATTAAGCTGGTTAGCCTTCTGAATAGGTTGTGCAATGAAGTGTGATATTCAGGCTTTAGGTTTCCTGAGAAATAGTTTGGCTCAGAAATCGAATTTGCCAATATGGATAAAGTTATTTCAGAGAGGAACACATGTAGCTGCAACAGTGTGCCTGCCATAGTCTTAACGGCACGGCCAAAGTGCGGACTGCAGATGCTGGAGATCAGAGTCAAGATTAGAGTAGTGCTGGAAAAGCACAGCAGGTCAGGCAGTGTCCGAGGAGCAGGAAAATCAACATTTCGGGCAAAAGTCCTTCATCAAGAATCCTGCTCCTCGGATGCTGCCTGACCTGTTGTGCTTTTCCAGCACCACTCTAATCTTGACCTATAGTCTAACTACAACTGTTCGAAACTAACCTCTGTACAAAACATCCCAGCAGATCATCTTAGATCTTTTCCTTAAGCTTCATTTCTCAGCTTTATAATATGTACACAGTGCATTTGTCTTATCAGGCTTTTGAGTATATCTAAGTGCAGCTGGATCCATGCATGTTTGCCATGCTCTTGTTTAGCCACTGATCCGAGGATAGTCCTTGTCCATGGGCTTTAGATTAGATTAGATTACAGTGTGGAAACAGGCCCTTCGGCCCAACAAGTCCACACCGACCCGCCGAAGCGAAACCCACCCATACCCCTACATTTACCCCTTACCTAACACTATGGGCAATTTAGTATGGCCAATTCACCTGACCCTGCACATCTTTGGAGAGTGGGAGGAAACCGGAGCACCCGGAGGAAACCCACGCAGACACGGGGAGAACGTGCAAACTCCACACAGTCAGTCGCCTGAGGCGGGAATTGAACCCTTTGTGGCATGGTAAACCAGTTCAAACCAATACTTGTAGAAAAGTGCCTTTAAGGTAAATATGCAGCACACAATGGTGAACTCAGTCAGGGCACAGCCCAAACAAAAGTAGGCTTTTATGTCTAGTATGTTTGCAAGTACTAAGAATATCACAAGTGCTACGTAAATGCAAATAGTCAAACTGTTCTGTAGAGGTGTGTGAATGGGAAACCTGAAATATTTAACATTGAGTTGTGGTTACTCCAATGAAGTTGGTAAACAGATTTGGTTGAAATGGAATTATTCTTACCAGTTCTGTAAATGTCTCTCTGCCTTTTAGTCGTCTGCCATTTTTTAAAAATATCATGCGATATTTTGTTCTTAATGCAGTGACTTAGTAGATGCCCTGGTGATATTGCAGCTTTATGAAAAAATCAAGGTCCCAGTTGACTGGAACAAAGTGAACAAGCCACCATATCCCAAACTCGGTGCTAACATGAAAAAGGTATGGCAGGTTTGGTCCTGAACTTTTGAGAGGAACATTCAGCAAAATAAAGTGTTGTACTTACTATATTTTTAAAAATGTTTTCTTTTCAGCTGGAAAACTGCAATTATGCCGTTGACTTGGGAAAGAGTCCAGCTAAGTTTTCTCTTGTGGGGATCGCTGGAAAGGATCTGAATGATGGAAACTCAACGCTAACTTTAGCCTTGGTCTGGCAATTGATGAGAAGGTATGTCCACTGAGTGTCTCAAAAAAGCTGTTGTCACTAATCTGCTTACTACTATCATTTCACTGTGACTTACTAATGGGACAGTAAGAAATGTCATCGTGACACATTTAAATACACTGCCTGGATTTTCAAGTTGCTGTTACCTCAGTGCTAACTTGTATTAAAACAATAGGCTATCAAACAAATAGGTACCAACAATATAGGTAAAAAGGTCTGCTGAGGGAATATGAACAGCTAGGAACTAAATTATAAAGTATAGCTAAAAAGATGGTAATTTCTGGATTATTAACTGAGCAGTGAGCTAATTGATACAGGGTGAACAGGAATAAAGATAAACACGTGGATTAAAGATTGGTGTGGGGAAAATAGGCTTGAATTCATGGGACAGTGATATTAGTGCAGGGAATGGGGGGATTGTTCCAATGGGATGTCTAGGGTTGTGGGTAGCACTTTAAACTAAATAGCAAAAGGGTGGGTTCTGCTGCACTGTGTTGAAACGGTTGGGAAGTCTAGGCTTTCAAGTCAAGTGTTAACTATTTCTGTGGCTGTTCTGAAATTGCCCTTGTGTATCAATAGGTATACATTGAATGTTCTTGAAGAACTGGGTGACGGTCAGAAAGTCAATGATGATATCATTGTCAATTGGGTGAATAAGACATTGAAAGAGGCAGACAAGAAAACGACCATTCAGAGTTTTAAGGTAAGCATTTCCAATTTTTTTAAAAAAAAAGAAATGACTACAGTACTTTTCCATGTGCACCCCAACAGCATCTCGACCTGTAACTAGAGAGAGCAAGAATATTCTTCCGAATGAATTATGAGTAAACGTCTCTCCTTTGGCGGATAATTGATTCTGTACAGCATTGGGTTGACTATGAAGACTTGGGTGAGCATCAGGTTACCATGATCTGTAGCAATCTCCAGACAACTTTTAAACACAGTATGTACTTGGGGCAAGTTATCTTTTAACAACAGTCAGTCATGTTTCTGCTTGTTCACCTGTCTTTGGTCTGTTTAAGGGCCTCACCGTTTTGCTGGACAGTGCCCTGCACTTTTGAGGCATTTGGGCCATGCAAAGATTGGAGTGAGCACTCATGGAGATGTGGCAGTGGCTGAGTTGGTGAAGAACGAAAACAGAAGTTCAGGAGAGTCCAACAACACCACTGCTGTGGCTGAAAAGACTGTTTCCATGTGGGATGGAAAAAGGCTGGTTTGAGGGATAGGGGGTGATGTGGTAGGACAGAAAGGGATGGAGATGGCATAGGAATGATGGCATTGTCACATCTTGCATGGAGACACTCATTTGATGCAACTTTATAATTCAAGCATAGTTTTTGTGCTAAAAGTAACACAATGATTCACTAGATTTGAACAGTGTGTTTTAGGAAAGCTGTTAATTGCATTAGAATTGATTTGAGAGATAAGATGATGATAAACATGTATAGAGTCCACACAAATCTAGATTCTGAAAATGAGCAGTTATACTGTTGCTGTGAAATTTGAATCCTGAACAATGGACCTTTTTCCTGGTAATTTAATTTTACAGATGCTAAAATTGTAATGGGCATATTTCAGGGCAATGATGTTTATTCATCAAACCATATTAAACTCCTTAGATTTGCAGCTCAGGAGACAATCACTCCATATTCTCTGACCATAGACAAGTCACAAAAGGCTGGACTTTTGACAAAATTAGTATTTCTGTTCATTGACTAAAATTTATATTGAATAGCATTACATAGCTTTTTCCAAAGTAAAACGTTTTGTTTCTGTTATTCCCTTTGGTGAAGGAAAAAGTAGAAATTTTATATTTGAGGAAACTGTACTAAGGTTCTAATTTGACTACAAATGTTTTATGGATCTCTGCTAGTATTTAATAATAAATATTAACTACAACGCTCTGTACCCCTCCCCCTATAATTTCCTTTCAATTCTCTTGTTGCTTTTTTGACAATCCCATCTCTCAACTCCATAAAGAACAAGATTTTCTGATGGTACGATGCTGAATGTATCTTTCAAATAAAGCAATCTTATCAGACTATGTTATGATTTAACTTAAGTTTAACAGAGGTGGCCATGTTTGCCTACTTAATAATGCACATCAAATATTGGTTCATTACCAACAAAATACATTGGGACGTCCTGATATGTGCTAGGCATATAAATGCGAATCTGGTTTGTTTTCAAGCCGACTGTAATAGCAAAACAAACTTGCATTTTTATAGCTCCTTTTTAAGATACTAAGTGTTACAAGTTATGTCAGAGTGAAAGGAAGAACAACTTTAGCTACAAAGGAACAATGATTTGACTTGATGCAAAATCTTTTTTATACAGGACAAGAATTTAAGTTCAAGTTTGCCTGTACTGGATTTGATTGATGCCATTCAACCGAATTCTATTAACTATGATCTGGTGAAGACTGGACTCCTTTCTGATGAGGACAAGCTAGAAAATGCTAAGTAGGTACCAACAATATAGGTAGAAAGGGGTTCTGCTGAGGGAATGTGAAACGCTAGGAGCTAAATCCTAAAGCATTATCAAAAAGGTGGTCCTTTCTAAATTACTACCTGAGCTGTGAGCTAATTGACACAGAGGTAAACATTTGGTTAAAAGGTTGGTGTGGGAAAACTCAGTTTGAATTCATGGGATGTTGGTATCAGTATGGGGGAAGGAGGGAGCTGTTCGGATAGAATGGGTTCCACCTGAATCTCACTGGGACTGGAGTCCTAGAGAATTGCATGTCTAGGGCTGTGGGCAGGGATTTAAACAGAATAGTTGGAGGGCGGGTTCTGTTGCGTGGGAAGTTATGAGTCGGTGTAAGGTGGACCTGGAAAAAAAAAACAGCAGGTCAAGCAACATCAGAGGAGCAGGAGAATTAATGTTTCAGGTTGGGACCTGTCATCAGAAAATTATGGAAAAAGGTAAAGCGGGGAGAGCTCAACAAACGTTAGCAACATTTCCAGAACGAGTAATTGGACAGGGTATGGAAAAGCTCAGGAAACTAATGATGAAGCAAGCAGATGAGGGGACAATTATGAGAAGGTAGGCAGTCAACTGAGAGTGTTGAACTTAAATACACGCAGTATGCAAAACAAGATCAATGAACATGTAGTGCAGATTGAAATTGGCCACATTGTTGTGGTTGTTACAGAGATGTGGGGATCAGGACTAAATATCCAAGGATTTGCATTTAAGAGAGAGAGAGAGGGAGAGAGACACCAAGAAAAGGGATATGCTGAATGTCAATGAGATTTGTTTTTGGAGCAGCTTATGGTTGAATCCATTAAGGAACAGCCAAATCTGGATTTGGTGACGTGTAATGAGGCAGACTTGATTAGGGAGCAGAAGGTGAAGGAACCCTTAAGGGACAGTGGCCATAATATCATAGAATTCACGCTGCATGGAGAGAAGCTGGAATCAGATGTAACAGTATTGTAATTGAGTAAAGGTAACTACAAAGAGATGACGGAGGAGCTGGCCGAGCTGATTGGAAGGGGAGATGGTGGAGCAGCAATGGCAGGAGTCTCTGGCGGCAGTTCATCCTGAGGAAGAAAAATAAATGCTAAGGGGAGAATGAGATAGACGTGCCTGATGAGGGAAGTCAGGGAGAGCACAAAAACATACAATGTAGTGAAGGTTAGTAGGAAGCCAGAGGATTAAGAAGGCTTTGAAAACGAGTAGAGGGTAACTTTTTTAAAAAAAAATTAAAGCAATTTGGGGTGAAAAACATATGGGGATAAGCTAGTAATAAAAAAGATAGCAAGAATTTTTTTAGTTAAACAAAATGTAAGAGAGATGAATGTGGGCATAGACCCTTGGAAAATAAGGCTGGAAAATAATAATGGGGAGCAAAGAATTGCAAAGGAACTAAATATGAACGTTGCATCAGTTTTCATAGTCGACACCAGGACCATACCAGAATTTCAGGAGTCACAGGAGTGTAGTGACCATCAAGAAGGAGAAGGTGCTGGGGAAGTTGAAAGGTCCAAAGGTGGATAAATTAACCAGATGGACTATACCTCAGAGTAATGAAACAGAATGTGGAGGCATTGGTAGTGATCTTTCAGGAACCATTTGAAGTCAGGGAGGCTCCCAGAGAACTGGAAACTGGCTACTGTAACATCCCTGTTTCCGAAGAGGGGGAGGCAGAAGGCAGGAAGGTATAGGCCCATTAGCTTGACCTCAGTTATGGATAAAATTTTAGAGTCCATTATTAAGGATGAAATTGCAGAGGACTTGGAAGTGCATGGTAAAATAGGGCTGAGTCAATACTGCTTCGTCAAGGAGAGGTCCTGTCTGACAAAACAGTTACAATTTGTTGAGATATCAAACAAGTTTGATAAAAGAGAGCAATTAGACATGATCTACTTGGATTTCCAGAAGGCTTTTGACAAGGTGCCACAAATGAGGCTGCTAAATAAGAGCTCGTGGTGTTAAAGGCAAAATACTGACATGGATAGAAGATTGGCTGACTAGTAGAAAGCAGACAGTGGCGCTAAAGGGGTCTTTTTCAGGATGGCAGTCAGTGACTAGTGGAGTTCCGCAGGGATCAGTGTTGGAACACAGCTATTAATGTTATATATTAACAATCTGGACAAAGGAACTGTGGGGGCATTGTTGCTCAACTTGAAGATGATACAAGGATAGGTGGAGGGGCAGCTAGTGTTGAGGAAGCTGTGAAAGGACTTTAGTAGGCTAAGAGAGTGGGAAATAAAGTGGCAGATGGAATGCAACATGGGAATGTGTAAGTCATAGAGTCATAGAAATGTACAGCACGGAAACAGACCCTTTGGTCCAACTCATCCATGCTGACTAGATATCCTAACCTAATTTAGTCCCATTTTCCAGCACTT
Organism: Chiloscyllium plagiosum; assembly: GCF_037043375.1. NCBI lineage: Eukaryota > Metazoa > Chordata > Chondrichthyes > Orectolobiformes > Hemiscylliidae > Chiloscyllium > Chiloscyllium plagiosum. The sequence continues at coordinate 78,993,276 of NW_028270149.1, forward strand.
GGCCCATATTCCTCTATATCCATCCAGATGCCTTTTTAAATGCTATAATTGTACTAGCTTCCACCACTTCATCTGGCAGCTCTGTCCATACATGTACTACCTTCTGTGTGAAAAAGTTGCCCCTTAGGTCCCTTTTATATCTTTCCTCTTTCCACCTAAACCTATGCCTCTAGTTCTGGACTCCCCAACCCCAGGGAAGAGACCTTGTCTATTTATCCTATCCATGCCCCTCATGATTTTATAAAACTCTATAAGGTCACCCCTCAGCCTCTGACAGTCCAGGGAAAATATCCCCAACCTATTCAGCCCCTCACTGTATCTCAAATCCTCCAACCCTGGCAACATCCCTGTAAATCTTTTCTGAACCCTTTCAAGTTCCACAATATCTTTCCGATAGGCAGGAAACCAGAATTGCATGCAATACCACAAAAGTGGCCTAACCAATGTCCTGTACAGCAGCAACATGACCTTCTAACTCCTGTGTTCAATACTCTGACCAATAAAGGAAAGCATACCAAACACCTTCTTCACTATCCGATCTACTTGCAACTCTCCTTTCAAGGAGCTCTGAACCTGCACTCCCAAGGTCTCTTTGTTCAGTAGCACTCCCCAGGATCTTACCATTAAGTGCATTGTCCTGCTCTGATTTACTTTTACAAAATGCAGCACCTCGCATTTATCTGAATTAAACTCCATCTGCCACTCCTCAGCCCATTGGCCCATCCGATCAAGATCCTGTTTTACTTGAGGTAACCTTCTTCGCTGTCCACTACACCTCCAATTTTGGTGTCATCTGTAAACTTACTAACTGTACCTCTTATGCTCGCATCCAAATGACAAAAAGTAGAGGACCCAGCACCGATCCTTGTGGCACACCATTGGCCATAAACCTACAGTATGAAAAGCAACCCTTCACCACCACCCTCTGTCTTCTACCTTCAAGGCTCTAGATTCCCACGTAGTTCTAGGGTACACATGATCAGGTTCTGGGGATTTATGCATTTTAATACATTTCAAGACATCCAGTACTTTCTCCTCTAATATGGACATTTTTCAAGATGTCACTATCTATTTCCCTACATTCTATATCTTCCATGTCCTCCTTCATAGTAAATATTGATGCAAAATACTCGTTTAGTATCTCCCCCATCTCCTGTGGCTCCACTTGAGGGGCCCTATTCTCTCCCCAGTTACCCTTTTGTCCTTAATGTATTTATAAAAACCATTTGGATTTTCCTTAACCCTATTTACCAAAGCTATCTCATGTCCCCTTTTTTCCCCTCCTGATTTCCCTCCCAAGTATACTACCACTTATTATTTTCTAAGGATTCACTCGATCTCTCCTGTCTACACCTGACACATGGTTCCTTCTTTTTCTTAACCCTCAATTTCTTTCATCATCCAGCATTCCCTACACCTACCAGCCTTTCCTTTCACCCTAACAGGAATATACGGTCTCTGGACTCTCATCTCATTTCTGAAGACTTCCCATTTTCCAGCCATCCCTTTACCTGTGAACATCTGCCCCCAATCAGCTTTTGAAAGTTATTGCCTAATACTGTCAAAATTAGTCTTCCTCCAATTTAGATCTTCAGGTTATGCACTTTTAGAAGAATAGGGGCTTAGACTATTCTTTAAATGGGGAGAGGCTTCGGAAGGCTGAAGCACAAAGGGACTAGTTCAGGATTCTCTTAAGGTTAACATGCAGGTTCAATTGACAGTTAAGAAGGCAAATGCAATGTTCGCATTCATTTCAAGAAGGCTAGAATACAAGAGCAGAGTTGTACTACTGAGGCTTTATAATGCTCTGGTCAGCCTGCATTTGGAATAGTGTGAGCAGTTTGGGTCCTGTATCTGAGGAAGGAAGTGCTGGTATTGGAAGAGGTCCAGAAGAGGTTTAAAAGAATGATCCTGAGGAAGGCTTGTCGTATGAGCAGGGGCTGAGGACTCTGGGTCTAAAACTCAATGGAGTTGAGATGGGTGAGGAGGTGATCTGATTCAGTACAGAATATTGAGAGGCGCAGACAGATGACATGTAGAGAAGATGTTTCCATTAATAGGAGACACCCCAGGTCTTGAGGGCATAGCCTCAATGAAGGGCTGACGGAGAGTGGTGAGTCTGTGCAACTCATTGCCACAGAAGGCTGTGGAGGCCAAGTCATTGAGTGTATTTAAGACAAAGACAAGACAGGTTCTTGATGAGTAACCAGGTCAAGGGTGACAGCGAGAAGGCAGGAGAATAGTGTTGAGAAACGGATCAGCCATAGTTGAATAGCAGAGTAGACTTTATGGGCTGAATGGCCAATTCTGCTCCTATATCTTATAGTCTTGTATTGCCTGAACCTTATTGTTACTAAATATATAGCATTTATCTCAAACTTTATGGAAAGTTCACTGTGAATGTATTTGATGGTAAGTTAGATTTTCGGTGGAAGTTGAAGTTTGCATCATCTGTGTAATCTGAATTAACTGGAAACTATATACTGTCCTTTTTGCATTAGTTGGCAAATGGATAAGAGCAGTGTTAAGATGTGTTAAGTGCAGTGAGTGCAGGATAAATAGACAAGGTATTTTCCCTGGGGTGAGAGAGTCCAGAACTAGAGGGCATAGGTTTAGGGTGAGAGGGGAAAGATATAAAAGAGACCTAAGGGACAACTTTTTCACACAGAGGGTGGTACGGGTATGGAATGAGCTGCCAGTGGAAGTGGTGGAGGCTGGTACAGTTGCAACAGTTAATAGGCATTTGGATGGGTATATGAATAGGAAGGGTTTGGAGGGATATAGGCTGGGTGCTGGCAGCTGGGACTAGATTGGGTTGGGATATCTGATCAGCATGGACGAGTTGGACCAAAGGGTCTGTTTCCATGCTGTACATCTCTATGACTCTTGAGTGTTGCAGATGAAAACTGAACAATGGAGTGACCTGTTACCTTTCTCAACAGATATGCTGTATCAATGGCCAGAAAGATTGGAGCTCGTGTGTACGCCCTTCCAGAGGACCTGGTTGAAGTGAAGTCTAAGATGGTTATGACTGTTTTCGCCTGCTTGATGGGCAGAGGAATGAAGAAAGTGTAAAAACAAAAACACTAAATTACAAAGACACATGTCACCGCGTGCAAGTGATTGGCCTTTCAGATATTTCCAGGTTGAAATATGCTGCTGGCAGAACGAAGTTTGTATTTCTGCTTTCCAAAACTAGAACAAGCTGCTTGGGGAGGAGAGAATTGCATATATTACTTTCCCTGAAGTGGTAATCCAATAATTTAGCAAGGTACACAATGAAATGCATTCATATATAAGTACAGAAGATGCTGCGTTATATGTTGATCATCCTGTTTTCTTGCTCACTTAGCATATTGGTCACTGATATTGTGGCTGGACATGGATTGTGCTAGGGTTCTTTTTATAAGTTGCTTTTAGACAGTCTGGGAGTTAATGTCATAAATTCCTTATTGGGTGGTGTTAAATTCTGAATGCAAATGAAAGCTGTCACATTTCACAGAGATTGACAATCACTGTTCTGTTACATTCCACGTAAATGTGATCATATTTTCTTTACATGTTGTACATACACTGTTTATGATTGAGCACAATCCTGCTACTACTTGTTTCAACACAATTTGCAGGAAAGATTTGCTGATTTTACGTCTTCTACTGAAGGCTCCTAGACCAAAAACATTCACTTTTTTTGTGTGTCGCTTTACTGATGACAGACATATGTCACTGAAGTATTTTCTGTGTGTTTTATTTTTCGCAAAGACTATATAGCCCACAGCTCTCCATTCCAGGTATAGGCTTCAGTGCATTCTACGGCCCAAGCAATAATGAATCATTTTACTATGTATCTTGATATCTTTTAAAATTTGCTTTTCTACAAAAAAGACTGGCAGAGATCAATACATTTTATTTAAAAAATATTATGCAATCATTTTATGCCGTAAAGTGCCAAAGTTCTTTTTATTTAGAGAACTTCATGTTGGGAAATATAGGACTTTTGCAGTTCATTGGATCATCACAGGGTTCCCGGAGTGGAAAATCCTGAGATCTTTGGGATGTGCTTGAAGTCCTGGAATTTAGCATTTGCTAATCTAAATTTTTAATAGCTCAGTAAAGCTTTCATTAATATAGTATGGACATGGTGGCAAGAAATGGTTGAAAATAAAAATTTTGATATCTACTGTGATCCTTTGTGTTTCTTCCTCCCCCTCTTGCTTCCTCCCAGGTCAATATCAAATATGCTCCATCTATATTCCAGAATAAGTAGAGAAAGCAACAGATGATCCTGTAGATTTGATCCTGGGTCCCTGTGCGTTTCCAAAGATTGTCTGAACTCCTGCTCATTTCACAAACTTAATAGGCAATAGGACCTTCAAATATCGCATCGGAGGATCGTAATTTTAAGAATGTTCTGATACGCAATTTATCCACATCGAAAATATATAGGCACTGTACACTATTTTTAATCTTCATTCTTATTGCTACTTACTGAGTTTTGCTTTTGCTTCTGACATTCTGGAGTTAGAGTTAAATTGGTTATCTTGTAATCAGTTAAAATTATGATCATGGAGTCACCTCGGGTTTGTCAAATCAAGCCACTTCACCCAGCAATGTGTACATTGCTTTTACTAGACTCTGCCATGTATTTTCAGCTCCTCAACAAATGAAGGGAATTAACAGGCCAATGATGATGCTTGAGAGGCAGAACATCACTGTGAGCTTTATCATGACAGTAGTTCAGACCATCTAGTCTAACCCCCCCTGTTTCGATGCTATGTTGGATCCAATTCCATCTCTCCCATTTCGTAGCCATCAACCAGGGTCTGGGAGAATTTAAAAAGCATGGGAGAGATCATTTCAGCCTGTATGCAAAAACAGTATTAGATTCACAGAATCCCTACAGTGTGGAAACAGGCCATTTGGCCCAACATGTCTGTACCTGACCTACCGAAGAGTCACCCTCTATTACTCTACATTCATCCCTGAATGATGCACCTAACCAACATATCCCTGAACACTATGGGCAATTTAGATTAGATTAGATTCTCAACCATGTGGAAACAGGCCCTTCAGCCCAACAAGTACACACCAACCTGCCAAACAGCAACCCACCCAGACCCATTCCCCTGACTAATGCACATAACATTACGGGCAATTTAGCATGGCCAATTCACCTAACCTGCACATCTTTGGACTGTGGGAGGAAACCCACACAGACACAGGGAGAATGTGCAAACACCACACAGACAGTCACCCGAGGCTGGAATCGAACCTGGGACCTTGGTGCTGTGAGGCAGCAGTGCTAACCACTGAGCCACCGTGCTGCCCCATGGCATGAGTTTAGCATAGCCAACTCACTTAACCTGCACATCTTTGGACTGTCGGAGGAAACACATGCCGATACAGGGAGAATGTGCAAATTCCACACAGTTGCCCCGAGGCTGGAATTGAACCTAGCTCCCTGGTGCTGTGACGCAGCAGTGCTAAGCACTATGCCACCTGCATATTTAAACTATTTATAAATATATAGCAAAACCTTTGAACACAAGAATGGAAAATGCAACAATAAGGCCACTGAAACCAGGTTTGGTGATGTCACTAAAGGACAACAAGCAGATGACAATACAGGATTATAATACATAAAACATGGTCATAATATTGGTAAATCTTCCATCATTATGGAAAGAAGATGAAGGTAAAACAGGCATAGGAGTTCAAAGTTGGGGAAAGGCAAGCTTTACAAAGCTGAGCAATAATCTGGGAAGAGCTACTTGAAGGAACGACAATGCTAAATCGGTGGGGGACGCTCAAAATCAAGATTCCATAGGCACCGTGTCGACTTGTCCCACAAAGAAAGAGACTGACAGTGCCAAATGTGGGATGCCCTGGTTACCTGGAAGCCTGCAATGTAAGATAAAGCAGAAATACTAATGTCTTTTTAAAAATAAAGGTACTTTAGGATGCTGAAAGGACTAACAGTAAGTACGGGTGGCTCAGTGGTTAGTACTGCTGTCTCTCAGCGCCAGGGACCTGGGTTTGATTCCCGCCTCGGACAACTGTCTGTGTGGAGTTGGTACACTCTCCCAGTGTCTGCATGGGTTTCCGCCCACAATCGAAAAGACATGAGGTTAGCTGAATTGGCCGTGCTAAATTGCCCATAATATTAGGTGCATTAGTCAGGGGTAAATTTAGGGGATTAGGTCTGGGTGGGTTACTCTTCAGAAGGGCTCTGTCAACTTGTTTCCCTATTGTAGGAAATCTAATCTTTTAAAAAACAAATACTGGAATGAAATGAGAGAGGAAATTAGGAAAGCAAAGAGAATACAAAAAAAATTCTGGTAAAATTAATGAAAATCCAAAGATGTCTTCAATACACATTAACTAAGGAAAGGGTTGCAGAGACAAACAATATTTTTGTATGGATGCAGAAGATATGGATAGACAACCAAATGGCTCTTGTCTTGGTCTTCACATAGGAGCACGAGCTGAAGCAGACTCTCTAGTTCGAAGAGGATTGATAGTCCTTTTTGAGGAAGACCACTTTGGCTGCTTTGTCATTCACCACCACCTCCAGGAACTGATCTCTTCACCAAAAATGCTCAGTTTTGATTCTTTCCTCTGGTGGCACTGCAGATGTTTGTGTAACCTCCTCAGCGATCAGATAGATGTCAGATAAAATAAGCATAAAGAGAACGGAGGTACTGGAAGGACTAAACCCCTCGAGGTTCAATAAGTCAACAAGGCCAGGTGAATTGTATAAGAGGTTTTCAAAGGAACATAGGGAGAAAATGGCAAATGCTCTGAGGATCATTTTACAATCCACTGTAGAAACGGGTACCAGACAATTGGAGGCCAGTGAATGTTAGACCATTATTTAGGAAGGGTGTGAGAGAGCGATCAAATAATTCTAGGCATGTCAGTCTGAGCTTAGTGGGAATCAAATTACTGGAATCAATATTGAAAATTAGGATTAGCTAATTTGGAGAGGCATGGATTAATCAGGGATAGTCTTTTATTAAGATAAGGTCTTACAAACCAAGTGAGGAGGATTGAAAGGGTAGTGCAGTGGATGTTGTCTGTCCGTGTGGATTATAGTAAGGCATTTGACAAGGTTTTAAAACAAACCCAAGGGATACCGGACAATGTGGCAAGGTGGGTCTAAAACTGGCTCAGTAACTGGCAACAAATGTCCACTGATGTCTTTGCAAATGGAAAGCGATTTCCCTTGGTGTTCCAAGGCTTCGTGTTGGGTCCCTTGCTGATTGTGGTATAAAAGATTTAGATTGAAATGTCTGAAGCATGACTGGAATGTTTGCAGGCGCGATAAAAATTGTCAGTGTGGTTGGTAATGAAGAGATGGCTGTTGACTGCCAGATGATATTAATGGTTTGGTCGAGTGAGTGGAAAAGTGGCAAATGGAAAGAATTCTATCCAGAGAAGTGTAAGGATATATATTCAGAGAGGGCAGACAAAGCTGGGGGGACATACAATAAATGGGAGGTTATTGAAAGGGGTAGAGGAAGTGAGAGACCTTGGGGTGCGTGTCCATATTCCCGAAGGTGGCAGCACAGTAGGTTGATGGTTCTGTTGCCATAGTCTTACCAAACCATAGGGGCTGCTCTCTCATTAGAGAGAAACGATGGATGGTAATTTAACCAGAGGGCCACCAGACCTCAGGTGAGGGCAGACAGGTTGAGAAGGAGAGTCCTTCATGGTAATCACAAACCAGTAATAGGAATTGAACCCATACTGTTGGCGCAACACTGCTCTGTAAACCAGCAATCCAATCAACTGAGCTAAACCAATTCCCACAGGTATGTAAGGTGGTGAAGAAAGCACATGGGTGCTTTCCTCCATTGGGTATAGCATTGAGCAAAAACAGCAGGGATGTAGTGCTGAACGATGTAAGACACTGATTAGGCTGTATCTGGTATCTGTATCTCATCAGCACATTTAGAAAAAAGAAATAATCTCTCTAGAGAGATGAGAGGACACGTATGAGAATATTGCAGGACCTGCGGATTGATGGGCAAGGGCTGTTTTCCTTAGAACAGGCAAGGCTGAAGATTATCAGCGGCACAGATTTAGGGAGATTGATACAAGGATTAGAAGGGCTATGATAAAGCACTATTACATTCAGAGGGTCGTGGGTCGGGTTATCTACAATTCACTTTTCAGTTTGTGGATTGAGGGAGAAACCCTCAACCTATTAAGTAGGAGCCTCAACGTGCACCTGAGGTGCTGTATCCAAGGCTCCACATTAGACACTGATAAATGATGGTTAATTCAGACCGTGTGGCTCCTTTCTATGGATTTTTAAAAAATATTTGCATAATGTGGGTATCACTGGTTGGGCCAGCATCTATTGCCTGAAGGACAGCTCAGACTCAACCGACATTAAGGGACAGGAATCACGTACAGGCCAGGTAAAGAGGCAGATTTTATTCATGAAAGGGACTTGGTGAAACAGATGAGTTTTAAGACAATCAACAATGGTTACCTGTCATTAGAATAGCCTTTTATTCCAGATTTAGAATTAATTCCTGTTTCACCATCTGCCATGAGTTTGAATCCAACCATGCCCTCAGAACATTAGCCTGGGAATTTAGACGACTGACCCAGTAACATTGCTCTTTGCCCTACACCACCATTTCCCCTGGTTCTATAGTTCTGTCCTTGAGGAAATACGCAGGTTACTGGAGGCTGCAATTATGTAAGAATGTAGGTAAGTGTGGGAGTAAGGGCAGTCAAACTGTAATGGAAAGCAGAGGAGAGACATTAAAGGAAGTTTGGTAGACAGAACCCTGTCTGATTTTGATTTCAGCAGTTTCAGTGATTTTGGTAAGGGTAGAAAGCTGATTTATTTTTTAAAACTTCCTTCTGTTCAAAAATGAAGCCTCACTTATCATTTTACACCAAATCCTCATTATCCGCAGGGGATAGGGGCATGGACTTCCGCAAGTAACAAAAAAGCATTTATATTGTTTCAATTTAACTCCTAACATACAAGATGATTAGGGGTTGAGATAGGGTTGACCATGAGAACCTTTTTCCACGTATGGAGTCAGCTATTACAAGGGGGCATAGCTTTAAATTAAGGGGTGGTAGGTATAGGACAGATGTTAGGGGTAGATTCTTTACTCAGCGAGTCGTGAGTTCATGGAATGCCCTGCCAGTAGCAGTGGTGGACTCTCCCTCTTTATGGGCATTTAAACGGGCATTGGATAGGCATATGGAGGATAGTGGGCTAGTGTAGGTTAGATGGGCTTGGATCAGCGCAACATCGAGGGCCAAAGGGCCTGTACTGCGCTGTATTCTTCTCTGTTCTATGTTCTATACGATCAGACTGGACAGGTCAATGGAGAAAATAGGGCCGAGGGCTGCATTTTGTGAGTATGTGGATCCGGAGTAGCAAATTGGCTAATTTTGAGTGAGTGAGTACATGTGGGTGAAATTCGGAGGGGTATATACTGCAAAATAGAGAACAGCATGAACATAGGATGCTGCCGTTGCTTGATCCATTATATTAAAATGATGTTCTATTCAATTCATTTATAACATTGCAGACATAAGATGCCATACCATCTGTATTTATAATGACATTGTCATGTAGATCCATTGTTCCTATCACAGCTCAGTCCTAACAATAATAAGGTGACTCAATGTGGTTTAACCAATGTTCAATACAAATTTAGCACAACTTCTCTACTTTTATGTCTATCTTTCTAGAAACAAGCCTGATTGATGGTTTTGTTGTTTAACTGCCTTTTAAACCTGTACTTGGTGATTTTTGTCCAGAACCTTTTACTCCTTTACAAAATTTACATTTCTATTTTTCAAGTAATACATGACCATCTTAGTTTTCTAACTAAAATGTAATTCAGCAAATGTACAAATGGATTTCAATACATATACATATTTTGCAAGTTTTTAAAACTTATTTTGCAATTTGTTCCATTCACAGACTGTCCTCACGTTCCAAAAAGTTTGGTGTCATTACAAAATTTAGAAATGTTATTTTTAATCCCAAAAGTATTTATTTATTTGCATGCATTGTGACACCCACCCCCCACCTCAACATTCCTTCCCTTGACAGTGTTTCTCAGCTTCAAGATCAACTGTGTGGTGCCTGTCGCTTAGAAATTACCTAACTATGGGTGAACTGTATATAAGAATATCACTATATGTAAAGAGTCTGATGCAAACTTAATGGCAAAGTACTGCAGATGCTGGAAAACTTGAGACTGAAGAAGAGTCGTATCAGACCCAAAACATTAACTCTGTTTCTCTGTCCACAGAAACTGGAAGACCTGTTGAGTTTCTCCAGCATTCTCTATTTGTTTCACATGCATACTTATTCGATTGGATCCCAGCTGGGAGTCCTACATTTTGGAGCTGAATCTTTTCATTGCAAAATGCTAATTTGAATTCTATTTAGAAATCTCTGACGGAAATTATTTACTCAGTGACATTTAGAGCACGGAAGCCATCCAATCGGCTTGTAGTATACACAACAGTTGATGACAGTCTGACTAATTAATACCATTTTCCAATTCTTGTCCAAGAGCCCTGGAGGTTCTAGTAGTGCAAACAAACATCAAAAAATTGCTTTAATGTTATTAAAGTTTCTGATTCAATTACCCTTTCAGGCAGTGAGTTCCAGACTTACATTATTCTCTTCGTGAAAACAATTTCTCCTCAACTCCACTCTTCCTTTTTCAACTCTTACCTTTAACTTTATACCCAACCCCAACCCCATGCACCCCCTCTCTGAATGTAAAACATGGCTTCCTGTGCACCCTATCTATTCTCCCCATAATCTTATATATCTTTAATGGCTCTTCCCTCAGCCTTCAATGCTAGAAGGCAAACCGTCGATGAGTAGAGAGATCTCTGTGTCCATGTACATAGATGCCTGAAAGTTGACACCCAGGCTTATAGAGTTGTTAAGAAGGCATAAGATGTGTTAGCTTTTATTGGTAGAGGGATTGGTTTCGGAGCCACGAGGTCATGCTGCAGCTGTACAAAACTCTGGTGTGGCCACACTTGGGGTATTGCATACAGTTCTGGTCACCACATTATAGGAAGGACGTGGAAGCTTTGGCAAGGGTTCAGAGGAGATTTACTCCAATGTTGCCTAGTGTAGAGGGAAGGACTTATGAGGAAAGGCTGAGGGACTTGAGGCTGTTTTCGTTAGAGAGAAGGTTGAGAAGTGACCTAATTGAGACATATAAGATAATCAGAGGTTTAGGGAGGGTGGACAGTGAGAGCCTTTTTCCTCCAATGGTGAAGGTTAGCACAAGGGGACATAGCCTTAAATTAGTCATAGAGATGTACAGCGTGGAAACAGACCCTTCGGTCCAACCCATCCATGCCGACCAGATATCCCAACCCAATCTAGTCCCACCTGCCAGCACCCAGCCCATATCCTTCCAAACTGTTCCTATTCATATCCCCTCCAAATGCCTCTTAAATGTTGCAATTGTACCAGCCTCCACTACATCCTCTGGCAGCTCATTCCATACACGTACCACCCTCTGCGTGAAAACGTTGCCCCTTAGGTCTCTTTTATATCTTTCCCCTCTCACCCTAAACCTATGCCCTCTAGTTCTGGACTCCCCAATCCCAGGGAAAAGACTTTGTCTATTTATCCTATCCATGCCCCTCATAAATTTGTAAACCTCTATAAGGTCACCCCTCAGCCTCCGAAGCTCCAGGGAAAACAGCCCCAGCCTGTTCAGCCTCTCCCTGTAGCTCAGATCCTCCAACCCTTGCAACGTCCTTATAAATCTTTTCTGAACCCTTTCAGGTTTCACAACATCTTTCCGATAGGAAGGAGACCAGAATTGCATGCAATATTCCAACAGTGGCCTAACCAATGTCCTGTACAGCCGCAACATGACCTCCCAACTCCTGTACTCAATACTCCGACCAATAAAGGAAGGCATACCAGACACCTTCTTCACTATCCTATCTACCTGCGACTCCACTTTCAAGGAGCTATGAACTTGCACACCAAGGTGTCTTTGTTCAGCAGCTCTCCCTAGGACCTTACCATTAAGTGTATAAGTCTTGCTAAGATTTGCTTTCCCAAAATGCAGCACCTCGCATTTATCTGTATTAAACTCCATCTGGCACTTCTCAGCCCATTGGCCCATCTAGTCAAGATCTTGTTGTAATCTGAGGTAACCCTCTTCGCTGTCCACTACACCTCCAATTTTGGTGTCATCTGCAAACTTACTAACTGTACCTCTTATGCTCGCATCCAAATCATTTATGTAAATGACAAAAAGTAGAGGGTCCAGCACTGATCCTTGTGGCACTCCATTGGTCACAGGCCTCCAGTCTGAAAAATAACCCTCTACCACCACCCTCTGTCTTCTATGTTTGAGCCAATACTGTAACCAAATGGCTAGTTCTCCCTGTATTCCATGAGCTCTAACCTTGCTAATCAGTCTCTCATGGGAACCTTATCGAACGCTTTACTGAAGTCCATATAGATCACATCTACTGCTCTGCCCTCATCAATCTTCTTTGTTACTTCTTCAAAAAGCTCAATCAAGTTTGTGAGACATGATTTCCCACGCACAAAGCCATGTTGACTATCCCGAATCAGTCCTTGCCTTTCCAAATACATGTACATCCTGCCCCTCAGGATTCCCCCCCAACAACTTGCCCACCACCGAGGTCAAGCTCACCGGTCTATAGTTCCCTGGCTTGTCTTTACCGCCCTTCTTAAATAGTGGCACCACGTTTGCCAACCTCACCTGTGACTATCGATGATACAAATACCTCAGCAAGAGTCCCAGCAATCACTTCTCTAGTTTCCCACAGAGTTATCGGGTACATCTGATTAGGTCCTGGGGATTTATCCGCCTTTAACCATTTCAAGACATCCAGCACTTCCTCCTCTGTAATCTGGACATTTTGCAAGGTGTCACCATCTATTTCCCGACAGTTTATATCTTCCATATCATTTTCCACAGTAAATACTGATGCAAAATATTCATTTAGTATCTCCCCCATTTTCTGTGGCTCCACACAAAGGCCACCTTGCTGATCTTTGAGGGGCCCTATTCTCTCCATAGTTACCCTTTTGTTCTTTAATATATTTGTAAAAACCCTTTGGATTCTCCTTAATTCTATTTGCCAAAGCTATCTCATGTCCCCATTTTGCCGTCCTGATTTCCCTCTTAAATATATTCCTACTTTCTTTATACTCTTCTAAGAATTCACTCGATCTATCCTGTCTATACCTGACATATGCTTTCTTCTTTTTCTTAACCCAACCCTCAATTTCTTTAGTCATCCAGCATTCCATATACATACCAGCCTTCCCTTTCACCTTAACAGGAGTATGTTTTCTCTGGATTGTTGTTATCTCATTTCTGAAGGCTTCCCATTTTCCAGCCGTCCCTTTACCTGCGAACATCTGCCTCCAATCAGCTTTCGAAAGTTCTTGCCTAATACCGTCAAAATTGGCCTTTCTCCAATTTAGAACTTCAACTTTTAGATCTGGTCTATCCTTTTCCAGCACTATTTTAAAATGAATAGAATTATGGCTACTAGCCCCAAAGTTCTCCCCCACTGACACCTCAGTTACCTGCCCTGCCTTATTTCCCAAGAGCAGGTCAAGTTTTGCACCTTCTCTAGTAGGTACATCCACATACTGAATCAGAAAATTGTCTTGTACTCACTTAAGAAATTCCTCTCCATCTAAACCTTTAACACTATGGCAGTCCCAGTCGATGTTCGGAAAGTTAATATCCCCTACCATAACCACCCTATTATTCTTAGAGATAGATGAGATCTCCTTACAAGTTTGCTTCTCAATTTCCCTCTGACTATTGGGGGGTCTATAATACAATCCCAAAAAGGTGATCATCCCTTTCTTATTTCTCAGTTCCACCCAACTAACTCCCCTGGATGTATTTCTGGGAATATCCTCCCTCAGCACAGCTGTAATGCTATCCCTTATCAAAAATGCCCCTCCTCCTCCTCTCTTGTCTCCCTTTCTATCCTTCCTGTAACATTTGTATCCTGGAACATTAAGCTGCCAGTCCTGTCCATCCCTAAGCCATGTTTCCGTAATTGCTATGATATCCCAGTCCCATGTTCCTAACCATGCCCTGAGTTCATCTGCCTTCCCTGTTCGGCCCCTTGCATTGAAATAAATGCAGTTTAATTTATTAGTCCTACCTGCCCTGACTGTTTGACTCACTTCTGTTCTCAGCTATACCCATCTCAGATCGATCTCTTTCCTCACTATCTCCCTTGTCCCATCCCCCCACCTTACTAGTTTAAATCCTCCCAAGCAGTTCTAGCAAATTTCCCTGCCAGTATATTAGTCCCCTTCCAATTTAGGTGCAATCCGTCCTTCTTGTACAGGTCACTTCTACCCCAAAAGAGATTCCAATGATCCAAAAATGTGAATCCTTCTCCCATACACCAGCTCCTCAGCCATGCATTCATCTGCTCTATCCTCCTATTCCTGCCCTCACTAGCTCATAGCACTGGGAGTAATCCAGATATTACTACCCTTGAGGACCTCCTTTTTAAATTTCTGCCTAACTCTCTGTAATCTCCCTTCAGAGTCTCAACCTTTTCCCTTCCAGTGTCGTTGGTTCCAATGACCTCCTGCTGGCCCCTCTCCCCCGTGAGAACATTCTGCACCCTCTCTGAGACATCCTTGATCCTGGCACCAGGGAAGCAACACACCATTCTGCTTTTTCTCTGCTGGCCACAGAAACGTCTGTCTGTACCTCTGACTACCAAATCCCCTATTACAATTGATCTCTTGGAAGCCGACATACCCTCATTACATTAGAGCCAGTCTCAATACCAGAAACTTGGCGTTCATGCTGCGTTCCGCTGAGAATCCATCATCCCTTACATTTTCCAAAACAGCATACCTATTTGAAATGGGTGTATCCACAAAAGACTCCTGCACTAGCTGCCTATCTCTCTTACCCTTCCTGGAGTTAACCCATCTATATGACTGTATCTGAGACTTTCCCCCCTTCCTATGACTGCCATCCATCACATACTGTTGCTGTTGCAAATTTCTCATCGCTTCTATGTGTATCTCCAACCGATCCACTCTATCTGATAAGATTCACATCCAACACATTTATGGCAGATATAATCCTCAGTAACCCTTAAATTCTCTTTAAACTCCCACATCTGACAAAGAAGTACATATCACTGCAAAGGCCATTTTTGCTCCTTCACAATCTACAGACCCAGAAAATAACACTGTCTTATTCCTCTACAAAACACTGCCCCAGGTTAAATTAATAGCTGTGGCTTATATTTTAAGTTTAATCAAGAGACTTATCACCAAAAACATATAATCAAGAAAGAATCTACTATACTCACTACTGCAGCCTTTCTCTTGGACAGACTAAAAACAACTAACTTATCTGATTCTGTGCTGTGAACTTTGCCCAACAGTTCCTCCAAGATTAGTTATGAATTTCACTGTTTGTTAATTTTCCCAGATGCACTCCGATGTCCAGCGATACACAAATTCAAACAGCAAAGGCGGTAACTGTGCAGGGTTTCTCTCTCTCTCTCTCTCTCCTCCATTGTCCTCACCATGTGCTTCCTTTGTCTGCTCTTCTCCCTTTTAAACTGCTGTTGTTTTGACTATTTTTTTCCAAAGTTCCAAAACAATGCAACAGCATATAAAACAGTATGCTCCTGGAATTCGAGGAAATCACCTCCAACACCTAAAATACCTCAAAAAAAGGAGCATCTCTTACAGCCAAAAATTTTTCCCGTCCTCTATCTTGGATTACCCAGAATCCAAGGGGTGATAGATATAGGACAGACGTCAGTGGAAGGTCCCTTACTCAGAGTAATAAGGGCTTGGATGCCATGCCTGCAGCAGTAGTAGACTCGCCAACTTCAAGGACATTTAAATGATCATAAGGGTGAAAATGGAATAGTGTAGGCTTCAGATTAGTTCGACAGATCAGCGCAACATCAAGGGCTGAAGGGCCTGTACTGCGCTGTAATGTTCTATGTTCTAATCACAGCCTATCCAATTTTTCCTTATCACTCGGATCCTCCAGCCCATGCAGCATCCTGGTTAATCTCCCCTGTACCTTCTGTAATGTGGTGGCCAGAACTCCATGCAATCCTCCAGATGTAGTCTAGCTGGCATTTTATACAGTATAACGTCCTTACTCTTGGATTTTATTAGCCGAGGCATAAATCCAGTATCCCACATGCCACATTGACCACCTTATCTACCTGTATCCCACCCAGACTCAGGAAATAGGACATGCGCACTAGGGGCTTGCTAATCTTCAGTAATTTCCAGGGTCCTACCATTCAGAGTGTAGTCCTTTGCTTTGTATGCCCAGCCCATGACCTGTTACTTTTCTAGGTTGAAATGTTTTGCTCTTCTTTGCTCAGCTAATAGGTCTGTTGGTCTTCTCCTGCAGTTTATGGCTAATTTCACTATTTACAACCCTATCACTGTTCATATCATTTGCAAACTTTTTGATTATACCATGTACTGTCATGTCCAAGTTATTAATGTACATGGTGAGGACTGCAGATGCTAGAGATTCAGAGTAGATAGAGTGTGGCGCTCAAAAAAGCACAGATCAGGCAGCATCTGACCTTCATCAGGACTTGGGATGGAGAAAGGGGGCTGCGAAGTAAATGGTGGGGGTGGGGTCGGGGGAAGGTAAGTGGGAAGGCGATAGGTAGATGCAGGTAGGAGGTGATTGTGATAGGTAGATAGGAAGAGTGGAGTGGATAGGTGGAATGGAAGATGGATATCGCAAAAAGAGAGGGTTGAATTACCTCACCCTGCAGCATCCTACTGGAAGCAGACTTCCACTCACAGATGCATCATCCTCTAGTGCCTCTCAGCCAAATTTGTATCCAGTGTGTCGTTTTTCCTTGATGCCATGGGCACTTGCTTTCTTGACCAGTCTGCCATGGAAGATTTTCTCTAAAGTCTTGCCAAAGTCAAGACAGATCAGATCAAATGAATAACCTTCATCAAAACTCCCAGTTATCACCACAAAACATTCAATTAAATTTGTGAAACATGAACTTCACTTAAATCAGTGCATGATTTCTCTCTGTCTCCACAAATGAAGATATATTCTGTCCCTCAGAATTCTTTCAATAACTTAACTATTACTAAGGTTAGACTGACTGGCCCACTAGCAACTCAGTGGTTAGCACTGCTGCCGAACAGCGCCAGGAACTCTAATTTGATTCCACCTTTGGTGAACTATCTGTGTAGAGTTTGCATGTTCTCCCCATGGCTGCGTGAGTTTCCTCCAGGTCTTCCGGATTCCTTCCACAAGCCGAAAATATGTCGGTGAGGTTTATTGGCTATGCTAAATTGCACCATGGTACCCAAGGATCTGTTGGTTAGGTGGATTAGCCATGGTTAATGCAAGGTTAAAGGAATAGGGTAGAGAGGCTGAGTCTGGTTGGGATGCTCTTCAGACAGTTGGTGCAGACTCGATGGGCCTGATGACCTCTTTCTGCACTGTAGGGATTCTCTGATTCTAATTCTGGGTCTATCCTCCCTCACATTGATAATGAGAATGTTTTTGTTGTACCTCAGTTGTGGCTAGAAACAATTTGAAATTACAACCGGGCTCCAGATATCTCCTCCCTTCCTCCCTCTACAGCCTCAGTTAAATTTCATCTGGGCCTGCAGATTTATCCACTTTTAATGTTATCAAACCTGCCAATGCCTCCTTTCTCTTTGTTACTTTCTTCTAATATTTCATGTTCCTCCACTCTGGCTATAGCTGGGTTATCCCTTTCCATTGTGAAATCCGACACAAAGTGTGCATTAAGGACTTTAACCACATTTTCGGTGTCTACACATTGTCTATGCCTTCTAATGGGTCCTATTCTTTCCTTAGTTATTCTCTTCCTCTTCATATATTTTAAAAACATTTTTGTGTCTTCCTTTATTCCACCTGCCAATGCTTTCTCATGCACTCCTTGCTTTCCTAACTTTCTTTTTAAACTTCACCCTCACTTTTTCTACCTCTGTATTGAATCCTCAGTAACAGTCTCATTTCCAAAGGTTAGGTCCAGAATTCCTGCCTCCCTTGTTGGGCTTTCTCCCTACTGGTTACGTAAGATTTCCTGGGCGCAATTTAAGAATCTTGGTCTCTCTCTACTCTGTGCATAAACTCAGAAGTCACATGACACCAGGTTCTCGTCCAACAGATTTGTTTGAAATCACAATCAGGTTGGTAGTGGATTGCAAGAAAAGGCATTGTGGAATGTCTACGAGATAGCTTTTTGGAGCAGCTTGTGGTGGAGACTACTAGGGAACAGGCAATTCTGGATTTAATGTTGTGCAATGAGGCAGACATAATAAGGGAGCTTAAGGTGAAGGAACCTTTAGGAGGCAATGATCATTGTATGATTTATTTTACTCTGCAATTTGAGAGGGAGAAAATAGAATCCGAGGTAACGGTATTAACAGTGGAATAAAGGCATCCACAGAGATTTGAGGGAGGAGTTGGGTAGAATTGACTGAGAGAAGGGCCTAGCAGGAAAGACAGTGGAACAGCAACGGCAGGAGTTTCTGGAGTAATTTAGGAGACACAGCAGAGATTCATCCCGAGGAAAGAGAAGTGTGGTACAGGGAGGATGAGGCAACCGTGGCTGACCAGGGAAGTCAGGGACTGCGTAAAAGAGAAAGCAAATAATGTGGTGAAAGGGCAGTGGGAAACCAGGGGATTGGGAAGCTTACAAAGACCAACAGAAGGCAACAACAAAAAAAGAATAAAGGAGGGAGAAGATTACATATAATGGTAAGCTAGCCCAGTAATATAAAGGAAGACTGTAAGTGTTTCTTTAGATATGTAAAAGGGCAAAAGAGAGGCATAAGTGGACATTGGACCGCTAGAGAGATAATAGTGGGAAACAAGGAAATGGCTGAGGAACTGAATAATTATTTAGCATCAGTATTCACGGTGGAAGGCACAAGTAATATCCCAAAGATTCAAGAGAGTGAGGGGGCAGAGCTGAGTATGGTGGCTATCACCAAGAAGAAAGTGCTAGAAAAACTGAATGGCCTGAAGGTGGATAAATCACCTGGACCAGATGGACAACACCCCACAGTTATAAAGAAGATAGCTCAAGAGATAGCAGAGGAGGTAGTGGGGTTCTTTCAGGACTCACTAGAGTCAGGGAGGGTCCCAGAGGACTGGAAAATCACTAATGTGATACCCCTATTTAGAAAGGGAGTATGGCAAAAGATGGAAAATTACAGATCAATTAGCCTAACCGCAGGCATGGGTAAGATCCTGGAATCCATTATGAAGGATGAGATTTCTGAATACTTGGAAGTGTATGGTAAAATAGGGCCAAATCAGCATGGTTCCATCAAGGGGAGGTCTTCCCTGACAAATTTGGTAGAATTCTTTGAGCAAGTAATGAGCAGGTTAGACCAATGAGAACCAATGGATGCTATCTACCTCAACTTAAAGAAGGTTTCGACAAGGTGCCACACAGGAGGCTATTAAGTAAGATAAGGGCCCATGGTGTTAGACGCAAGGTGCTAGCATGGATAGAAGATTGGCTGTCTGGCAGAAAGCGGAGAGTGGGGATAAAATGGTCTTTTTCAGTATGGCAGCCAATAACAAGTGGCATTCCACAAGAGTCACTGTTGGGACCACAACCTTTCATGATATACATTAATGATCTAGATGAAGGAACTGAGGGCATTCTGACTGAGTTTGCAGATGATACACAGATAGGTGAAGGGATGGGAAGCATTGAAGAGGTGGGGAGGCTGCAGAAGGATTTGGACACGTTGGTAGAGAGGGCAAATAAGTGGAAGATAGAGTACAATGTGGGAAAGTATAAGTTCATGCACTTTGGTAGAAAGAATATATGCGTGGAATATTTTCTAAATGGGGAGAAAATTCAGAAATCTGAAGTGCAAAGAGATTTGGGAGTTCTACTCTAGAGTTCTCTCAATGTAAACTTGCAGGTTGAGTCAGTAGTTAGGAAGGCAAATGCAATGTTGACATTTATTTTGGGAGGACTTGAATGTAAAAGCAGGGATGTACCTCTAAGTCTTTGTAAGGCTCTGGTGAATGGTCCTAGGAATGAAAAGCTTAACATATGGGGAATGTTTGAGGACTCTGCGTCTATGTTCGATGGAATTTAGAAGGATGACGGGGGATCTAATTGAAACTTACAGAATACTGAGTGGCCTGGACAGAGTAGACGTTGGGAAGAGTTTCCATTGGTAGGAGAGACTCGGACCCGAGGGCACAGCCTTAGAGTAAAGGGAAGACCTTTTAGAACGGAGATAAGGAGAAACTTATTCAGCCAGAGAGTTGTAATTCTGTGGAATACACTGCCACAGAAGGCTGTGGAGGCGAGGTCATTGAGTATATTTAAAACAGAGATAAATAGGTTCTTGAGTATCAAGGGGATGAAGGATAACTGGGAGAAAGCAAGAGAATGGGGTTGAGAAATGTATCAGCCATAATTGAATGGCCGAATTGATGGGCTGAATGGCCTAATTTCTGCTCCTATGTGGTATGGTCTTATGATCTTTCAGAGTGTAGCCCCTTCATCGAGTGAATTACTTTACCTGACGAAGGGGCAAAGCTCCAAAAGCTTGTGATTTCAATTAAACCTGTTGGACTATAACCTGGTGTCGTGTGACTTCTGACTTTGTGTACCTAGTCCAACACCTCCACATCATGCACATAAACTACAATTGGACTGATTTTTCTTTTGTGTTGCTGGCCAGGCCAGTATATATTGCCCATCCTTAATGCCTGAGAATGGCTGTTCTCCTTAAACCATTGCAGTTCATGGTGGGTCGCTCCATCCCCTCAGTGCTGTTAGAAAGGGTGTTGCAGTGATAATGAAGGGATAGGATGGTGTATGAGTTGGAGCGGAATTTGCAGATTTCTGTTCTTAACTAATAGAGGTAACAATTCATGGAAATACCAATTTTGGTGGGAGCAATTAATGAATTAGGTTGTCTGAAGTTTAAATATTTTATAACTTGGTATAAAAAACAAATTCAATATCAGAAGGACACTGTAAAAGGAACAATTGGTTTTGTGACCAACTACAGGTTAGAATAGTGTTCTTATAGCAATTGCAGCTTCTAGTCTTTTATAATTATATAACAATGCTCAGAGTCAGAAAGAAACCTGCCAATGAAATTGGTCAGACAATAAAGCAAGTTAATAAAGATGCATCATACAGATTAGAATCTGCAAGAAAATCTGTCAAAGTGGAAACCAGTTGTGTGTTCAGATTTTGTTTCCTTTATATGTGACAAAAACAGGTGGTGTTTGGCTGTTGACAGATAAACTTTGCCTTCCAAAACCTTCAAGTAACCTTGCTGAGTAGGCCCTGTAATTCCTGATAGCTGAGCATGACTGGAACATTGTTACATTATCTGTTTATTTAAGGATATAGTTAGGACCAACATCAACAAGATTACTGCAAAGCTAAAGACAAATTAGGTTAGACTTAGGCTACAAAATATTTCTTGACAACAAAGGTGACTCACTCCTTAGATTTGCCATCCAGTGCATGGCAAGAATGTAACTTTGCTTGGGGAGGTGCAGCATGGTACTACAGCGGCTTTTACTTTTGTGTGTGCTGTTTTAAGACTTGTTATCCATATGAAAAGCAGGGTCAGGCAAAGACTCACAGGCTCCGACTGCATTTTTGCTTTAGGGTCAGGACCCTGATGGTAGGAGTATCTTCGGGACCTGATACTGCACCACATAGACAGCAGACAAGTGAAGTGATTTAGAAGATGGTCATTGGACTAGTTAGCCATCCGGTTAAAGGGTGATAGCCAAGTCTGTGGCGGGAAGGACTCCTGCACTGAGAGCAGCGGTGCCAGCATCAGAGCTGAGAGCTGCCAATGTATATAGGGACTGAGAGTGTGCCTCAAATTGAGTACATGCTCCAGCGCTGGGTAATAATTGGTGACTGCTATCCACTACAGGCGGGAGGATGTCCAAAGGGCTGCCGCTCTGACCATCTCAGTCAGATGTAGTTAATG
Organism: Chiloscyllium plagiosum; assembly: GCF_037043375.1. Classification (NCBI taxonomy): domain Eukaryota; kingdom Metazoa; phylum Chordata; class Chondrichthyes; order Orectolobiformes; family Hemiscylliidae; genus Chiloscyllium; species Chiloscyllium plagiosum. The sequence continues at coordinate 79,015,324 of NW_028270149.1, forward strand.
AAGGGCAGAGATGAAGGTATTTGTGAAACTGATATTGGGTTCAGCCTCTGAATATTGGCCTTAAAAGAACCTTTAAAATCGTCCTGTAACCTGTTACTGGGGTATCCATTAACCTCTCTTGTCCTAGCAAGCCACCTTCCAACGACATGTTTTTAAACCAGCCCACCTCCAGACCTGCTACTGATGTGAAACAAAACATTCTGCCCCTTTCTACTTGAGATGATGTGAAACAGCTTGCCAACATAATCTCACTGTGTCCTGCATCTAAGTACTGTATATTTTAATCAATGCAGAGCTAATTCTAGCTTTGTATGTTATCTTCAACATAACAGCTTTGTTAAAATGTTCTAAACTCAGGAACTCCAGATGATGAGGCGAGAGTGAGCTCTGCAGATGCTGGAGATTCAAGTTGATAGTGTGACGCTGGAAAAGGACAGCAGGTCAGGCAGCATCCGAGGAGCAGGAGAATCGACTCCTGATGAAGGGCTTTTGCCCGAAACGTTGACTCTCCTGCTCTTCGGATGCTGCCTGACCTGCTGTGCTTTTCCAGTACCATACTCAACTTCAGATGATGAGCCAACTCAATAAGAGTGAAGACAGTAAAATTAACTCAGCCTTTTCCTGCTCCTCTGCTGAAGACTGGGGCTGGAATTCTCTGATTCTATACTCAAAGACTGATCATATTGTTCCCTGTGTCATAACCACACAATTGTGAATTAATATAACTTGTGACCACTTTTAATTTGTAAGGATTCAGGTTAAACTAGACCAGCTTTTGTTTCAACAGGTTAAAGATTTGTTTATTTCAAGTTATTAAGAAGATTCTTTTGGCATAATGTGGTTAAATTATGGACAAAGAATTAGAGCTGTCTAAATTACAATAATACAAAAGTACTCTGAGAAGGAAAATACTGTGAATAAACTCCCAATGAGTTGTGTGGTTTACCTGTTGCTCAAGTTCCTTGGTACTGAAGTGAGAAGGAAAACTTTGAAATTCAAATCCAGTTAATGAAATAGCTTCTGCCATTGAGAGGGTGATGTTTTCTTCTGAAGATAGATTTCTGAGAACTGCAGATTTGGAGCGAGAAGCTTCGTTATTCTTAGCAGGTCCCGCCTGACTTATTTTCAACAGCGCAGTATAACCTTTTGCCTTTTGTCCTTCCTTGGTCAACATTCATGCCAGAAGGTGAAATGTTGATTAGGGTTATCATCTCAGCTCACCCAAGCAATAACAGTCACAGAGTCATACAGCACGGAAACGGGCCCTTCGATCCAACCTGTCCAAGTCGACCATAATCCCAAACTAAACTAGGCTGCACTTGGCTCATATACTTCCAAATATTTTATAATCATGTTCTTATGTTAATGTCTTTCAAATGTTGTAACTGCACCCGCATCGACCACTTTCTCTGGAAGGTCATTTCACACACAAACCACACTGCATAAAAAAAAAGAAAAATTGCCCCTTGTTTTCTTTTAAAATCTTTCTCTTCTCACCTTAAAAACATGCCCCCAGTCTTGAAATCCCCCACTCTAGGGAAAAGACAGCTGCTATTCACCTTGTCTTTACCCCTCATGAGTTTAGTAACGTCTATCACGTCACCCCTCAACCACTGAAAAAGGTCACAGTCTATCCAGCCTCTCCTTAAAACTTGGCTATCCTCTCTTTGGCTTTCTGGAAGCTGGTGGAGCAGATTAGGCAGGGGGCATTCAAATCAACATACTGTCTCAGCAGTAACCCAGAAATCATAGAATCCCTACAGTGTGGAGATACAGGCCCTTCAGCCCAACAGGTCCACGCCGAAGAGCAACCCATCCAGACCCATTCTCCTACCGTATATTTACCCCTGACTAATGTACCTAATCTACACATCGCTGAACACTATGGGCAATTCAGCATGGCCAATTCACCTAAGCAGCTCATCTTTAGATTATGGGAGGAAACTGGAGCACCTGGAGGAAACCCACACAGACACACAGAGAATGTGCAAACTCCACACAGACAGTCGCCCAAAGCTAGGATTGAACCCAGGTCCCTGGCACTATGAGACAGCAGTCCTTACCACTGAGCCACCATGCCACTCAGAAAATGCCTCTCAGAAAATGTAGTTAAAAAATGAAACAACTTTAATTCTGGTTCCACTTTTGATCGTCTTTTCCCGAGGCCTCAATTACCATTCAGTAACTCACATCTGTTTGAACATAGGGTCTCCTTCAGACTTACCAGAACCAATTCCCAAGCACTAGTCACATTAATAGCCAACTTCAACCATCTGCTTAAATGCAATGTTTGTCCTGGGTTGCTGTGTCTGTTAGGACTTTTTAGTCAGGCCTGTAAATAGCCTCCGGGCCTGGCCTCTTGAACAAAGCTTGTTTGGTCTGTTCTTCTTTTAACCGAAGCTGTCCCAAAAAATCATCAGTTATTCCCATCTCATCATCCAATATTGATAAAAGATTAAAATAAATATAATGAAAAATCAGTACATAGTCCATAACAAAACTCAATGTTCTGCTTTCCTCACACAGTCCAAAAATGTGCAGGTTAGGGTGGATCGGCCATGCTAAATTACCCATAGTATCCAAGGATGTGTACGCTACATGGATTAGCATGGGAATAACGGAGATAAGGTGCATGAGAGCATAAGAACTAGGAGCAGGAGGAGATCATCTGGCCTTTTTAGCCTGCTCCGCCATTCAATAAGATGGTGGCTGACCTTTCCGTGGCCTCAGCTTCAGTTACTCATCACCATAACCCTTAATTCCTTTCCTGTTCAAAAAGCTATCTATCTTGGCTTAAAAAACATTCAATGAGAAAGCCTCTACTACTTTGCTGGGCAAGGAATTCCACAGCTTCAAATCCCTTTGGGTGAAGAAGTTCCTCCTGAATTCAGTCCTAAATCTGCTTCCCCTAATTTTGAGGTGATGCCCTCTTGCCCTTGTTTCACGCACCAGTGGAAACAATCTATTCTCTTCATGCATTTATATGATTCCGTAACATTCCCACCATTCTTCTCAATTCCAATTAACATAATCCCAGTTGACTCAGTCTCTCCTCATAAGCCAACCATCTCAACTCCAGAATCAACCTAGTGAACCTCCTCTGCACTCCCTCCAGTGCCAGTACATCCTTTCTCAAGTAAGGAGACCAAAACTGCACGAGCACTCCAGGTGTGGCGTCATCAGCATCCTGTACAGCTGCAACATAACCTCCCTGCTCTTAAACTCAATCCCTCTAGCACTGAAAGACAATATTCCATTTGGCTTCTTAATACCTGTAAACCAACCTTCTGCGATTCATGCACAAGGACATCCAGGTCTTTCTGCACAGCAGCATGCTGCAATTTTTTACTGTTCAAATAATAACCCTTTTCAATGTTATTCCTACCAAAACGGATAATTTCCCATTTATCAACATTGTACTCCTTCTGCAAGACCTTTACCCACTCACTTAAACTATCTATATCCCTCTGCAAACTTTCAGAGTCCTCTGCACACTTTGCTCTCCCACTCATCTTGGTATGATCCGCAAACTTTGACACACTACCCATGGTTCCCAACTTCAAATCATCCATTTAAATTGTAAACAGTTATGGTCCCAACACTGATCCCTGAGGCAAACCATGAGTTAGTGATTGCCAACCAGAAGAGCACTCATTTATCCCCACTCTTCGCTTCCTGTTGGTTAACCAATCCTATGTCCATGTTAATACATTGCCCATAATGTCATGACCATTATGTTATGCAGCAGCCTTTTGTGTGGCACCTTGTCAAAAGTCTTTTGGAAATCCAGATATACCACATCTACTGGGTCCCCATTGTCCACCGCACTCATAATATCTTTATAGAATTCCAGTAAATTTGTTATCTGTCCTTCATGAAACCATGCTGCATCTACCAATGGAACAATTTCTATTTAAATGTCTTGGTAGGGAGTAGGACTGGGTGGGATGCTCTTTGCAGGATTGATGTGGACTCTATGGGCCAAATAACCTGCTTCCACATAGTAGGGATTCTATGAGTATCAACATACAGATTTTTAAAGACGAAATGTCCTTTTAGTATATTCCTAGGTGTGTCTCTTGCCAATGCACTGAAACAGGAAGTCAGAGCTGTTAGCAGGACCGCTGGTTTGCAATGCAGAGTCAACAGTGTTGTTTCACATCCTGGCCTGATCACCATGAACATCCCTTCTTCTTAACCTTGCCCCTTATCTGAGCTGTGGTAATCCTCAGGTTAAACTCACCACCAGTCTCTCACTAATGAGCGTGCAGCTCCATGTTCCTCTGGGACTGGTGACTTTATCTTTAACTGTACACCTACACCACACTGGAACTGAAAGTGGTGTGCCCATTGTCACTGCCTTTCCCGTGCTGTCCTGCTCGCTGCCGCATGCTCCAATCCCTCAGCTCCTTGAGCATCCTCTGTTCTTCATTCCCCTCACTGCATCATTACTGGAAACATCCCAGCTTCTGTAGCTGACCTTTGCAATGCCTGCGCTCTTAACACTACATTCACGTTGATACATTTTAAAGAGAAGATAGGTGAATTGCTTGTTTCAGTTGGGGCACCGTTGGGGTGGCACGGTGGCACAGTGGTTAGCACTGCTGCCTCACAGCGCCAGAGACCCGGGTTCAATTCCCGACTCAGGCGACTGACTGTGTGGGGTTTGCACATTCTCCCCGTGTCTGTGTGGGTTTCCTCCGGGTGCTCCGGTTTCCTCCCACAGTCCAAAGATGTGCAGGCCAGGTGAATTGGCCATGCTAAATTGCCCGTAGTGTTAGGTAAAGGGGTAAATGTAGGGGAATGGGTGGGTTGCGGGTCGGTGTGGGCTTGTTGGGCCGAAGGGCCTGTTTCCACACTGTAAGTAATCTAATCTGATATTTAGCAGTGCTGTGTATGAGAGTGAACAATTGTGTACTCCATCTTTTTGGGATTCTGGCTGATTGTGGTAATACCACAGGCACTGCAAATGCAGTGAGGAAGCTGCCTGCACTTGTGTTAGCAGCAGATACAGAGCCTTAAATGTCCATGATTTCAGGCAGCATGTATATAATCCCTGAAAATGAGTAGAAAATCCTGAGCTGGTTTGGAAATTGGGGTTCCTTTAATATGGAACTTTTCTAATATTTCCTGTGTTACATGTAGCTTGTTACACTAGTTACTTAATTTCCCCAAACATGAACAATTTCTAATAGACAAGGACAAAGGAAAGGTGGTAATTGATACCACTGAGGCTGCTTTGTTCCACAAGTTCACATTAAGTCCTATCTGGCACTGAATGTACACTATTATCAATGCAGTGTTTAAGAAAATAAAAAGTTTAGTTCCCAAATTACAAAGCTGAAACATTTATAACCAACTTCAGCCAGCAATGCCAAGTGGCGGATTCATCTCTGCTTCTTTGTGAGGTTCCTAATTACAGCTATCATGCTGTAGCCAAGTTGTTCCAATACAGATACAGCACTAGCATCTACGAAACCGTTGGTGACAAGCTGAACTGGACCAGCCGTATAATTACTGTGGCTTCAAGAGCAAGAAAGAGGTCAGCAATTCCACAGCAAATAAGCCGCCTCCTGTCTCTCCCAAATCCTTTTTGCCATCTAAAAGGCACAAGTCAGGAATGTGATAGAATATTCTCCACTTACTTGTATGGATGTGGCTCCAACAACATCCACAAAACTTGACACTATTCAAAGCAAAGCAGCCTACTTGATGTGATTGATATTGCAGCCACCACCATCAACATTCACTCCCTTCCGCAACAATGCACATTGGCAGCAGTGCATAGCATCTACAAGATGAACTGCAGCAATTCATCAACGCTCCTTAGATAGCACCTTTGATGCCACATTCTCTTCTATCTGGGAAGGACATCAGACGCATGGAAACACCACTATCTGCAAGTTTCTCTTTGACCCACACATCATTCTGATTCGAGGACTTCAGAGGTACATGGACAGTAGTGATTCTAAAATGGGAAGCGAATGCACAGAATGGCACTGGCATGCCAGTGGCCACGTAATTTACAGAGAGCATTGATCCTGATGAAATGTGAGAGTTGAACATACAAAATCATGAAGTCGGGATTCTTTATTCCAATGGCATCAGGTCATGACAAAAATGAAGGGAAATTGAGGTTAAGTAAGGAAGTATTTTACATGCAGTGAAGCCTGGAGTTTATATTGGGTTAAGGAATCCCTTGCCAGTCTGCTCCTTCTACTCATGAGCCATCCTACCCCAAAGACAACCCTTTGTTTCAAAGACAGTCTGTTAGAATTCTCCAACTGATCTCCCTCAGCATCTTCACCTAGTGCTGGTGGTCCAGCTTTAACTGCATGAGCTCCAAAGCCTACAGGCAGGAGGCTGGAAGAACACACCAATCACCGCAGCATCAGGAGGTGCAGAAGTCAATGTTTTGGGTGTAACCCTTCTTCAGGGCTGGGGATGGGTGTGGTGTGAGCTGCAGATAAAAGGGGTAACGGGGACAGGGTGGTGAAGTGGGGATAAGTGAAGATAGGTAGGGTGTATGACCTGGTTGGTCAATGGGTGGAATGAATCCAGTTGGTGGCAGGGAGCAGTGGAAGGGAGGGGGAGGGGCTGGGAAGGGAGTCAGGGGATTGTGAGAGAGGTTATTTGAAATTGGGGAACTCAGTGTTGAGTCCTCTGGGCTGTAGAGTGCCCAGTCGAAAGATAAGGTGTTGTTCCTCCAATAGGAGCTGTGGTTTGTTTTGGCAATGGAGGAGGCCAAGGATGGTCATGTCAAAAAGGAAGTAGTTGGGGGAATTGAAATGGTCGGTGACTGATGCTGCCTGGCTTGCTGTGTTCTTCTCGCGTCCTGCCTGACTACTTTGGATTCCAGCATCTGCAGTTTTTTTTGTCCAGAACTCCAAAGCTCAGCATCTTCCCTCACAGTCACCACTTGCTGCTGGATGTTCCATTACACTGACTTGGAATTATATTCCCGTCATTTCACTGTCATTGGGTCAAAATCCTGGAACTCCTTTCCTAAAAGCACTATAGGTAGACTTACAATATATGGACTGCTGCAGTGTATGAAGGTGACTCACTACAAATTTGAAGAGTAAATAGGGATGGGGAATGAAAGCTGCCCGAGCCAATAACACCCATATCCCAGGAACGTCTTAAACAATATTCTAGGAAAAAGTGATGACTGCCGAGTTAAGAGTTAAAAAGTGTGGGGCTGGAAAAGAACAGCAAGTCAGGCAGCATCCGAGGAGCAGGAGAGTCGACGTTTCGAGCATAAGCCGTTCATCAGGAATTGGGGGGGGCGGGGGGGGAGGCGCAAGAGGGCTGAGAGATAAATGAGAGGGGGTGGCACTGGGGTTGAAGGTAGCTAGGAATGCAATAGGTAGATGAAGGTGGGGGTTGATAGTGATAGATCAGAGCGGAGGGTGGAGCAAATAGGTGGGAAGGAAGGTGGACAGGTAGGACAGTTCAAGAGGATGGTGCTGAGTTAGAGGGTTAGGTGTGGAATAAGGTGGGGGGAGGGGAGATGAGGAAACTGGTGATACCGACATTGATAAAAGGAGGGAACCATGGAATCTTTTCATGATAACCAATGGCACTACCAACTTTCATAAGACTCTGACAGCCAGTATTTAAGCACATTATTGATACACAACATGCAGTGATTGTAATGACAAAAATTAGGGGTCCTTGCAGTAAATAGAATTCGAAGAATCCTCCCATGTGGAAAAGAAATTCACCAGTAAAAGTTCTTAAATCCACAGTCCTTAGTGACCACTCCATCCCCTCCAAGTCAACTGGAAATGAGCCAGTTCTCCAAAATCTCCTTCAGTAAAGTCCAATCTGAAAACAAAAATCAGTCTGTTCTTGCCTCACTCCTCAGAGAAATCTGATTTCTTGGAGAAGAGCAATTAAATGCTTCACAAAACTGACGAGACTTCTATCCTTGTGGAGATACTTCAGATGGAGGACACCAGTGCATCTGAACGTGAAGTGCGGCAGCAGCAGCTGCAGCCTGGGTGAATGCAGCATTCTTTTCTGCTTCTGCTCCCAATCTGCTGTCAAATGCGACAAAGCCAACTGGCTGTGTTGATGTTCACTTGATCAGTGAGCCTTCATATCCCTTAAATGTTTGAAAGAGAAGGTAAAGCTCATGTGGTTTCATTTCCGTAGGAAGACCACTGACAAAAAGCACACAGGCCTCCTCTTCACTGTTGTTAGCTGCTTCACTTTTCGTGCTCATGACTGGGGAGCTGATTGAATCCATTGGATCAGGTTGTGGAGGGGTGGGTGATAGTCCGAAGGCATGCTTTACCTGTGAATGAAGAAACTCCTAGCTGCTGAGAATATCTTTGCATTTCCTCTCTCATTCCTTCCTTGCCAAGGTGGGTATCAGTATGAGGACAGTCACACAATTAACAGCACTAAATTGTGCCTGCCAATTTCAACATTCTCAGTCGTCTTGAAGTCTATTACTCTGTTCACTATTTATGACACTATCAAGTTTTATACAATCTATAAATTTCTAAATTGTACTGTCTAAACAATTCAGTCAATCATAAACAACAATCAATGGTCCTAAAATCAAACACTCAGGGGACCCCATACAAGTTATTCAAGAATTATTTTTCTTTAACAAATTGATACTTTGCTAATGTGAAAGTTATCAGGAAAAGTATTTCAGAAGTCTGGAACAGCAAGAAAACAACAAACTGTTTCCTGTGTTTTAGCAACTGAAGAGGTAGTTTCAGTTCAGATTTAAATCTCAAATATTCGTGGGAAACACGTGCTGAATATTTTAAAATTTGTTCTCCAAATGAAACTTCCCAAATAAAACAGTCAGATTACAGTGGCAACTTTGGTAGAGATTAAATTTCTTTGAATGTGCAATATGAAGCGGGCCAATGAAGTCTTAACAATAATTAACAGAATTTAAACAGTTCAGCCTCAAGTTCTAATATTCTCTAAAATCATAACAAAACATCAAACTCAAAATGCACTCTTCTCTTTGTGAACACTCTGCATTAAAAACACAGCAGCAGCAAAGATATTTTAATACAATACTCTCATCTGGCTATCGCATGACCACTGACCCAGCTTTTTTTTTTAACAGGCATTGGAGAATTTCAAACAAATCAGGGGCTCAAGGCACTCAATCAAGTTGTTTTAAGGTTACAAGTTTGATGATTTTAAAAAGGACATAATGTTGTACAATTTCAATGTAATGCTTCTTCAACCCAAGTATGAGTACAACCTTAATTTCAATTAAAGGGCTTTGAAAAATTCATCTTACAGGGTCCCAAAACCATCAATTTCAATTAGATTAGAATCCCTACAATACGGAAATAGACCCTTCAGCCCAACAACACCCACACCAACCCTCCGAACAGTTACCCACCCAAACCCATTTCCCTCTGACTAATGCATCTAACACTGTGGGCAATTTAGCACGGCCAATTCACCTGACCTGCACATCTTTGGACTGTGGGAGGAAACTGGAGCATCCAGAGGAAACCCACGCACACACGGGGAAAATGTACAAACTCCACACAGACAGTTGCCTGAGGCTGGATTCAAACCCAGGTTCCTGGCACTGTGAAACAGCAGTGCTTACAACTGCTTACACTGTGCTTACACTGTGTCACCCCCAACTTGAAGTTTGCCTCAAGTTACTAATATATATCATAAATAGTTGAGGATCTAGCACCTATCTCAATACCATTCTACTCATTACATTTTGCCTACGTGAAAATTATCCTTTTTTTTGACTCTCTGTTTCCTGTTAGCCAGTTATTTAATGCTAATATATCACATTACAATCATAAGCTCCCATTTTGTGCAGTGATCATTAATATGTCACTGTTTTGAATGTCTGTTGGAAATCCAATTACACCGCATCTACTACTTTCCCTTTATCAAATCTACATCTTCAGAGGACTCTAATAAACTTGTCAAAACAAGTTTCCTTTCACAAAACCATGTTGACTCAGCCTTACTGTATCATGGTTTTACTCTTCAGCAAATGCAAAGCAAGGAGCCACCTCGTTTGTTTGGTTTAAAGTGATCAGTTTGCCCTTTACCTATAGTGGAGACACTCCTCAGTAATATGAAATATTGTTTGTATTTCTCCACAGCTGCATCAGTGCTTTGTTCACAGGCCCCAGTACTGGGCATTTGCTGCACAGTAATTCTTACTTATCCAGAATTTCTTCAGAAGAACCACAGTCAATCAGGATATTTCAAAGACTGCTGTTCAACAGATGGTATTTGCCACAAAGGACTTGTAAGCATCTTCCTATGTTTCCCATTTCTTGACACACTGCACAACCAACCAGTGTTTACACCATATTAGAACACAAGTACTCCTAAGGAAACAAATGATCCTACCAGCAGACTCACTTCCAAGAGGAAATTAAAGGGCTTTGAAAAATTCATCTTACAGAGTCCCAGAACCATCAATTTCAACATTGAGTAATCTTCTGGTTTTATTATTTGCTTAATGTCATACTATAAATTCCTTCATAATGAATTCTAGCTTTTTGTAATGACATATTAAGCTAAATTGTACATTGTTTCCTGCTAGTTTTGTCTCCCTCTTTACTTGAATAGAGGTATTACACTTGTGGTTTTGTAATCAGCTCGGAGGTTTCCATTATCAAAGGGATTTTGATAGATTGCAGTCAATGGATCCACTATTTTAGCAGAAACTTCTTTTAAAACCCTAGGATGCAGGCTATTTGGTCCAGATGACATCTGAATTTTTGATCCCGTTCACTTTTCCAGTACTCTTTCTTTCAGTGATCATGGTTTTTAAAATTTTGTTTCCTTCTATCACCTCTTGATTTTCTCCTATTTTTCACATTGATTTTATGTCTTCCCCTGTGAAGACAGTTAAAAAAAAGTTTGTTCAAATTCCCCGTCACTTCTTTATTTCCTGTTATTAATTCCCCACGTTCATGCTCTAAGGGACCAATTTTTACTTTAGCTATACTTTCACATTTTCTATACTTCTAAAAGCTTTAACAATCTGTTTTTATATTTCTTGCTAGTTTTTTTCTCTCATTCCAATGTCTTCCTCTAATATTTTTTCATTATCCTTTGGTAGTTTCTGAGTTTGTATCAATCTTTTGCTCTATTGCTCACCTTTACAACATTGTACATCTTTTCTCTTGATACAGTACCATCACTAGCTCCCTGGTTAGCCACCGATGGTATAGTCTTGTAACAGAGACTTCCTTTTCTCAATGGAATCTATCTGTATTAAACATTATGACATTTCTCTTTAATTGTTTGCCACTGCTTCCCGACTGTAATGAAATGTGTGTGATTTATAGATATTAATTTTTTTTGTTTAGAATTTGGATTTTAAACTAGTGGTATTTGGTTACAGGACGATTTCCATAGATGTGTTTTAAAATTGACTAGGTTTACTTCTCGGCTGTTTCAAGGAACAATCTTCTATTAAAAAAAGGATATTGGTCAGAGCAGTTAAGAAAATAAGCTCCCTTAGTGAAAAAACTTGTGAAACATTCAGACCAGGAATATTTGATTAGAAATTGGCAATTTATTAAAGGCTGAGAAAGTCTAAGCTCTCAGTTATATGAGATGCTAAGGCCTAAAACTGAGAAGACCTAGGTAAGTCAACTCTATAGATTTGAAAAAGAAGGGATTTCTATGGATTTTGGAGTAACTGTAATATTATGGCATTGGGTAATAGATGGCATATTGTTTTTCTATTTGTTTTGAAATCTTTCAAATTGCGTTACCTGTAGATAACTTGATTTGTTACATTCTGTTTTTGTTTCTGCTATCACTAAACTTTTATTGTTAAAACCAAATCTGCAGCCTTGTGTACTTGTTTCTTAGTGAAAAACTGCCATAGAGTCATAGAGACATACAGCACAGAAACAGACCATTCAGTCCAATCAGTCCATGTTGACCAGAATCCCAAATTCAACCAGTCCCATCTGCCTGCCAGATCCCTCCAAACCTCTCCTATCTATGTGTTTATCCAAACATCTTTTAAACATTATAAATGTGCCCACCATTTCCTCACAAAGTTAATTCTACATGTGAACAACTCTCTGTGTAAAACATTTGCCCCTTGTGTTGTTTCTAAATCTTTCTCCTCTCACCTTAAAAATGTGTCCCCTCGTCTTGAAATCCCCCATCCTTGGAAAAGACACCTACCATTAACCCTATCTATATCACTCATGATGTTATAAATCTCCATTAGGTCACTTCTCACCACCCTACACTCCAGTGAAAGGAGTCCCAGCCTACCCAGCCTTTCTTTATAACTCAAAGCTTCCATATCCGGCAACATCCTGGTAAATCTGTTCTGAACTCTCTCCAGCTTAATAGTATCCTTCCTGTAACTGGGTGAACAGAACTGGAGACAATATTTTAAAAATAATCACTTTTATATTTTCATTCTAGGATCTGACTTGTCCAGTGGGGTAACATCAGCTGGGGTTATACCAAGTTGAGGCTTGTGTGGGATCTCAGTTCATTGAATTTGAGGGGGATCCATGTCTGTCTTAAAGAAAACCATTTGTAGAGATTCTCAGCATAACATGAAAGGGTTCAGAAAAGATTTACAAGGATGTTGCCAGGGTTGGAGGATTTGAGCTATAGAGAGAGGTTGAATAGACTGGGGCTGTTTTCCCTGGAGCGGCGGAGGCTGAGGGGTGACTTTATGGAGGTTTATAAAATCATGAGGGGCATGGATAGGGTAAATAGACAAAGTCTTTTCCCTGGGGTCGGGGACTCCAGAACTAGAGGGCATAGGTTTAGGGTGAGAGAGGAAAGATATAAAAGGGACCTAAGGGACAACTTTTTCACGCAGAGGGTGGTACGTGTATGGAATGAGCTGCCAGAGGAAGTGGTGGAGGCTAGTACAATTGTAATGTTTAAAAGACATCTGGATGGGTATCTAAAAGTGTAGGGTTTGGAGGGATATAGGCCAAGTGCTGGCAAGTGGGACTAGATTAGGTTGGGATATCTGGTTGGCATGGATGTTTTGGACTGAAGGATCTGTACATCTCTATGACTCTATGCATTTGTTGGGTTTTGGTTTATTCTGTGCAATAAACTTTTATCTCATTGTTAAAACCAAATCTGCAGCCTTGTGTACTTGTTTTTCAGTGAAGAACTGCCATAAAGTCATACAGTCATACAACACAGAGTTTTGAAAATGCCCTTAAATATTGCTAGTGTTTTCTGGAAGTAGAAGACATAAAGTGCATTTTTGGAATCTTTGACTCAGGCTAAACTTAGAGAGTTAGCAGTTAATTTGAGAGTAGAAGCAAAAGCAGGATCTCATAAGGAAGATAATATGTAGCATGATTAACGAACATTTAGAATTAGAAGGGACACATGAAATTGAGATGTCACATCTAGAATTAGCTAAGATGCAGTTATAAATGAAAAAAACTTGACTGGAGAATAAAAGAAATGAACATCCTTGAATTAGAAGATAAATAGAGAGAAAGAAAAATGAAAAGTCGAAGAAAAACAGAAAAATAAGTGAGGAAATTTGAGTGGGGTAAAAGAAGGGAAGATATGGCCAGCATGGTGGCTCAGTGCTGCCTCACAGCACCAAGGACCTGAGTTCGATTCCACCCTTGGGTTACTGTCTGTGTAGAGTTTGCATATTTTCCCCACGTTTGTGTGGACTTCCTCTGGGTGCTCCAGTTTCCTCCCACAGTCCAAGGGTTAAGTGGATTGGCTGTGCTAAATTGTCTATAGTGTCCAGGAATGTGCAGGTTAGGTGGATTAGCCATGGGAAATACAGGGTTACAGAGATTAGAGTAGATTAGACTAGATTACTTACAGTGTGGAAACAGGCCCTTCGGCCCAACAAGTCCACACCGACCCGCCGAAGCGTATACCACCCAGATATGGTAATGGGAGTGGGGAGTCTGGGTGGGATGGTCTTTGGAGTATCAGTATGGACTTGTTGGGCCGAGTACCCTGCTGCCTCACTGTTAGGATTCTAAAAGAGCGGTGGAAAGGGAGATGGAGTTAAGAAAATCTGAATCGGAAAGGATAAAAAAAACAGACTACTGGAAAAAGAAAATAAAGAACTGTGGATGTTGGAATTCAGAAACAAAAACAGAAATTGCTGGAAAAACTCAGCAGGCCTGACAGCATCTGTGGGGGTAGAACTTGCTGAGTTTTTCCAGCAATTTCTGGTAGAAAAGGAGATGGAATTTTAAAAATTTTGAAATCCAAAGAGATCATGAAATCAGACAACATGATATGGTCAGAAAAAAAGCTTGATGTAAGTAAGGGAAGAAAAGGCAACATACCCAGAGGATGATTTGACTCCAATCAGACTTTAACTAAGACTAGGCAAGAACTTTCAAAAGCTGACTGGGGGCAGAGGTAAAGGGACGGCTGGAAAATGGGAAGCCTTCAGGAATGAGATAACGAGAATCCAGAGAAAGGATATTCCTGTTAAGGTTAAAGGAAAGGCTGATAAGTATAGGGAATGCTGGATAACTTTCCTGCTCCTCGGATGCTGCCTGACCTGCTGTGCTTTTCCAGCACCACCCAAATCTAAAGAAATTGAGGGTTTGGTTAAGAAAAAGAAGGAAGCATACGTAAGGTAGAGACAGGATAGATCGAGTGAAGCCTTAGAAGAGTATAAAGGTAGTAGGAGTATACTTAAGAGGGAAGTCAGGAGGAAAAAAGGTGACATGAGATAGCTTTGGCAAACAGAATTAAGGAGAAACCAAAGGGTTTTTACAAATACGTTAAGGACAAAAGGGTAACTAGAGAGAGAATAGGGCCCCACAAAGATCAGCAAGGGAGCCTTTAAGTGGAGCCACAGAAAATGGGGGAGATACTAAGTGAGTATTTTGCATCAGTATTTACTGTGGAAAAGGGTATGGAAGATATAGACTGTAGGGAAATAGATGGTGACATCTTGCAAAATGTCCATATTACAGAGAAGGAAGTGGTGGATGTCTTGAAACACATAAAGGTGGATAAATCCCCAGGACCTGATCAGGTGTACCCGAGAACTCTGTGGGAAGCTAGAGAATGATTTCTGGGCCTCTTGCTGAGATATTTGTATCATCAATAGTCACAGGTGAGGTGCCGGAAGACTAGAGGTTGGCTAACGTGGTGCCACTGTTTAAGAAGGTTGGTAAGGACAAGCCAGAGAACTATAGACCAGTGAGCCAGATGTCGGTGGTGGGCAAGTTGTTGGAGGGAATCCTGAGGGACAGGATGTACATTTATTTGGAAAGGCAAGGACAGATTCGGGATAATCAACATGGCTTTATGCGTGAGGAATCATGTCACACAAACTTGATTGAGTTTTTTGAAGAAATAACAAAGAGGATTGATGAGGGCAGAGCGGTAGGTGTGATCAATATGGGCTTCAGTAAGTTTCCCCATGGGAGACTGATGAGCAAGGTTAGATCTCATGGAATACAGGGAGAACTAGCCATTTGGATACAGAACTGACTCAAAGGTAGAAGACAGAGGGTGGTGGTGGAGGTTGTTTTTCAGACTGGAGGCCTGAGACCAGTGGAGTGCCACAAGGATCGGTGCTGGGTCCTCTACTTTTTGTCATTTACAAAAATGATTTGGATGAGAGCATAAGAGGTACTGTTAGTAAGTTTGCAGATGACACCAAAATTGAAGGTGTAGTGGACAGCAAAGAAGGTTACCTCAGATTACAATAGGATCTTGACCAGATGGGCCAACGGGCTGAGAAGTGGCAGATGGAGTTTAATTCAGATAAATGCGAGGTGCTGCATTTTGGGAAAGCAAATCTTAGCAGGACTTATACACTTAATGGTAAGGTCCTAGGGAGTGTTGCTGAACAAAGAGACCTTGGAGTCCAGTTTCATAGCTCCTTGAAAGTGGAGTCTCAGATCGATAGGACAGTGAAGGCGGTGTTTGGTATACTTTCCTGTATTGGTCAGAGTATAGAGTACAGGAGTTGGGAGGTCATGTTGCGCCTGTACAGGACAATGGGTAGGCCACTGTTGGAATATTGCATGCAATTCTGATCTCCTTCCTATCAAAAAGATGTTGTGAAACTTGAAAGGGTTCTGAAACGATTTACAAGGATGTTATCAGGGTTGAAGGATTTGAGCTATTGAGAGAAGCTGAACAGGCTGGGGCTGTTTTCCCTGGACCGTCGGAGGCTGAGGGGAGACGTTGTAGGGATTTACAAAATTATGAGGGACATGGATAGGATAAATAGACAAAGATATAAAAGAGACCTAAGGGGCAACTTTTTCACACAGAGAGTGGTACGTGTATGGAATGAGCTGCCAGAGGAAGTGGTGGAGGCTGTTACAATTGCAACATTTAAGAGGCATCTGGATGGGTATATGAATAGGAAGGGTTTGGAGGGATATGGGCCGGGTGCTGGCAGGTGGGACTAGATTGGGTTGGGATATCTGGTCGGCATGGACGGGTTGGACCGAAGGGTCTGTTTCCACGCTGTACATCTCTATGATTCTATGACTCTATGACTAATCTACACTTAGTGCTTAAACTCCTGAGGATAGATTCTAAAGATATATCACCTCATTTGAGGTGGGTTATGGACAGATGAACTGCCTAAAAAATGTTCAAAGCTTCAAATTACAGTGTTTTGACAGGTACAACAATGACTGTATACGCCAGAAGAACAATCTTCAGGTTATGAATCTGTTAAAAATGCTATTTCCAATACCTATGGGACTGTCCATGAAACATATAAATTAAAATTCTGAACTACAAGAAGGAAACCTAATTTTCAAAGGAAAACAAATGCTGTGCAGCTAGTTTCAATTACTGAAACTAGACAAACTTTTTTCAGAATGTAAGGGAAATTAGATTATGGACAAATTCAGAGTTAGCCTTCCTACAAACTTAAAATCTCATTTAACTGAGCATTAAGCACCAAAGGTCAGAGAAGCTGAAGTTCCTATAAGTAACTATGATATCTCACGCAGACACATACAGATGAGGAGTAGGTCATATGGGAGAGTTAACAAATAACATACACACCAGACAAATGGCAGGCAATGATCACCTCCATTAACAGATCATCTAACCACCAGCCCTTGTGACATTCTGTGGTGCTGCCATCACTGAATCATCTACTATCAACACCCTGGGGTTATAATAGAAACTCAACTGGACTCACTACATGAACATTGTGGCTCCAAGAGCAGGTTAGAGGTTCGGAATACAATGGTGAGTGACTCAACCCCTGGCTCACCAAAGCCTGTCTACCTTCTCCAAGACACAAGTCAAGGGTGTGATGGAAGACTGCCCACTTGCCTGGATGAGTGCTGTTCCAAGAACAGTCAACAAGCTTAACTCTATCCAGAACAAAGCAGCCAGTTTGATTGGCACCACATCCACAAGCATCCATTCCCTCCACCACTGACGCTTAGGAGCAACAGTGTGTACTATCCAAAAGATGCACAGCAGGAATTCACCAAAGCTCCTCAGATAGCACCTTTCAAACACCTGACCACTACCCTCTAGAAGAGCAAAACATTGTGGGTCAACTTACAGTATGTAGATTGCAGCGGTTCAAGAAAACAGCTCACCACCACCTTCTCAAGGGCAACTATGGATGGACAATAAATGCTGGGTCAGGCAGAGATGTCCATGTATCATCAGTGAATAAAAATAAATTGAAGGAATAAAAAATGTGCAGTTTGTTTTACAGAACAAATTGATGCCAAAGCTATAAAAGAGAACAGCTGGAATCAAAATGTGATATAAAGAAACTTAATTATTCTATTGTAATTAGACTGGACATATCAGAGTCAGTTGCTGGATTTAAATAGGACACTATTACTGCAAAATAAGTCAGGAAGAAAGGACTTCAGAGAACAGAAAGTTTGGGAATAAAAATGAGCACCATGTATAATTATGATTTCACAGTATCATTTCCTCCACCAATACCACCCGTGCTTTTTTCAATGTTTCTCTCTGAGAGTATGGATTTCAAGGAGGGTTTCAAGTTTTAACTAGTAGAATTGTTGCTCGCTCTTAATTGTTTGTCTGTGGTTAGAAATTACCTAAATGTATTTGTAATAAATAGTAATTCTTGTGAAGGACTTAAATGTAGTCAATATTTTCTGTTAATTCCATCAGGCATACTTTGATGAACTCTTTCACTTTTCTAATAACCTGACATTAATGGGCTCAAATATCAGTACATTTTCCCAAGAGAAATGAGCAAATTGTTTTTTTTTTAACTTGGTTTTAAAGTTCAAAGGAGACCTGACAGGCATCAAAAGCAAATGTAGTCTCTCTTTAAAAAAGAGAGCTTAGAGCAGTTAAGAAAATAAGCTGCCTTAGTGAAAGAGTGTAGTTTGTGAAACTTTCACATCACATGGTTGGAGCTCTGCAGATTATTTATGTTTGTTTATTTAAGATTGTTCATGTTTGTTCCAAAATGTGTATGAAGTCAGGAGCAGACTGCACTGGCAGAACTCAAACTAAAGTTCACTGAGCATGTTATTCCTTTGGTAGTTTCTCTTGATAGCATTTTCAACCAACTTTGCATCACGTCGTTGATGATTGAGAAAGACCAACAGGGTAATAATTGGTTAGGTTGGATTTTCCTGCATTTTGGCCATAGGTCATACTTGGGCAATGTTTTCTCTTATATTCAGTCATGGAATTTGAGTGCTGGTGACTGGGCCAGCATTTATTGTCCATTTCTAGTTGTTCTTCAGAAGGTGTTGGTGACCTGCTTGCTTGAATGACTTCAATCTATTTGCTGGAGGTAGACCTACAATGCCGCTCCAATTTGACACTGAAGACCAAGCTACCCATACCCAGCACCCACCTCCTACCCATACCCAGACAGAGAGAGAGAGAGAGTCTCAACCACACTCGCCCTGGTGAGGTTCGCCACCCAGACACATATTTCCAAGCCAAGATGGTGTTAGGCTTGGAAGAAGATATATAATCTGCTGCTGCAGTTCTTCTAGATTTTAGTGCTGTGGGTTTGGAGGGTGCTGTCAAAGGAACCTTGATTTTGACGTAATGCTTTATCCTGGATTGTGTCATGTTTCCTGAGGGTTGTTTGACCTGGACTCATCCAGGGAAGCAGCGAGTATTCTGCCACACTCCTGAATTGTGGAAGCCAGGTGGTGAGTTACTCGATGCAAGGTTCCTAGCATCTGACTTGCTCTAGTGTGAGTTGAATCCATGCCTCCAGGAGAGTCGCCTGGTGTTACTGGATGACAAATCCAGTTACATTACCAATGTGCCACCACTTCCCCTGCAGCTGAGGGGACCGCATTATAACAATGATTACATTTCAAAAAATGATGTCATTGGCCGTGAAGCGCTTGAGGACATTATCAGATGGCGCAATTGTGATTGATGAATTATGCCCTTGCACTGCCTTGTGTTCCAGGCTGCAATCTCTGGGAATTTTGAAATTGCCGCGGCTTGCCGGGGGGCTGGCGCATGCGCTGTGGCGGCGGGGCCTGCGCAGTCGCAGTGGAGCGGCTGGGCAGCCGGCCGCGCGCATTCGTCGAAACGGAGCGGCCCCGACAGCGATCACCGGCGGCGGAGCCGGCAGGTAGGGGCTGGAGGCTGGGGCCGGCCGCCCGGCGAACTTCACCGCGAGGGGGGGGGGAAGTTGGAGGGCGACTGTGGCTGAGACTTCTGTCTCCCTCTGTGTGTGTGGGGCCTAGCTCGGCCCTGCGTTGTCAGGCTCCGGGCCTGGGCCTTCCCTGACGGAGGCGACGCTCGGACTCTCGTTCTCCGCCCCTCCCTCAACGTCTCCCGAGCCTCAACCCCCACCCCCCCCCAAACCCCCGACCTTTTCCTGACACAACGCCCCCCCCCCCCGACTTCGGGGCCACTCTCGTCCCCACCCCCTGAAGGCCCCCGCCCCCCTTCCGAACTCTTCCTGACCCCACATCACCCACTCCTCCAAATATCCCCCGTCCCCCCCCCTCACGCCCCCCCCCTCCATCACGTCCCCCCCCCCTCCTTCACGTCCCCCCCCCCTTCACGTCCCCCCCCCTCCTTCACGTCCCCCCCTCCATCACGTCCCCCCCCCTCCATCACGTCCCCCCCCTCCATCACGTCCCCCCCCCCTCCATCACGTCCCCCCCCCTCCATCACGTCCCCCCCCCTCCATCACGTCCCCCCCCCTCCATCACGTCCCCCCCCCTCCATCACGTCCCCCCCCCTCCATCACGGTCCCCCCCTACTTCACGTCCCCCCCATCACGTCCCCCACCCCTCCATCATGTCCCCCACCATCACGTCCCCCCCTCCTCCATCGTCCCCCCCTCCATCACATCCCCCCCCTCCTTCACGTCCCCCCCATCATGTCCCCCCCTCCTTCACGTCCCCCTCTCCTTCACGTCCCCCCCTCCTTCACGTCCCCCCCTCCTTCACGTCCCCCCCTCCTTCACGTCCCCCCCTCCTTCACGTCCCCCCCTCCTTCACGTCCCCCCCTCCATCACGTCCCCCCCTCCATCACGTCCCCCCCTCCATCACGTCCCCCCCTCCATCACGTCCCCCCCCTCCATCACGTCCCCCCCCTCCATCACGTCCCCCCCCTCCATCACGTCCCCCCCCCTCCATCACGTCCCCCCCCCTCCATCACGTCCCCCCCCCTCCATCACGTCCCCCCCCCTCCATCACGTCCCCCCCCCTCCATCACGTCCCCCCCCCTCCATCACGTCCCCTCCCCCCATCACGTCCCCCCCCTCCATCACGTCCCCCCCCCTCCATCACGTCCCCCCCCTCCATCACGTTCCCCCCACTCCATCACGTTCCCCCCACTCCATCACGTCCCCCCCCTCCATCACGTCCCCCCCCTCCATCACGTCCCCCTCCTCCATCACGTCCCCCCCCCTCCATCACGTCCCCCCTCCCTCATCCCCCACCCCCCTCCCTCATCCCCCACCCCCTCCCTCATCCCCCACCCCATTCCCCCCCCCCCCACCCCGTCCCCCATTCCCCCCCTCGTCCCCCATTCCCCCCCTCGTCCCCCATTCCCCCCCTCGTCCCCCACTCTAGCCCCGTCCCCCACTCTAGCCCCCCCCCCCCACCCCCGTCCCCCACTCTAGCCCCCCCCACCCCCGTCCCCCACTCTAGCCCCCCCCGTCCCACACTCTAGCCCCCCCGTCCCCCACTCTAGCCCCCCCCCCCCGTGCCCCACTCTCGACCCCCCCGTGCCCCACTCTCGGCCCTCTGTCCCCCACTCTCGCCCCCCCCCCCCCCGTCCCCCACTCTCGCCCCCGTCCCCCACTCTCGCCCCCCCCCCGTCCCCCACTCTCGCGCCCGTCCCCCACTCTCGCCCCCCCCCCCGTCCCCCACTCTCGCCCTCCTATCCCCCACTCTCGCCCCCCCCCCCGTCCCCCACTCTCGCCCCCCCCCCCCCGTCCCCCACTCTCGCCCCCCCCGTCCCCCAATCTCGCCCCCCCCCCCGTCCCCCACTCTCGCCCCCCCCGTCCCCCACTCTCGCCCCCCCCCCGTCCCCCACTCTAGCCCCCCCCCACCCCCGTCCCCCACTCTAGCCCCCCCCCACCCCCGTCGTTCACTCTAGCCACCCCCACCCCCGTCCGCCACTCTAGCCCCCCCCACCCCCGTCCCCCACTCTAGCCCCCCCGTCCCCCACTCTAGCCCCCCCGTCCCCCACTCTAGCCCCCCCGTCCCCCACTCTAGCCCCCCCCGTCCCCCACTCTAGGCCCCCCGTCCCCCACTCTAGCCCCCCCGTCCCCCACTCTAGCCCCCCCGTCCCCCACTCTAGCCCCCCCCTGTCCCCCACTCTAGCCAACCCCGTCCCCCACTCTAGCCAACCCCGTCCCCCACTCTCGCCCCTCGTGCCCCACTCTCGCCCCCCCCGTGCCCCACTCTCGCCCCCCCGTGCCCCACTCTCGCCCCCCCGTGCCCCACTCTCGCCCCCCCGTGCCCCACTCTCGCCCCCCCGTGCCCCACTCTCGCCCCCCCGTGCCCCACTCTCGCCCCCCCGTGCCCCACTCTCGCCCCCCCGTGCCCCACTCTCGCCCCCCCGTGCCCCACTCTCGCCCCCCCGTGCCCCACTCTCGCCCCCCCGTGCCCCACTCTCGCCCCCCCGTGCCCCACTCTCGCCCCCCCGTGCCCCACTCTCGCCCCCCCGTGCCCCACTCTCGCCCCCCCGTGCCCCACTCTCGCCCCCCCGTGCCCCACTCTCGCCCCCCCGTGCCCCACTCTCGCCCCCCCCGTGCCCCACTCTCGCCCCCCCCGTGCCCCACTCTCGCCCCCCCCGTGCCCCACTCTCGCCCCCCCGTGCCCCACTCTCGCCCCCCCGTGCCCCACTCTCGCCCCCCCGTGCCCCACTCTCGCCCCCCCGTGCCCCACTCTCGCCCCCCCGTGCCCCACTCTCGCCCCCCCGTGCCCCACTCTCGCCCCCCCGTGCCCCACTCTCGCCCCCCCGTGCCCCACTCTCGCCCCCCCGTGCCCCACTCTCGCCCCCCCGTGCCCCACTCTCGCCCCCCCGTGCCCCACTCTCGCCCCCCCGTGCCCCACTCTCGCCCCCCCGTGCCCCACTCTCGCCCCCCCGTGCCCCACTCTCGCCCCCCCGTGCCCCACTCTCGCCCCCCCGTGCCCCACTCTCGCCCCCCCGTGCCCCACTCTCGCCCCCCCGTGCCCCACTCTCGCCCCCCCGTGCCCCACTCTCGCCCCCCCGTGCCCCACTCTCGCCCCCCCGTGCCCCACTCTCGCCCCCCCGTGCCCCACTCTCGCCCCCCCGTGCCCCACTCTCGCCCCCCCGTGCCCCACTCTCGCCCCCCCGTGCCCCACTCTCGCCCCCCCGTGCCCCACTCTCGCCCCCCCGTGCCCCACTCTCGCCCCCCCGTGCCCCACTCTCGCCCCCCCGTGCCCCACTCTCGCCCCCCCGTGCCCCACTCTCGCCCCCCCGTGCCCCACTCTCGCCCCCCCGTGCCCCACTCTCGCCCCCCCGTGCCCCACTCTCGCCCCCCCGTGCCCCACTCTCGCCCCCCCGTGCCCCACTCTCGCCCCCCCGTGCCCCACTCTCGCCCCCCCGTGCCCCACTCTCGCCCCCCCGTGCCCCACTCTCGCCCCCCCGTGCCCCACTCTCGCCCCCCCGTGCCCCACTCTCGCCCCCCCGTGCCCCACTCTCGCCCCCCCGTGCCCCACTCTCGCCCCCCCGTGCCCCACTCTCGCCCCCCCGTGCCCCACTCTCGCCCCCCCGTGCCCCACTCTCGCCCCCCCGTGCCCCACTCTCGCCCCCCCGTGCCCCACTCTCGCCCCCCCGTGCCCCACTCTCGCCCCCCCGTGCCCCACTCTCGCCCCCCCGTGCCCCACTCTCGCCCCCCCGTGCCCCACTCTCGCCCCCCCGTGCCCCACTCTCGCCCCCCCGTGCCCCACTCTCGCCCCCCCGTGCCCCACTCTCGCCCCCCCGTGCCCCACTCTCGCCCCCCCGTGCCCCACTCTCGCCCCCCCGTGCCCCACTCTCGCCCCCCCGTGCCCCACTCTCGCCCCCCCGTGCCCCACTCTCGCCCCCCCGTGCCCCACTCTCGCCCCCCCGTGCCCCACTCTCGCCCCCCCGTGCCCCACTCTCGCCCCCCCGTGCCCCACTCTCGCCCCCCCGTGCCCCACTCTCGCCCCCCCGTGCCCCACTCTCGCCCCCCCGTGCCCCACTCTCGCCCCCCCGTGCCCCACTCTCGCCCCCCCGTGCCCCACTCTCGCCCCCCCGTGCCCCACTCTCGCCCCCCCGTGCCCCACTCTCGCCCCCCCGTGCCCCACTCTCGCCCCCCCGTGCCCCACTCTCGCCCCCCCGTGCCCCACTCTCGCCCCCCCGTGCCCCACTCTCGCCCCCCCGTGCCCCACTCTCGCCCCCCCGTGCCCCACTCTCGCCCCCCCGTGCCCCACTCTCGCCCCCCCGTGCCCCACTCTCGCCCCCCCGTGCCCCACTCTCGCCCCCCCGTGCCCCACTCTCGCCCCCCCGTGCCCCACTCTCGCCCCCCCGTGCCCCACTCTCGCCCCCCCGTGCCCCACTCTCGCCCCCCCGTGCCCCACTCTCGCCCCCCCGTGCCCCACTCTCGCCCCCCCGTGCCCCACTCTCGCCCCCCCGTGCCCCACTCTCGCCCCCCCGTGCCCCACTCTCGCCCCCCCGTGCCCCACTCTCGCCCCCCCGTGCCCCACTCTCGCCCCCCCGTGCCCCACTCTCGCCCCCCCGTGCCCCACTCTCGCCCCCCCGTGCCCCACTCTCGCCCCCCCGTGCCCCACTCTCGCCCCCCCCGTGCCCCACTCTCGCCCCCCCCGTGCCCCACTCTCGCCCCCCCCGTGCCCCACTCTCGCCCCCCCCGTGCCCCACTCTCGCCCCCCCCGTGCCCCACTCTCGCCCCCCCCGTGCCCCACTCTCGCCCCCCCCGTGCCCCACTCTCGCCCCCCCCGTGCCCCACTCTCGCCCCCCCCGTGCCCCACTCTCGCCCCCCCCGTGCCCCACTCTCGCCCCCCCCGTCCCCCACTCTCGCCCCCCCCGTCCCCCACTCTCGCCCCCCCCGTCCCCCACTCTCGCCCCCCCCGTCCCCCACTCTCGCCCCCCCCGTCCCCCACTCTCGCCCCCCCCGTCCCCCACTCTCGCCCCCCCCGTCCCCCACTCTCGCCCCCCCCGTCCCCCACTCTCGCCCCCCCCGTCCCCCACTCTCGCCCCCCCCGTCCCCCACTCTCGCCCCCCCCGTCCCCCACTCTCGCCCCCCCCGTCCCCCACTCTCGCCCCCCCCGTCCCCCACTCTCGCCCCCCCCGTCCCCCACTCTCGCCCCCCCCGTCCCCCACTCTCGCCCCCCCCGTCCCCCACTCTCGCCCCCCCCGTCCCCCACTCTCGCCCCCCCCGTCCCCCACTCTCGCCCCCCCCGTCCCCCACTCTCGCCCCCCCCGTCCCCCACTCTCGCCCCCCCCGTCCCCCACTCTCGCCCCCCCCCGTCCCCCACTCTCGCCCCCCCCGTCCCCCACTCTCGCCCCCCCCGTCCCCCACTCTCGCCCCCCCCGTCCCCCACTCTCGCCCCCCCCGTCCCCCACTCTCGCCCCCCCCGTCCCCCACTCTCGCCCCCCCCGTCCCCCACTCTCGCCCCCCCCGTCCCCCACTCTCGCCCCCCCCGTCCCCCACTCTCGCCCCCCCCCCCGTCCCCCACTCTCGCCCCCCCCCCCGTCCCCCACTCTCGCCCCCCCCGTCCCCCACTCTCGCCCCCCCCCCGTCCCCCACTCTCGCCCCCCCCCCGTCCCCCACTCTCGCCCCCCCCCCGTCCCCCCCCGTCCCCCACTCTCGCCCCCCCCCCGTCCCCCACCCTCCCCCTCGACCCCCCTCCCCCTCGACCCCCCTCCCCCTCGACCCCCCTCCCCCTCGACCCCCCTCCCCCTCGACCCCCCTCCCCCTCGACCCCCCTCCCCCTCGACCCCCCTCCCCCTCGACCCCCCTCCCCCTCGACCCCCCTCCCCCTCGACCCCCCTCCCCCTCGTCCCCCCTCCCTCTCGTCCCCCCTCCCTCTCGTCCCCCCTCCCTCTCGTCCCCCCTCCCTCTCGTCCCTCACGTCCCCCCTCCCTCTCGTCCCCCCTCCCCCCCTCCCTCTCGTCCCCCCATCCCCCCCTCCCTCTCGTCCCCCCCATTCCCCCCTCCCTCTCGTCCCCCCCATTCCCCCCTCCCTCTCGTCCCCCCACCCCCCCTCCCTCACGTCCCCCCATCCCCCCCTCCCTCTCGTCCCCCCCATTCCCCCCTCCCTCTCGTCCCCCCATTCCCCCCTCCCTCTCGTCCCCCCATTCCCCCCTCCCTCTCGTCCCCCCATTCCCCCCTCCCTCTCGTCCCCCCATTCCCCCCTCCCTCTCGTCCCCCCATTCCCCCCTCCCTCTCGTCCCCCCATTCCCCCCTCCCTCTCGTCCCCCCATTCCCCCCTCCCTCTCGTCCCCCCATTCCCCCCTCCCTCTCGTCCCCCCATTCCCCCCTCCCTCTCGTCCCCCCATTCCCCCCTCCCTCTCGTCCCCCCATTCCCCCCTCCCTCTCGTCCCCCCATTCCCCCCTCCCTCTCGTCCCCCCATTCCCCCCTCCCTCTCGTCCCCCCATTCCCCCCTCCCTCTCGTCCCCCCATTCCCCCCTCCCTCTCGTCCCCCCATTCCCCCCTCCCTCTCGTCCCCCCATTCCCCCCTCCCTCTCGTGTCCCCATTCCCCCCTCCCTCTCGTGTCCCCATTCCCCCTCCCTCTCGTGTCCCCATTCCCCCTCCCTCTCGTGTCCCCATTCCCCCTCCCTCTCGTGTCCCCATTCCCCCTCCCTCTCGTGTCCCCATTCCCCCTCCCTCTCGTGTCCCCATTCCCCCTCCCTCTCGTGTCCCCATTCCCCCTCCCTCTCGTGTCCCCATTCCCCCTCCCTCTCGTGTCCCCATTCCCCCTCCCTCTCGTGTCCCCATTCC
The DNA here is from genome assembly GCF_037043375.1 of Chiloscyllium plagiosum. NCBI lineage: Eukaryota > Metazoa > Chordata > Chondrichthyes > Orectolobiformes > Hemiscylliidae > Chiloscyllium > Chiloscyllium plagiosum. Next base: position 79,041,721 of record NW_028270149.1, read on the forward strand.
CCCTCCCTCTCGTGTCCCCATTCCCCCTCCCTCTCGTGTCCCCATTCCCCCTCTCTCTCGTGTCCCCATTCCCCCTCCCTCTCGTGTCCCCATTCCCCCTCCCTCTCGTGTCCCCATTCCCCCTCCCTCTCGTGTCCCCATTCCCCCTCCCTCTCGTGTCCCCATTCCCCCCTCCCTCTCGTGCCCCCCCCTCCCTCTCGTGTCCCCCCCTCCCTCTCGTGTCCCCCCCCTCCCTCTCGTGTCCCCCCCTCCCTCTCGTGTCCCCCCCCTCCCTCTCGTGTCCCCCCCCTCCCTCTCGTGTCCCCCCCCTCCCTCTCGTGTCCCCCCTCCCTCTCGTGTCCCCCCCCTCCCTCTCGTGTCTCCCCCCCCCCCTCGTGTCCCCCCCCTCCCTCTCGTGTCCCCCCCCTCCCTCTCGTGTCCCCCCCCTCCCTCTCGTGTCCCCCCCCTCCCTCTCGTGCCCCCCCCCTCCCTCTCGTGCCCCCCCCCTCCCTCTCGTGCCCCCCCCTCCCTCTCGTGTCCCCCCCCTCCCTCTCGTGTCCCCCCCCTCCCTCTCGTGTCCCCCCCCTCCCTCTCGTGTCCCCCCCCTCCCTCTCGTGTCCCCCCCCTCCCTCTCGTGTCCCCCCCCTCCCTCTCGTGTCTCCCCCCCCCCTCTCGTGTCCCCCCCCTCCCTCTCGTGTCCCCCCCCTCCCTCTCGTGTCCCCCCCCTCCCTCTCGTGTCCCCCCCCTCCCTCTCGTGTCCCCCCCCTCCCTCTCGTGTCCCCCCCCTCCCTCTCGTGTCCCCCCCCTCCCTCTCGTGTCCCCCCCCTCCCTCTCGTGTCCCCCCCCTCCCTCTCGTGTCCCCCCCCTCCCTCTCGTGTCCCCCCCCTCCCTCTCGTGTCCCCCCCCTCCCTCTCGTGTCCCCCCCCTCCCTCTCGTGTCCCCCCCCTCCCTCTCGTGTCCCCCCCCTCCCTCTCGTGTCCCCCCCCTCCCTCTCGTGTCCCCCCCCTCCCTCTCGTGTCCCCCCCCTCCCTCTCGTGTCCCCCCCCTCCCTCTCGTGTCCCCCCCCTCCCTCTCGTGTCCCCCCCCTCCCTCTCGTGTCCCCCCCCTCCCTCTCGTGTCCCCCCCCCTCCCTCTCGTGTCCCCCCCTCCCTCTCGTGTCCCCCCCCTCCCTCTCGTGTCCCCCCCCTCCCTCTCGTGTCCCCCCCCTCCCTCTCGTGTCCCCCCCCCTCTCGTGTCCCCCCCCTCCCTCTCGTGTCCCCCCCCTCCCTCTCGTGTCCCCCCCCTCCCTCTCGTGTCCCCCCCCTCCCTCTCGTGTCCCCCCCCTCCCTCTCGTGTCCCCCCCCTCCCTCTCGTGTCCCCCCCCTCCCTCTCGTGTCCCCCCCCTCCCTCTCGTGTCCCCCCCCTCCCTCTCGTGTCCCCCCCCTCCCTCTCGTGTCCCCCCCCTCCCTCTCGTGTCCCCCCCCTCCCTCTCGTGTCCCCCCCCTCCCTCTCGTGTCCCCCCCCTCCCTCTCGTGTCCCCCCCCTCCCTCTCGTGTCCCCCCCCTCCCTCTCGTGTCCCCCCCCTCCCTCTCGTGTCCCCCCCCTCCCTCTCGTGTCCCCCCCCTCCCTCTCGTGTCCCCCCCCTCCCTCTCGTGTCCCCCCCCTCCCTCTCGTGTCCCCCCCCCTCTCGTGTCCCCCCCCTCCCTCTCGTGTCCCCCCCTCCCCCTCGTGTCCCCCCCTCGTGCCCCCCCCCCTCGTGCCCCCCCTCCCCCTCGTGTCCCCCCCTCCCCCTCGTGTCCCCCCCCCCCTCGTGTCCCCCCCCCCCTCGTGTCCCCCCCCCCCTCGTGTCCCCCCCCCCCCTCGTGTCCCCCCCCCCCTCGTGTCCCCCCCTCCCCCTCGTGTCCCCCCCTCCCCCTCGTGTCCCCCCCTCCCCCTCGTGTCCCCCCCCTCCCCCTCGTGTCCCCCCCTCCCCCTCGTGTCCCCCCCTCCCCCTCGTGTCCCCCCCTCCCCCTCGTGTCCCCCCCTCCCCCTCGTGTCCCCCCCTCCCCCTCGTGTCCCCCCCTCCCCCTCGTGTCCCCCCCTCCCCCTCGTGTCCCCCCCTCCCCCTCGTGTCCCCCCGTTCCCTCCCTCTCGTCCCCCCGTTCCCCCCTCCCGTCCCCCCGTTCCCCCCTCCCTCTCGTCCCCCCCGTTCCCCCCTCCCTCTCGTCCCCCCCGTTCCCCCCTCCCTCTCGTCCCCCCCGTTCCCCCCTCCCTCTCGTCCCCCCCGTTCCCCCCTCCCTCTCGTCCCCCCGTTCCCCCCTCCCTCTCGTCCCCCCGTTCCCCCCTCCCTCTCGTCCCCCCGTTCCCCCCTCCCTCTCGTCCCCCCGTTCCCCCCTCCCTCTCGTCCCCCCGTTCCCCCCTCCCTCTCGTCCCCCCGTTCCCCCCTCCCTCTCGTCCCCTCGTTCCCCCCCTCCCTCTCGTTCCCCCCCTCCCTCTCGTCCCCCCTCCCTCTCGTCCCCCCTCCCTCTCGTCCCCTCGTTCCCCCCCTCCCTCTCGTTCCCCCCCTCCCTCTCGTCCCCCCTCCCTCTCGTCCCCCCTCCCTCTCGTCCCCCCGTTCCCCCCTCCCTCTCGTCCCCCCGTTCCCCCCTCCCTCTCGTCCCCCCGTTCCCCCCTCCCTCTCGTCCCCCCGTTCCCCCCTCCCTCTCGTCCCCCCGTTCCCCCTTCCCTCTCGTCCCCCCGTTCCCCCCTCCCTCTCGTCCCCCCGTTCCCCCCTCCCTCTCGTCCCCCCGTTCCCCCCTCCCTCTCGTCCCCCCGTTCCCCCCTCCCTCTCGTCCCCCCGTTCCCCCCTCCCTCTCGTCCCCCCGTTCCCCCCTCCCTCTCGTCCCCCCGTTCCCCCCTCCCTCTTGTCCCCCCGTTCCCCCCTCCCTCTCGTCCCCCCGTTCCCCCCTCCCTCTCGTCCCCCCGTTCCCCCCTCCCTCTCGTCCCCCCGTTCCCCCCTCCCTCTCGTCCCCCCGTTCCCCCCTCCCTCTCGTCCCCCCGTTCCCCCCTCCCTCTCGTCCCCCCGTTCCCCCCTCCCTCTCGTCCCCCCGTTCCCCCCTCCCTCGTGTCGTCCCCCCCCGTTCCCTTTCGTCCCCCCCCGTTCCCTCTCGTCCCCCCCCCGTTCCGTCTCGTCCCCCCCCCCGTTCCGTCTCGTCCCCCCCCCGTTCCGTCTCGTCCCCCTCCCCGTTCCCTCTCGTCCCCCCCCCGTTCCCTCTCGTCCCCCCCCCCCCCCGTTCCCTCTCGTCCCCCCCCCGTTCCCTCTCGTCCCCCCCCCGTTCCCTCTCGTCCCCCCCCCGTTCCCTCTCGTCCCCCCCCCGTTCCCTCTCGTCCCCCCCCCGTTCCCTCTCGTCCCCTCCCCGTTCCCTCTCGTCCCCTCCCCGTTCCCTCTCGTCCCCTCCCCGTTCCCTCTCGTCCCCCCCCCGTTCCCTCTCGTCCCCCCCCCGTTCCCTCTCGTCCCCCCCCCGTTCCCTCTCGTCCCCCCCCCGTTCCCTCTCGTCCCCCCCCCGTTCCCTCTCGTCCCCCCCCCGTTCCCTCTCGTCCCCCCCCCGTTCCCTCTCGTCCCCCCCCCGTTCCCTCTCGTCCCCCCCCCGTTCCCTCTCGTCCCCCCCCCGTTCCCTCTCGTCCCCCCCCCGTTCCCTCTCGTCCCCCCCCCGTTCCCTCTCGTCCCCCCCCCGTTCCCTCTCGTCCCCCCCCCGTTCCCTCTCGTCCCCCCCCCGTTCCCTCTCGTCCCCCCCCCGTTCCCTCTCGTCCCCCCCCCGTTCCCTCTCGTCCCCCCGTTCCCCCTCGTACCCCCCTCCCTGTCGTCCCCACATTGTCCGCATTCCCTCTCGTCCCCACATTGTCCTCTCCCAACGTCCCCCGCCCTCACGTCCCCACATTGGTCCTCCCCCGCCCTCACGTCCCCACATTGGTCCTCCCCCGCCCTCACGTCCCCACATTGGTCCTCCCCCGCCCTCACGTCCCCACATTGGTCCTCCCCCGCCCTCACGTCCCCACATTGGTCCTCCCCCGCCCTCACGTCCCCACATTGGTCCTCCCCCGCCCTCACGTCCCCACATTGGTCCTCCCCCGCCCTCACGTCCCCACATTGGTCCTCCCCCGCCCTCACGTCCCCACATTGGTCCTCCCCCGCCCTCACGTCCCCACATTGGTCCTCCTCCGCCCTCACGTCCCCACATTGGTCCTCCTCCGCCCTCACGTCCCCACATTGGTCCTCCCCCGCCCTCACGTCCCCACATTGGTCCTCCCCCGCCCTCACGTCCCCACATTGGTCCTCCTCCGCCCTCACCTCCATGATTCCACCATCCTCAAACCCACCTTATCCCCTGATCCACCTCAGCATCCATTCTGTATTCTGATGCTGCACTGCCAGTTTGTAGTTGGTGCTCGAACGCGGTATTATTATTTCAGGCACCAGATGAGCTTGTTCAATGCTACCTTATTGATAGTCCCTATGGGACAAAGTAGGTATATTTGCAAGCTGTGCCACTAATGTTTCTGTACTTTAGTGTTTTACAAATTTGACTTTATTTTGATTATGTACTGATAGTGAAACAGTTTCAAATGGAGTATACATGACCTTGTGTGATTTCATGATTCTGCTAACCTCACTGATGAATAATGAAGGTTTTGGATTTGGCAATCACACTGGTGATGAAGTTTTGTGTTATAATATTCTTGAGATTAATTTGCTTGGATGGATGGAAAATAATCCATTTTGGCTAATGAAACAAGTTAAGGATAGTGTTAGTGAAACAGAATAGACTTAATTACCAAGAATAGAGGTAATCATGAGGATTGGGAGTGTTCTAAACTAACAAAGCATGAATAAAAAAAATTGATGGAGAAAATAGAAAAGGAGCATAATCTACCAAAAAAAATGGAAACTGATTGTAAGAGCTTCTGGGAGTTTGTAAAAAAGAATAGCTAAACTATGGGTAGACCAACATAAATGGGAAAAACTCTGGAGGTTATGGAAATTGCAAACCAGTTAAGCAAATATTTTATACCTGTCTTCATAGTACAAAGTATGAAAAGCATAGGCAAAATAATGGGAATCAGGGTCTACTGAGAGAGGAACTTAACTGGTAATTTCAAAAATGTACTGGAGGTGCTATGAGACTGAGCTGATAACTCAACTAACACAACTACAACTGAGGTTTCTTATAAAAAATGTGGCAGAAGTGATGCTTACAATCTTCCAAAATCTCTTTGCTTCTTGAAATGTCCCAGTGATTGCAGGTAGTATAACCATCAAGAAAGGAAGAAGAAAGCAACTAGCCACTTATTCTGATGCCATTATTGGAGAAGATCATAGAATCCCTACAGGCCATTTAGCCCAACAAGTCCACACTGACCCTCTGAAGAGTAATCACCTAGACCCATTTCCCTATCTTGTTACTGTACATTTCCCCTGACTAATGCAGCTAACCTACACATCCCTGAACACTATGAGCAATCTAACATGGCCAATTCACCTAACCCGTACATCTTTGGACTGTGGGAGGAAAGCCAAGTAGGCATGGGGAGAACGTGCAAACTCCACACAGACCCAGGTCCCTGTCTCTGGAAGGCAGCAATACTAACTACTGAGCCACCATGCTGTCCTATGTTGAATATGCTTGCGTAGGCACGTATGGGATATATTGTGCAGAAACAGGCTGATCAATCCAAACAGCCTATGCTGAGCCAATCCAATCCAAGCCACCAGACGCCTGGAGGAAGAATGCCCCATCCTCCTTCATCTTGCCTCACCACCCCCCCCCCCCCCCCCCCCCCCTTATCCCGGATCCAATCCTCCAACTCAGCATCGCCCTCTTGAACTGTCCTTCCTATCCATCTTCCTTCCCACCTATCCACTCCACCCTCAACTCTGACCTATCACCATTACCCCCCCACCTACCTCTACCTATTGCTTACCAAGCTAGCTTTCTTCCCCCAGCCCCACCCCCTCCCATTTACCTCTTGACCCACTTGCGCGAGTGCACACACGTGATTAAGGGCTTATGCCCAGAACGTTGACTTTTCAAGGATGCTGCCTGACCTGTGCTTTTCTAGTGCCACACTTTCTGACTGTATGCTGAGTTTATATTCACCATAAGATGTTGGAATTAATTTTTAAGGAAATGATAACATGGCATTAAGAAATCCATAATAGATATTCTTAGTCAACCTTTTCAGTGATGTTATGACACAGCTCTGAGCAAATGGGACTTGAACCTGGGCCACCTGTCTTGGAAATAAAATAAATCACAGTATATATGATTGGGTGCAATCCACGTGTTTTTATGAAAGGGAAATTTCGACAAATCAGTTTTGGAGGATGTAACTAACAGGATTGATGAAAGGAGACTAGTGGATGTGGTAGGCTTGGGTTTACAAATTACAAGCAAATAGTAGTTTGCTATTATTATACAAGTGCAAGAGGGTCTTATTGCAGAGTTTTGGTGAGACCACATGTGGAGTTACTATGTGGAGTTTTGGTCTCAACACGAAAGGAAGAATATGCTTGTGGAGGAGTACATGGGATATATTGCACAGAGGAGAAAGTGAGGACTGCAGATGCTGGAGATCAGAGCTGAAAAATGTGTTGCTGGAAAAGCACAGCAGGTCAGGCAGCATCCAAGGAGCAGAAGAATCTATGTTTCGGGCATAAGCCTGAAGAAGGACTTATGCCCAAAACGTCGATTTTCCTGCTCCTTGGATGCTGCCTGACCTGCGCTTTTCCAGCAACACATTTTTCAGCATATATTGTACAGAAACAGGCTGTTCAGTCCAAACAGTCTATGCTGAGTTTATGCTCAGCTTCAGCCTTCTCCCTTCTTTCCTCATCCAAAATGATTAATAGTATCCTCTATTCCTTTCATCCTCATGTTTGTGTGGCTGCACTTTAATTGTTTTTAATTGTTGACTTCAACCAGTACCTCTGTGGTTGCAAGTTCTGCATTCTCAGCACTCTCAGGGTAAAGATTGTGAAATTGTTTCTTGATTTATTGGTGACTGTCTTATACTCAGTCACAGGATAGTCTCTAGTTAGCCATTGTCTTTCACTATACACAATGTTGTGTTGACATGTTTTACATGGGTTTGTTATATGCCTTTTGGTTAGTTTGGCTTCTGGGCTATCTGGATTAGGCTTGATTGGTATACCTTCGTGATTGATATGCTTATTTGTATCCACTGTTAAACTTCATGTTTGAATAATGGATATGGGTGATAGCTGGAATTTTTTACTACAGTATGGGTATTTGATTCTCAAAATAAATCTTGCATCTATAGCAGAGTTTATATTGACTGTAAAGCACAAAACAGCTATTCAGTCTTCAAAGATTATTTTAGCATTGAACAGTAGTACCTGTAAATTTGATCCAGACTGCTGTTTACTAATAAGGTAAAAACAATGACTGCAGATGCTGGAAACCAGATTCTGGATTAGTGGTGCTGGAAGAGCACAGCAATTCAGGCAGCATCCGAGGACAGGCAAAATCGAGGTTTCGGGCAAAAGCCTGATGAAGGGCTTTTGCCCGAAACGTCGATTTTGCCTGTCCTCGGATGCTGCCTGAATTGCTGTGTTCTTCCAGCACCACTAATCCAGAATGCTGTTTACTAATGCCAAATTTTACCTGTCAGATAATGCGACGTTTATAGGCATATATGCAGTGCCATTAATATCACACAAATTACAAGGGTATCAGTATTAAACTACGTTAAAGCAAGTAGTTCCAAACCACATTCTGTACAAAAAAAATGAATTAACTCAACAGAGAAGATATTAGGAGTAGCATTGGCATAGCTTGCTGAACATGTCAATATGAGAAGGATATTAAAGGAGGAGTTTTAGGGAACCAAATGTATGGGGTCTAGGTGGCTGAAGTATAGCCATCGGTGATCAGTTGAAGAACGAGCGAATATACAAAAGGTATCAGAAAAATGGTGTGTGGTTTCTCCCTTCGGGATTGGTAAGAGCACAATAGAATTTAGACATTGATAATTTTGAATTGTAGAAAGTTGAGGCCTGGTGGGAATGTAGGCCAACAAAGTTAGAGATAGTGGGTGAGTGTGATCTTGCGTCAGATTGTGCCAGAAGAATTTTAGATCACCTGAATTCTAATGGGTTGTGAGAATAACCACTGGGAATTGGTTTAGCTCAGTTTGCTGGATTGTTGGTTTACAGAGCAATGTGATGCCAATAGCATGGGTTCAATTCCCATCACTGGTTTGAGGTTACCATGAAGGACTCTCCTTCTCAACCTGTCTTCCCTTGCCTGAGGTCTGGTGGCCCTCAGGTTAAATCACCACCAGTCACCTCACTCTAATGAGAGAGCAGCTCTTTGGTCTGATAAGACTATGGCGACACAATAATATGAGAATGATCAGGTGACCAATGGAATAATGGAATCTGGAGACGACAATGGGATGATTAAAGGTTTTAGCAGTGTCCTGGAGATGGAACTGATCTGTCTTTGTGACGGAAAGAATCTGGGATTGCAGTTTAGTTCAGGATCAAAAGAGATGAAGAATGAATAAATTCTGAAGTGTAGTTGAAAGTGTTTTGCAGTGCCATTATATTTCCAGTTTTATTCTTGCAGCATGCTAGGCTGCTAAAAATCATTGAGCTGAGTGCAGCAATAGGTCTAGGATGTTACAGTCTGTGGAAGATTCTACTTGAGCAAAATCTGGTCCAATAGATTTATCTTTGGAAATATGCTGGCTAAATTTCTACAGTATAATGATCACTTTGGTTGTATTAATGCTCAGCTGCACCTTTCCTCACCTCCATAAACTGGAAGCACCAACTGGTCAGTAACATTATTTTTTCAAATTCTGCATATGTTCAAAAGCTATTTCTTAAGAGACTAACCAGTCTTGATGATAATAACTTGCCATATTTACAAGTGTTGGCATGAAGGTAAAATTACCATTGTCCTACCAGGTCATAGGTTTGCTCCCCCATTATATAGCAGCGACTGGTGGTGCTTTAACCTGAGGGAAGAGGTTGAGAAGTCAGTGCAAGAATTGAACCTACACACTCTGCATTGCAAGCTGGCTGCCTAGCCAACTGAGCTAACTGATCCCTAGTGTAGGAATAGATAGCAATTGTTGCGACTTGTAGTGGGATCTTTTCGTTGTTACTGAGTGTCCAAAATGAGAACTTTTTTTACAGAAACCTGTCTCACCTTCAGGAGAATACACTAATAAAAGACGTGTTAATCCATTTCATTCTTTTCCATTGCATGATTGAAAATTTGATTTAACACAAATTCATTTTGAACTGCAAGAATGGTGGCAGCAGCTCAGAATCAGCATTAATAAGTTTTTTTTTGCTGATCATTGAATCTCTCAGCCTGTTGACCATCTACTGAATCATGCAGCACAAAACCTATTGTACCTCTGCCAGCTTTCTGAAGGAACAACCAATTTATCTCACCATCCCTTCTTTTCCTATAGCTCCTTAAATCCTCCTCCTCAAAGTATATACCTATTTTCTATTTAAAAGTTACAGGTGAGTCTGTTAAGACACTCTGGGCACTGACCAAGATATAAGTATGCAATTGTAAGAAGATAATACAACATAAATAAAAGGGCTTCACTTACATAGCATCTGACAAAGGCCTCATTTCACATCACAAAGGGATGCTTAGCAATGACTAAGGTGCCCGAAACATCAACTGCACACCTCAAGTCATCCTTACTAATTAGGAGTGCTGTTCCACAGTACAGCAATATGATATAGTCACACTTGTGAAGTCATACTTGAAACCAATGTCCCAGCACCACCATTCCTAGGTATTTACTGTGTCACTAGCAAAGTTGTATTTTTGCACACAGGAACCTTTTCAGCATGTTGAGTGGCACTACCAACATTCAGTCTCAACACTAACTCTCTTATTCAGAAGCTCAAAACTGGACAACCATTGATCAGATCAATGCTACGCTATCCAGCCACATCCAATGGTGAATGACAGTGTGTAATTAAATAACTAATCAGAGGAGGTGCATAAATATACTTGTCTTGAATGATGGGGGAGATTTTGCACATTGATACAGAAGATGAGGAGAAAGTGTTTGCATTCAGTTTCAGCCAGAAGTACTAAGTATGAGATCCTTCTCAGTCTCCTGAAGTCGTCAGCATTGCAAGTGCTAGTCTTCAGCCAATTGAATTCACTCCATGTGATATCAAGAAATGGCTAAGACATTGGATACTGCAAGGACTATGAATTGTGAAAGCATCCCAGTAATAATACTGAAAATTAGTGTTCCAGAACTAGATGAGGCCCTAGCCAAGCTATTCCAGTACAGCTGCAACACTGCTGCATCTACCTGGCAATGTGAAAAATTACTCAAGAATGTCCTGTCCGCAAAAGTGGAACAAATCCAAGCCAGCCCGTTACTGTGCCATCAGGCTATTGTCCTTCATTAGTAAATCAATGGAATGTGACATCAACAGTGTTATCAAGTGGCACTGACACAGCAATAACCCATTTACCAGTGTAGGTTTGATTCAACGTTCATTATAGCCTTCATCCAAACAAAAGAGCTAAACTAGGTAAGGTGAGAGACGTTGCCTTTGACATCAAAGATCCTAAGCAAAATTGGAATTGGGGTTGTTAGTAATTGGGAGCAAAGCTTGCCTAGCTTGGAGACTTACCTAGTACATAAAAGAGGATTATGGTTGGTGGAATTATCTCAGCCCTAAGATATACACTTCAGGACAGAAACTAAACTGGACCAGCCACATAAATAGTGTAGCTGCAAGAACAAATTAAAGACTTATAATCTTTCAGTGAATAACTCACCATCTGACTTCCCAAAGCCTGTCAACCATCTACAAGGCACACACCAGGAGTTTGATGGAATATCCTCTCCTTGCCTGGATGAATGCAGGTGCAATAGCACTCAAGTCCTCACAATGTGCAGAACAAAGCAGTTTGACAAACTCCCCCCCCCCCCCCCCCCCCCACCAAAAAACCCACTGATGCACACTGATACTAGTGAGCACCATCTACACTGCAGTAGCTCTCCAAGACAGTATATTCCAAGCCTGTGTCCTCTCCTACCTTGAAAGACAAGAGTAACAGGCACACGGGACCACCACCACCTAGATGTTCTGAACCAAAAACACATGCCATCCTGCATTGGTGCTGTGTCCTGTCTCTCTCTTGTAACTGGATCGAAATCCAACCTCTCCAAGAACACTGTAACACTTCAGGAGCTAGCTCATTGCTGCCACAGAATCAATTGGGCATTGGTTTCCATGTTAGTGATGCTTGCACTCTGTGAAATAATTACTTTTTAGGAGCTTTAGTGAAATGCAGTAGTTAATTTTTGCATAATGTCCTGTGAAGGATGAGTTACAGTTTTTATCATTAATGCACAGAAGAATAAATGATCAGTTGATCCATATTTGGTTTGGTGTCTATTAGAGCTTGATCTTTATTAGTGCCATAGGGTCTTGATCCAAATTTTCAAAAAGTTTAACTATCATGTGGACACTCCTTTTACCAGCCAAAAGATGTTGTCATCAATGTTGCATCCCTTATTACAGCATGGTACCAATTTAACCAAAGGATTTTTAAAAGTTATTCATAATGTATGTGACAAAACGTCTTTCTCAATCTGTGTTCTTTTTATTTTGAGTAAGTGAATAAGCACATTATACAATACTTGGCAGAACCCTTAGGAGTATTGACATGGAAAGGAATCTTTAGGTGCAGGTCCATAGCTCCCCGAAAGTAGCAATACAGATGGATAATTTGGTAAAGATGCTTGCATTTATTATTTGGAGCGTTGAGTACAAACGTTGGCAAGTCATGTTGCAGCTGTATAAAGTTTGAGTTAGGCCACATTTTGAGTATTGTGTGCAGTTCTGTCACGCAATAGTAAGGATATGGATGCATAGGACGCATAAAAATGGATAAGTCCCCAGGACCTGATCAGGTGTATCCTAGAACTCTGTGGGAAGCTCGGGAAGTGATTGCTGGGCCTCTTGCTGAGATATTGGTATCATTGATAGTCACTGGTGAGGTGCCAGAAAACTGGAGGTTGGCTAACATGGTGCCACTATTTAAGAAAGGTGGTAGGAAAGGCTAAGGAATTATAGACCAGTAAGCCTGACATTGGTGGTGGGCAGGTTGCTGGAGGGAATCCTGAGGGAAAGGATTTACGAGCATTTGGAAAGGCAAGGACTGATCAGGGATTGTCAGCATGGCTTTGTGTATGGGAAATCGTGTCTCACAAACTTGATTGAGGTTTTAGAAGAAGTAACAAAGAGGATTGATGAGGGCAGTGTGGTGGACATGATCTATATGGACTTCAGTAGATTTAGATTAGAAGGCATTCGATAAGGTTCCTCATGGGAGACTGGTTGGATCTCAGGGAATACAGGGAGAACTAGCTATTTGCATACAGAACTGGCTTGAAGGTAGAAGGCAGAGGGTGGTGGTGGAGGATTGCTTTTCAGACTGGAGGCCTGTGACCACAAGAATCAGGGTCCACTGCTTTTCGTCATTTATGTAAATGATTTGAATGTGAACATAGATACAGTAAGTTTGCAGATGACACCAAAATTGAAGGTGTAGTGGACAGCGAAGGTTACCTCCAATTAGGATAGGGTAAACAGACAAGGTCTTTTCCCTGGGGTGGAGGAGTCCAGAACTAGAGGGCATGGGTTTAGGATGAGGGGGGAAAGATAGAAAAGTGACCTAAAGGGTAACTTTTTCACAGGTTGGTGTGTGGACTAAGCTGCCAGAGGAAATGGTGGAGGCTGGTACAATTACAGCATTTAAAAAGCATCTGGATGGGTATATGAATAGGAGGGGTTTAGGGGGATATAGGCCAAGTGCTTGCAAATGGGACTAGATGAGGTTATGATTTCTGGTCGGCATGGACAAGTTAGACCGAAGGGTCTGTTTCCGTGCTGTGCACCTCTGACTCTGAGAGTGTGCAGAAGAGGTTTACCAGCATGATGCCTGGATTGGACTGTATTGGCTAGAAGGAGAGGTTGGACAAATTTGAATTGTTGTCACGAGAGCATCAAAGACTGAGGGGCAATCAGATGGAAGTGTATAAAATCATAAGAGGCATGGATAGGGTGGACAATTGGAGTCTTCCTTGGGGTGAAAATGCCAAGTACTGGAGTGTATAGGTTTAAGGTGAAAGGGAAAAAGTTTAAAAGAAGTGAGGAAAGTTTTTTTTATATACAGAGGATGCTAGGTGCCTGGAATACACTGCCCAGGGAAGATGGTAGAAGTAGATACGTTAGCAAAGTTTAAGAGGCATTTAGACAGACACATGAACAGGCAGGGAATAGAGGGACGTGGACCATGTGCAGGCGGATTGGATTAGTTTAGAATAGATCATGGTGCAGACAGCTGAAGTGGCTGTGTTCTATGTTCTGCTAATTGCAGTCCTCTGCTGTTTAACCAAATGACTCTACCTGATGCACGGTGTTTAGGCCTGAAATCATTGTCTGCTTCTCAGAATGCTGTTAAGATAAAAACCCCATTGCATTGAGCTGTACAGCATGTAAGGATCCTAAAGGTTAAATATATAATTTTGAGGCATTTTGTTTTTACCTTAAAATGGGGTAAAATTCATCTGCTCTCAAAACCCAGCTGTGTTCAATGAATTTGGAGATGTTTTGATCTGGCTTCTTCCATGCCAGTACAGGTAGTACAAAATCAATAATTTTTTTAAAAATGAGGAATCATTACACTCAATAACAACCCAAACTGATTTCTACAATTGCTAGCCATTATTTCTGAGATTATTTTTATTTTTTTCATGGAACATGAGCCTCACTGGCATTTGCTAATCGTCCTTCATTTCTGATAAGGTGGTTGCGAGCCTCTTTGTGGTGGTTTTTTATATATAAAAAAATTAAAGCTAGAAAGACCTGTTTTTCATTGTCTCCATATATCTGTTACCATGGTGATGTATTAATAAAAATCATTGGAGATTATGCCCAGAGAAACAGTTGCAAACTTGGATTTTCATAAGTGATACTTTGGAGTGTGGCCTGAATTGACCTTTAATTTCATTCTTCAGAAAATTCCAGTCAGTGTCTGTTTGTGCATGGTTATCATTGTTGTTTGCCTAGCTGGAAGCTAAAAGCTGAAGATTACTGTTTTTTGTGAGCCAACTCCCTTAGATCAGGGTCTGACAATGATTCAGACTGCTGTAGGAAAGATCCAAATTACACAGCCTTTGCCCCGTTTTCTGCCAGAAATTGGGTTCAGGTGTGAACATCTTGGGTGCAGACACTTCTCAAATTTGGTAGTTTTTTTGTTTTAACAAATCAACTAGCCGGAAGAGAAATTTGCGAATTTTTGGCAATCAATGTTGCTTTAAATTTGTAAATTAATTTATAAATTGATTATTTTTAAATGTTTCCTTGAATTGTATTCTGTAGGCCTTCATTTTGGTCCTTTAAGAAGCTTGAAGTATATTCTTTCGCAGCTTTTGTGTTGAGGACAAGCATGAACACTGGCACAAAGCAGTAATGATTAACTTTGTATGTTAGTTACAAATTCCGTGTACCTCAAATTATGCAGCACAGAATGAGACCATTCAGTTAATCGTGTCTGTTCTTTTCACAAAAGAAAAATTGTACAGCTGCCTATAACCCTTTAGACTGATTTTTTTATTTTAAATTAACAGTATAGCATTGAAATTAAAATCTTTTTTCAGTAATTAATGCTGCTTATATGGTTAAAAACTTGTGCTAGAAATTCTTATTTCCCACCTTTCAACCTTTGCTCTATAATTCTCTACCCCACAACTTTGTGTCTCATAGTGAGTGCATGTAATATTTTTGATAATTCTATTTTGCAGTCGTTCAATCAGTTTGGGTTGTTAAGACGTCACCTCAGTAGAACCTATTAGAGAACCTGATTATCTACCAGGTTTAGTGTTTTTTGCTGACTTGAAGTTAACCAAGTGTGTGAACCAGATTCAATAATACTTCTGTTTATCTGCAGAAAATGGCAGAAAACAAACTGAAGAGCTTCACTTCAAAAAGGACGTTAAGCAAAAAAGGGCAAGAAGAACTAAGAAAAAAGGTTTGTATTTCTATTTCCACTTAATAATGGTTTGCAGATTCTATGTTGCCTGAGAATTGAGAATAAAAAATTGAATCTGATGTTCTTAATTTAGGAGCTATAAGCATATAATATGGATTCTTTTTTGAATGAATGTTACAATAACTAGTGTGAAGAAATATTTTTGAAATTTATGGAAAACATTGACTTGAATTTATAGTTTAAAGAAATATAGGGACATTAATTACATTTAATATTGAGAAACATGTATCAGGCAATGCAAGTTAAAATATAATTCAAGTAGTTATTTCTAAATCAAAAAATGTTGCACTGGATAATTTTCAAAGTACCCCTGCATTGTTTTCATAATCTTCCAGTGCTTGATTAAGTCAAAATGCTGATTTTACACTGTAATTGAATTTTAAACTGTAGAAGCAATAATTAACATTGGTGGTATGCAATTTTATGTTTCAAAGATCAATTGAAATACTTTGCCTGAAAGCTGAGTGGAAAGAAAAGTCATTGTTTTGGTAAATTCCCTCTGCTGTGGAGCAGGTCTAAATTGTGAAAGATAGAAATCACATAAAGAACAAAAATGTGAAGTGAGTGGATAAATTGAGTGCCACTGAAATGTTGCTTCAAACATATCACTTTATACAGTGATGCACAAAATGTTACTTGCCTCACAAACAGTAAATATTTTAGTTCCACAACTTAAGATCAAAAGTAAGTTACAGCAGTTTTAATTATGAGTGCCAGCTTAAAAGTTGTTTCCTTTATTGACGTATTTGTTCCTTTGAGATGTGAAAGTAAATAACAGTTTTGAAAATATAAACTACTGTTTTTAACAGGAAGAGGAGCTAAAGGCAGCTGAAATCTATGAAGAATTTTTGGCGTCATTTGATTCGGGTGGTACAGGCAATGTGAAAACTTTTGTAAGAGGGGGAATTGTAAATGCAGCAAAAGGTAATTTTCCTTATTATTCTTCATTTGGTAGTGATTTGTTTTTATTAAAGTATAACTACCGATAAAGGGTCACAATTTCAAGAATGTCTGCAAGAAAGTTAGGAGTGAGATGAGGTGAAACCTCTTCATTCACGAGTTATTAGGATTTGGAATGCGCTGCCTCTGACAGTGGTGGTGGGGGTTTCCAAAGGAGGTTTCAAAAAGAGTTGGATATATATCTGAATGTGATGAATTTAGAGCGCTGTGGAGATTGGGCTGGAGAATGGGACCAGCTAGGTACATCATTTTGGAGCCAGTGCAAACACAGGTCAAATGACCTTATGCACTGTAAAATTCTGTGAATATTTGGCGACTTAAAGATGTAGACGAGACTTCAAAGACTGTGCAATTTGCATGATCAATTTGTCTTTGTGCTATTAATTTTAGTACCAAGTCATTAGTTTTGCCTCTACTTCTGCATGAGAACTAACCATTAACTCTGGTAGCAAGCTTTTTAACAATAGTCAAGGAATATGTACCAAATTAAATGTCTTCTAGTGTTCATTTCTTTTCCCAAGGTTTCACACACGAGGTGCAATTCGCACACACCAATTTCTGCAAACAGTTAGTGTATTAAAGCTTGTATGAGCTAGGTGACCCCTTTGACTCTCTTTGCAGGCCTGCACAGTCGAGTCAAAGAGGCCCCGAATAAAGAAAACACATCTCCTTTATACAGGCCAGTTGATAATGCTCACAGATATTCTGGCCGCTCCCTCACTGACACGTTACCCCAGGTACAATGGTAGGATGAGATCATCCTTAGAGATGATGAAAATATAAATGCCTAATTCTGGGGAATCGTTATGCAAATGACTCCTGACTCCGTGATCCCCAAGACAACATAGGTGTGATATGTCCTAGCTTCGGAGGATGGCTATGAAAGCATTTCTCAGTGGAAGGCTCTGAATGATAGTTTGATTTGGTAATAGTAGGGAAGTAATAGCAAATGACTGTCTAAATGGAGTGGAAGTCATCTGCATTACTGCATGAATGTTCTCCCCACCCACTTCCAGAATGTTCAGTCAGTGCACTTTAACCCTTTAATATTACAATAATGTCCAGAGAGATCTTCCAATTTAATCTTTTAACATTACATTAATGACTAATGTAATGTACTATATTTCTTCACTTATAAGAACTACATTTATGCTCATTCCAATAATGTATTTTTCCTTTGTGTTTGCTAATTTTAAAAATATTTGCAAGTCCTTTTACCTGACATCACAGTAATTAGTCATGAGTTTGGAGTGCTGACAAAGCTTAAATAATTACAAATAATCCTTTTTTTGTAGAGATTTATTTGTCAAGAATAAATCTCGTGCAAATTTCTGAGTAATTTCAGAACCAAGTTTTTTTTGTCTGGCGTCTAGCAGAAATTTTCCTAAAAGTTAGCAAGCAGTTTAACAAGTCTGTCTTTCCATTTAACTGTGTACATTCTGAGCTGTTTCCTCCTAATTAAGGTGTCATGTGCTGTGTTGGTACAGTACGATGTTCTGTCCTTTTTTTCCTACAGAGAGATATTGCCACAGTAGTACCAGAATGTCTGTTTAGATAGGCTGTTGATAAACAGTATAGAGCTATCTCTGGCTGCATTTTTAAAAATTAGACAAACTAAGCTTGAATGGGAGGGGAGGGGGAACGGTCAGGATTAACAGAAGTCCAGGAAGCTTCTTAATTTTGCTTTCAATTAGTGAGAAGATTTCTGCTACTGCTGAGCTAATAACTTGAGTTTTCTGCTGGAGTGAAGTCTTAGATAGTGAGGCTTTCTCTTTAAAAAATCAAAAGGGCAGATTGTTAATTTTTTTAGGACTGGAGAGTGATAGCACGTGAGAGTTATACTTATTTTACTGAATTGCATTTTTGCCAAGGGGGGGTGGGGGGTTTATCAGATGCTGCCTATATTCGAACAGTTAATGATTGCTATATAAAATGTTAGCTTAAGTATTTCGGTAGAGTTAAGGATATGCCAATTCTTCCTTTTCTTTGTATTCTAACTGTGGTTTATAAGTGTAGTGACTGGAACTAGGTTTACCGTATTGCCTACAAGATCCTTCATGAGGTTTTGTTGACCTAGGCCAATCAGGCTGTCTTGTCTGGCCAATATAAGCAGGGGATTTAGACACACTGCAGTTCTGGGGACTGACTCCATGCTGGCTATTGCTGTTGATTTTAGTTTAAAAAAAAATATAAACAGGGGTTTAGACACTCTGTAGTCCTGGGTACTGACTCTGCTGGTTGGCCACAGAGTGACTTGGTGATGGGATACCGGCGTCTCTGCAGTTATTTCAGTAAGAATAAAGTGTGTTTTACTTAAAGCCTTGTGGTGGATTAATCTAATCACATCTGGAAGACAGCACCTTACGCTTCCCTTTAAATAAAAATAAAAAGTAAGGTTTAGGCTATCTCCTTACTATATTTTAGAGGAGAGGGGAATTCTAGTCTGGACAACTTTTTGCCTGCCTAGATGCATCACTATATAAACATGACCCAGCATTAATGATAAAGTCCCTATTGCCAGAGTTGTCACAAAAGTTAGATTTTTTAAAAGTAGTCAAAATCCCCGATTTACCTTTCAAACCCAGTTTAATGGAAAGCCTGGAGCAGGATTCTATACTTAATGATAATTTGTGCACATAATTTTTGTTTATCAGTAGTTAGAATCTATTTATGATTGTCAGGGCATGCTGTTCCTTGATTCTCCTTCAGATACTTGTGCTGGTTCACACTTAAGTCTCTGCCTTGCACGTTAAAGGCCAGAATTACTGAGAATAAAATAAACTGCCATCACCCTTAATGTGGTTTTCACTGCAGAGCAGAAATGTATCTATTGTGAAAGTTTGATTGCTTCTTCCTTAAACGTTCACACTCTAGAGCTGTTTCACTATGTAAGAACCATTCACATGGCAAGCCAAAGGCCTTTGCCATCAATAACTGGTCATTAGTCCATAAATTAATAAGCTATGTGTTGCTGGCCAAAGCTCCAGTCTATCACAGTCCCCTGGCTCTAGTTTGTCTGAACCAGACTTTCACTACTACTTGAAGAAGCAGTTGCTGAAACAGCACTTAGAATGAATGTCGGGTTACTTTTAAAACATTCAGTAATCCTTCAACTATCCTTGTGTTTAAAAGAATTGTTTTCCACTTGAAGTCCACAGTTAAAAGTCAAAATTAAAATCAAAATACAGTCAGAAATGGAAAAATAAAAACATTACAATGTTTTCAATGCCAATGTAATAAGTGTAGCAGTAGCTTCAACTTTTACTTTATCCGTTTGCCTAATGTACTTAGTTCAGGATGCATTTGTGGATGGAGTAACGTATTTAATGTTTTCATCAGAACGTTGTTTCTCTCTCATCACATGTTGCCTGACCAACAGAACGTTTCCTGTTTTTATTTCGGATTTGCAGCATCTTGCTTTTGGATAATGCGCATCTTTAGTGATATTTTTGAAATTTTTCAGATGAAAAGGAAAGAGATGAAAGGAAGACTAAACTGTATAAGCCTAAAGCTAGGTATGGTGAAATGAAAACACCACATCAAGAAACTCCTTCTGCCCCAGCTTCATCTTCTGATGCGAAGAAACCTGTACGTAAGAGTATATAATCTATATTTCCCCACTCAAAACGGGTTATTATAATTTATGAGAGGGCTCTGGAGAATTGAAACTTGTCGCAACCAAATAAGATTGGAGGAGTGGTTAGCAACTTGGCTTTCCAGGAGGAGAGGTAGAGGAGCATAAGGAGAGAATTCTGGAGCCTGGAGATTATTAAATTTGTGGACCGAAAGGAGACAATAAAAGAAATTGTTCCCCTAAAGGTGGCACAGTTATTCCTACTGTAGATGCTTGAATGTGGATGGTTAACAAGCATAGAATGAGCCTCACTATGATGCTTTTACAGTTAAATAATCTGCATGCACCCATCATCTTGGCACACACATGGAGATTGGTTGCTTTGTTGAGATACTGTTGGAAAGCCAGGCATCCCCATGACCAAGACGAGGATGAAACCTATCAGAAGAGTCACGGGTAGATAGGATAGTGAAGAAGGCATTTGGTATGCTTTCCTTTATTGGTTAGAGTATTGAGTACATGAGTTGGGAGATCATGTTGCAGCTGTACAGGACATTGTTTAGGCCACTTTTGGAATATTGCGTGCAATTCTGGTCTCCTTCCTGTCGGAAGGATGTTGTGAAATTTGAAAGGGTTCAGAAAAGTGTTGGAGGATTTGAGCTATAGGGAGAGGCTGAACAAGCTGGGGCTGTTTTCCCTGGAGCATCGAAGGTTGCGGGGTGACCTTATGGAGGTTTATAAAATCATAAGGGCCATGGATCAAGTAAATAGACAAGATATTTTCTCTAGGGTGGAGGAATCCAGAACTAGAGGGCATAGGTTTAGGGTGAGAGGGGAAAGATTAAAAAGAGACCTCAGGGGCAACATTTTCAAGCAGAGAGTGGTGCATGTATGGAATGAGCTGCCAGAGGAAGTGGTGGAGGCTGGTACAATTGCAACATTTAAAAGGCATCTGGATGGGTATATGAATAGGAAGGGTTTGGAGGGATATGGGCTGGGTGCAAGCTGGTGGGACTAGATTGGGTTGGAATATCTGGTTGGTACAGACGAGTTGGACCGAAGGGTCTGTTTCCGTGCTGTGACTCTATGACTGGAAGTGAGGGCTTGAATATAGAGAGCCCTTGCCAAATTTTAAGCTGCTCTTATATAAGAATTTGAGGAGGAATGACACAAAATTCTGTTGTAAGAAAGTCAAACAGCACAGTGGCTCAGTGGTTAGCACTGCTGCCTCACAGCACCAGGGACCTGGGTTCGATTCCAGCCTCGGGCAACTGTCTATGTGGAGTTTGCACGTTCTCCCCGTGACTGGGTGGGTTTCCTGTGGGTGCTCCAGTTTCCTCCCACAGTCCAAAGATGTGCAGGTCAGGTGAATTGGCCATGTTAAATTGCCCATAGTGTTAGTCAGAGGGATATGAGTTTGGGTGGGTTACTCTTTGCCGGGTTAGTGCGGACTTATTGGGCCGAAGGGCCTGTTTCCCCACTGTACGGAATCTAATCTAATCAAACTCCTGTCTGTTTTAAATATTGTGACTGCACTTGATTTTCAAAAGATCTGGAATAATTGGGGATAATATTGAAGTTCACCAGTAATATTCTGATAAAAGCGATTGTAGTATTTCCAAAAGGAATTCAATCAGTTTTCCCATTTATCTCAAAATATTTTGAAATTAATCAGTACTTTGAACATACTTCTTTCCTTATACACCAGCTTGCAATTCCGCAAGATACAAGAAATTAATGATTTGTCGTCTTTTTGAGTGATGCCTTTGTGTTGGTCTACATTGTCATATTTATCTTCTATGTCTTTAAGCACTGGTGCTTATCAGTCAGAATTCAAACCAAAAGTTTGATTTTATTTCTCATTGTGTTTATGGCTTGATTGGCTGAAAGGTCCATTGTTGGCATAGCATTAGAGTTTTAATTAGAACCTTGAGAGCTGGAATGCTGGAGTACTTTAAAGGTTGGACCTTTTATAAAGCTTTAACTTGTAAGGTGGCAGAAACAAATCTGTACCACGTCCTTTTCTTTAAGCAAGAGTAGATGGGGAAATGCCTCATATATTCTTTTGTATTAATCAACAACTTTCAGGACAGTGAATGATGTAACTAGGCTGTATCAAACTACATATATATAAAGTTTCTACCAAAGCATAATTGTGATGCTTAATTCTAAAGGCGTCAGCATTTTAAGATCAGAATTGAGGAAATGCCTTGGGATTCGGATAATTCATTTCTAGTTTGGAATGCCAGTTCACTAATGGCTCGGTGCCTATGACAAAAAAACTGCTTTGCAGTGGGGATTTGTGTGTGCCTTGACATAATTGTCCTGCATAGCATAAGTAACATTTTACCCTTCTTTTGCACTAAATATAGACTAATAAAAAAGTGAAAGATGAGAAAAAGAAGAGCAATTTGGAAATATTCAAAGAAGAACTCAAACAGTAAGTGCTGCAAAGTGCAGATTATAAATTGTAGTTTCTTAAAATATAACATTGAGTGATTATTTAGAATGGTTTTGTTTTAATATCCATGTAGGATTCAGGAAGAGCGTGAAGAGAGACATAAAAATAAAAAGAAGAATAAAGAAGGAAATTTAAGACCAAGTAGATTTGAACCTATGCCCACTGATGTGGAACAGCAAGTAAACAGACGTGTCTGTAAGTGTTCATTTCATCATTTTTTTTTACAGTTAACTGTTAGAATTGAACATTGAACTATCAATTGAAGGCAAAGTGTGCTTCATTAATTCCTGTTTTGTGTGCCTTTGAAATCTAGTCAACAAAGACTTTTGCTACCTTTTACTCTGTAGCCTATATCTGAAGCAACTCCTAATTTACACGAGCATTAGTTGGTAGATGTACTTAATAAGTTACGATTATGCAGACATAATACTTGTGTATCTACTGCAGAAATACAAATTTTCATGCAAAATTCATTATTTTTACATAATATCCAGTGCTTGACGATACTCCAGGATCATACGATTCAGGGGATCCTCATACCACAAACTTGTATGTTGGAAACATAAACCCACAGGTATCTTCAGGTTTCTATTCTAGTTTGTCACATTTTGGATTCTTGGGATGTATTGCTTTTTTTAATGAGACAGATGTTTCTGTAATTTTAGATGGATGAAGAAATGCTTTGTAAGGAATTTGGCAAATTTGGCCCTTTGGCAAGTGTAAAAATCATGTGGCCGAGAACAGAAGAAGAACGGGCTAGACTCCGAAACTGTGGGTTTGTTGCCTTCATGAACAGAAAACATGCAGATAAAGCCCTTAAATCTCTCAATGGTAAGTAGAACAAAGTAGAAAGTGACTTAATGCCTAGTTAGATTGCAAAGTTTGATAAGCATAAGTATTATCTGACTCTTGGATGCCTGCTATTAGCTTCAGTACTATGTCAAGATATGTAACAGTTGACTAGAACTCAATTCAACATATATGAAATTGAAGATTTGTGTCCAGTTGATACTAACTTAGTTCATGCTTCAGAGGCAATACTTCTACAAATTTTGCAGATTATGGCTCAGAGATTGCTGAAATAGGATACTTCATGCAGAGCACTGTGGATTGTATTTTCCTCACCTTTCAGGCCTTATTTTTGCAATTGAGTATTGATTACAGTGGGGTGAGATAACCAGCACTTTGAGACCTCATGACCAATTGGCCTAATGGTGTTTTTCTTTAGTTAGTTCAATAGAAAGAAAAAGCAAGAAACCGGAGAAACAACAGAGATGACAATGGGATGAATTAGATAAATTAAATAGTACGAGTACAAAAAGTTGGTTTAGGACAGGGGAAAAATGTTTAAAATGATGCTTAAGGAGAAAATTTCGAGGAACAATTTAATACCTGCAAGGTTCAGACCTTTGTGATTACAATTATTCAGCTTTTTGGCCTCTACTATTCAGTTTCATGTTAAGGCCATCAGTCATAGTGTCCTTACAACGTGGAAGACCAGGCCAAAACTAGTGTGCACTTCACTTGTGTTCGTGGCACAAATTTACAAATGTGTTGACAACACGCTCTTAATTTTGCAAGGCTAATGGTGGTTGCTGGAAATGTTTGAGAATTTATGCAATTATCACTTCATGGCACTTCTCCTCCTTGCCAAAGATTGGGCATTTTCCAACATTTCTTGTTATCAGTTATGTTATTATGGTGCAAGCTAACTTTATGAATATATCTTAATTTGAAATTGTGTTCTTTTGCATATCCATAGTGGCTTCTCAGTCAGTATATTTTAAATTAATTAGTTGACTAATACTAAAGAGTAACACAGTTATTTTATGTCCTAAAGCTTCTGTGTGACATCATGTTTACAGGGAAATTTATAATGGGTTATGAAATGAAGCTGGGCTGGGGAAAGGCCGTGCCCACACCTCCATATCCTATATATATTCCACCAGCTATGATGGAATTGACGCTTCCACCACCTCCATCGGGTTTACCTTTTAATGCACAGCCTAGAGGGAGGCTGCGGAACCCTGACTTACCACTGCCGCCTTCAAAATCAAAGGAGGAATTTGAGAAGGTAAAACTATGTGTATGATTTCTATGCATGCTAGACAATCAAGAATTGAATATGAATCTAAATATTACTATAGATCTAGTGTTTGAGTCTTTAAAAGCTTGGAGGTTGACTTTTTAAAAAAAAATTTATAGTTGCATAGTGAGGTAATACATTGATTTTGAGGTTGTTCTTGTCACCATGACATGTTCTATTAAAAAAAAACTGACGCTGGTTTTATTTACTCAGTGTGTTTGGGAGCTTGGTTGCAAATTGACCTAGTGTCAGACTTGACCCTTCCAAAATAGCTTAATGACCAGGCTAAGAACATAGTTTTTTTTTGAACAGGATGAAATGCATGGAACTATATCGCTTGTCTTTGTGATCTTTTGAAGGCAGAGTCATTTAGCAGCTAGTTTAAACAGAGTTGGAAACCTTGGTTATGAAAAAAATGAGCAGCCCATTTTGGTGAGCACATGGTAGGAATGAAAAATCTTCAGCATACTCTGCGTTCTATTCACCCTGCATAATAATTTTAGTTTACCAAAATAGGAAATCAATCGTTGTGTCAAATTATCATGCTTGCAACCTATTCATCTTCTCAGAGGCAAAGTGTCCAAAGCACTTTTTAAAAAGTTCTGAGTTTTCTTACTGTCCAAATTGAAGACTTCCGCACTATATTCAGAATTTAACCATGTTCTGATATGTGTATTATACAATGTAAATGCTTAAAATAAGTAAAATAAAAACAATCATTCTCATTTGAAAGAGAGAGAAACATTTTTTGTCAGTGCTAGCATGTAGTAAACCAAATATTCAAGTCATCCCAAACTGAGCGCTTTCAGCTCATTGTCTTGTACTATTATTGCAGGGGACTTCTTTAAAATGTTAGTTTTTTAAACATTCTGTTCTGGAATGCAGGCATGTTACTACCCACCCCTAAAGTCTTGTAAAATAGCAAGATAACCTCTGTTGAAACTGTTAATAACAACTTCTACCATATACTGTTGTTTTTAACAAAGTTAAAACCAAACTTGTGCTATTAAACTTTTTTTAGGATTTGACATTCTGGTTCCCATAACACCAAAACGACTATTTTGTATTTTGTAAAACTCTGCATACAACTATGTAGTGATGCTTAAGGGTATGTCTGCACTGCGATCCAACAACTGACAATTGAACCTAGTAGTACCCATTAGAGTAGTACGAACAAACGTTAACCAAAATCCAGATATGTAGATATCGTGTTAGCCAAATGCCCTGGTGAGTAGGCTGCTTTCAGGTATTTCGTGCTTTCTTTTTTGAGAGGTATTTGTCTTCTGGTTAAATGGCATAGCATTAAAATACCAACTGTTGTTTTTATTTTGTTCTTGATGCTGTATGTCCTGCAGTGTTTCACCAGCAAATACTCACATTCTTTATATTTTTACTATTTGATGTGACTTCATGTGCAGACTCTGTCCGAAGCCGTAGTCAAAGTGGTTATCCCAACAGAAAGGTACACTTTCAGTTCATTCTTACTACTACTGCTACTACGACTAAGCAGCCTATTTGCGACAAGAGTTTTAGTAGACCAAAGGATTTTTTCCACGTGTGCTTACGTGCCTTAAAAGATGGGCCCCATTTCTGCGAGCAACCATATAGTTCTAGAAGTATTCTGTTAATTCCACTCTCAGATCATGAATTATCAATATTTAATCCAAGAAGTGGTTTAATATAAGTGGATTATCTAGATTTAACTCTTACATCTGTGCTGAAACTTTATTTGTTAATTATAGGCAGATGTCTGTGAAGGGTTTCTCAATTTTGGCAGAGTTTTTCTGTTACTAAAATGTAGTTGAAGTGTTGACTTATACTTTGCTGTTGCTTAGTAATGAACTCGGTTGAATTTATACTGTGATGTCTTGCTCAGAGGAATGGGGACTCTTGGTACGTAGCTTTAAAAAAAACACATAAATAGATTCGTGGATAGAGTGTGCCTTAGTCACAGCACAATGAATGGACCAGAGGAGCAGGGACTGAAGTGACGGCTTGCTGATGCCTCAGGACGCTGAACTGTGTGGAGCCTGGTGCTGGTTTTCACTGGTTTCCGTACGAACATCCAGGGCTTCGTGGGATAACAAGGATGCACAACCACGGTTTGAGCCTGTTAGCTCTTCACACTTTGGTAGTTTTTACTATTAGTAACCAACTCGGCCACATGAACTATGGACACTTAGTACTTTCAGGTAATACTTACACTACAAATAGCTTCTGTACTTGTGTATACCAGCTGCATTGGATTTGTGAACCCAACTTATAACATTGTTTTGCTGCTTTCAGATTGTTATTTTCCTGTGACAAAATTAAAAAAAAACTTTTGGATATTAGAATGTGGATACATTTTAAAGCTGCAATATACATCTGTAAAATGGCAGGAACATCTAGTATGCAAGTAGAATATTTTGTTATAACTGCATGTACCAGAATTAAAATGTAATCAAAGTTAGTGAACGTCAATTCCAGAGCACCCATCCATTGCCTGTATGTTCTTTGAAGCACATCATGTCTCATGACTTGTAACTGTTAGAAAACAAGTTGCTCGCTATAAAATTAGATGATTTCTCAGTTTCAGAAAGGATTGGCAATGTTGAGGCCTCCAATGCACAAGTATTATTTCAAAATATTGCATTTCACCATCTTGTAAATATATCCCTGCAAATTAACTTAATGTCTTGAAAAGTCTTATTGTATATTGTGGCTTTAAAAGGTTAAATATTGAGTTACAAGCTGTAATTTGGTGTTAATAGTTGTCATTATTCCTTAAATGTGTGCACAATACAATTTCTGCGTTTTTGGTTTTGGTTAAAAAGTGAAAATGAGTCCAACTGTAAAAAAATGTACCATCCAAAAGTTTGGGAATGTGCTGAAAAATCAAGTTTTACTGATGGGGAAGTCGGACTGGATGGTGCAGTGGGTTACAACTAGCCTTTCACCTTAGTCCTGGATTTAGATTTGACCCAGTCTCATCTGTTTTCTAGTTGTAAAAAAAAACTTGAAATTAGATATTTTTGGACAGATTCAGTCCTTTTCCCAGTGAGAGTGGGACTAGACGAGAAAACTAAAAATCATACTTGAGAAATGGGAAATTGAAAAGATCAGTTTAATTGGGGAGCTCTTTCGAGGTTGGGTCTTAAGCTTATCATTGGAGCAAAGTAACATCTAACTTTTCGTATTCTTATCTGTGTTTGATGCTTGTTTTGGTTTCCCAAAATGGAAGTATTCCATTGTCCAACACCAACATCCTTCACACTGAAGAGTACAAAATTCATACAATTTTTAAAGTTTAAACGCAATTGCAAAAATATTGCCTGTAGTAGCTGATAGTAGTAAGTAATGCAGTAAAATGTAGGTGGTTGTACTTGTGCACGTTTTCGGTTGGATTGGAGATCTGCTTTATATATCTTGAAACACTGCACCATTTGCTTTGAGATTGTGGATTCACTGAGAAAGGGGACAGCATCAACTCTCTTGTCTTATTTCTGTTGATTTAATTGCTGTGTAATGGCTTTCATTTTTGAAAGTATGTCTGTCTTTGCTATTTAAAATGTGTATAATGGAGTATTTTTGAACAATGTTTAATTTTCTTTTGTTCTGTTAGGAACCTATTGTGTCTAATCCATCGAATGATTGAATTTGTAGTGCGTGAGGGGCCAGTTTTTGAAGCTTTAATTATGAATCGTGAAATTAATAATCCCCAGTTCAGGTAAGAGTTGATATTATATTCATGACTTTAATTATTTTTTCTATTCATGTAGTAAAATGGTGTGGTGATTCTTCTCATCAAATCCTTTACCAGGTTTCTATTTGACAACAAGAACCCAGCGCATGTATACTATAGGTGGAAACTGTTTTCAATTCTGCAGGTAAGTAAAAGTTAAAAACAAAACAAATTCCGTGAATTCGTTCAATGTAACAAATTTTGTTTTAGTAGGCTCGCTTAACAATAAGTTAGCTTCACTTAATTTTCATCTGCAACTGTTCCATTCAGGGAAAATAGAACACATTGCATATGTATTTTACTAGTATATTAAAAGGTAACTAAATGCTGGATAAGGAATTATTTAATTTACACCAGCATTTCTTTTGAGTTTAAATTAGATAAATGCGAGGTGCTGCACTTTGGGAAAGTAATCTTAGCAGGGCTTATACACTTATTGGTAAGGTCCAAGGGAGTGTTGCTGAGCAAAGAGACCTTGGAGTGCAGGTTCATAGTTCCTTGAAAGTAGAGTTGCAGGCAGAAAGGATAGTGAAGAAGGCGTTTCCTTTCCTTTATTTGTCAGAGCATTGTGTATAGGAGTTAGAAGGTCATGTTGTGGCTTTACAGGACATTGGCTAGGTCACATTTGCAATATTGCGTGCATTTCTGGTCTCCTTCCTATTGGAAAGATGTTGTGAAATTTGAAAAGGGTTCAGAAAAGATTTCCAAGGATGTTGCCAGGGTTGGAGGATTTGAGCTATAGGGAGAGGCTGAATAGGTTGGGGATGTTTTCCCTGGAGCGTCGAAGGCTGAGGGGTGACTTTATAGAGGTTTATAAAATCATGAGGGGCATGGATACGGTAAATAGACAAGGTCTTTTCCCTGGGTGGGCGTGTCCAGACTAGAGGGCCTAGGTTTAGGGTGAGAGGGGAAAGATATAGAAGAGACCAAAAGGGCAACTTTTTCACGCACAGGATGGTATGTGTATGAAATGAGCTGCCAGAGGAAGTTCCGCAGGCTGGTACGATTGCAACATTTAAAAGGCATCTGGATGGGTATATGAATAGGAAGGGTTTAAAGGGCTATGGGTCAAGTGCTGGCAAATGGGATTAGATTAGGTTGGAATATCTGGTCATCATGGACGAGTTGGACTGAAGGGTCTGTTTCCATGCTGTACATCTCTGATTCTTATGTACTTAGAGAAATCTGAGCTAAAATGGGGTTTTGAAATCCAAATTACTTGCATTGTTTCTCTGCACTTAGGGTGATTCTCCAACTAAATGGCGAACAGAGGATTTCCGAATATTTAAATGTGGTTCAGTGTGGAAACCTCCACCTATGAATCCCTACTTGCATGGCATGCCGGAGGATGGAGAAATGGAAGTGCCTGTTGAACAAGAGGAACCAGTGAAGAAAGGACAACTGAAGGATGAGTGAGTAATGTTGTCACTTGTAAGGTGGCAAATCCCTGATTTATTGTCTGTAAGAATTTCACATAGTTAAAATGGAAGTGACTGCTGGAATACTCAATCTTTGTATTAGTGAAATCTTTTTTTTAAACTTTATTTTAAAAAAAGCTCATCTAGCAGCTTTATTCTCATGTTTTTGATATTTTCCTCGAGTTCAGTAGTTTATTGTTTAATTTAAACCAGTCGCTGCCAGTAAAACAGGGAATCCGTGTCTGATCAGCGTAGTGAGTTTCTGTTGTGCTTGATTCCTGAGCGTGCCCTACCTGCACCTGACCCACAATCAGTTGAAACAATATGTTTGCACTGCTGTTGCAGAAATTTTATTTAAATGGAAAGATATGTCTCCTTCCTTAAGGCATGTAGGTTTTTTTTCCCCTTCTCTTTAATGCGCCTGAACACCTTGAGCACACTGTCCATGTTTTGCAGTCTGAAGTTATTCCTGATAATCTGGCAGACAGTGTGTTTTGTCTTATGCTAATAAGTATGCATGGTAGCTTCACCTCATCAAATCCAGCTCAGTGTTGAGTGCATTCTTGGAGCAATTTTAGCTTGCACTTCAAGCAAACTACACTCCTTCCTGCTGAAGTTCAGTTCCATTGGTGTCATATGATTGATAATGCTTTGCAAAGGGATTGATATTGATGTGTGAACCTACGTAGTTATATTTGTAGACTACTTGGCCATGGAAGTGATCAAATCTGACTCGGATCCCACCTGTGCTCCAAGAATTGATACTTTGGAATA
Source organism: Chiloscyllium plagiosum (assembly GCF_037043375.1). Lineage (NCBI taxonomy): Eukaryota > Metazoa > Chordata > Chondrichthyes > Orectolobiformes > Hemiscylliidae > Chiloscyllium > Chiloscyllium plagiosum. The sequence goes on from NW_028270149.1 coordinate 79,071,774, forward strand.
GTGTTGCTGGTTAATTTTACTGCTTAACACCAGACTGCTGAGACCCATGGCAACCCTCACCACTACCCTAGTTGTTACTGAACTATCTAAGTGTGCTGTTGAACACTTAGAACAATGTAGCTATGACAGGCAAAAAGTTATCACTTTTTCCCCCCCAATTGAAAGAGAAATCATGCCAGAGAATATTTTGCTGTTATAACATGATATTTTAAATAAGAAAAATGTTATCAGTCTCTCAATAAATGAATGATTTTGTTTGACTGGCAACATCAGCTTTTGTCTGCTGGTGTCTTTGGGTAAGATTGGATTCAGCATAGTTTTTCTGGCTTGATTCTGAAGACCTTTTGGGCTGTCCAAGTCACTATAGTAAGCTGTGCAGCATTAATTTAAGCCAAAACATTTTGAATGTTGTATCTTCTGCTATCACTCTGGGGCAGAATGTAGGATTTAGTGTCGTATATCATTATATACCTACTTCTACACATTGCCACCAACTCTGCCCATTGGTGTATATCTGGTGGTGTTGACATCATTATGCACCGGCTTAACGCTTAGTTCCATTTGCTGTTTTGCTTGTCATCCTGCTTACATACTTCCCAGTCCATCCTGCTCTCAACACCCTCGCTCACAGGTAACAGTAAGCTGCAATTGGAAAAAGACACTAGTAATGCGGTCTTTAATATCTACATATATCTTTGATATTGGCCCAGATCTTTCTATATCTAGTGATTGAGACTAGATATACCCTGAAATTGTACATTGGCACCTCTTTGAAATATGATGAGAAGTGTTTTTTTTTTGTGTAAGTTCTAGAGTTTGTATTTTAAAATAGTGGCATACTGTTTTATGTGGGTTACTTCTGTGAAGGGTAAGTGTAGGGTAAGGTATGAGCCTTTATTTTTCTGTGATTTATAAGATCTTTCAAACTGTATTCCATATTTAGATTTTCCTTAGATTTTTCTTTGGTGTAATAGTGTCCTTTAAAACTTTGTTATTAAAGAAGCTCTTCACCATCTTGTGACTATGTTTAGTGACTGACCACCATACCAACTGAAATAACAATATGATCTATCAATCAGATTTATTTCAGGGTCTTAGTTGTCCAGTAGTGCCATCATGACAAGGTTCTGTCATACTGAATATGCGATAATTGTCTAAGAAGTTTAAACTTCCAATGACAATTGCCCAGTATGTGGAAACCTCTCAGAGATACACCGACGCTGACTCTTAAATCAGAAGTTTTGGCGAGTTGTCTTCATCATTTTGCAGCTAAAATTGGAGGATCAAAACCTACTCTCACTCCTGGCTAGTCATAGAGTCCCTCCGCGCACATACGCACATGTGCACTTGCCCACGCATGCACACGCCTGCACATGCATTCTCAAAAATAGCTGTTACTAACTGCTGCCCCTAATTGCCCTGGAGCACCTGAACTCTGCCTCTGTGAACTCATTTGCTTGTCACCTGTCATGCCTCACACATTCCGAATCACTTCCACCCACTTAGCACCTTGCCGTAGTCTCACCTGCCTGCATCCCCTCCCATCTTGCATACTTTGCATTTCACAGTAGTTGTCAAAGTGCCTTTACTTTGAAGATTTTACTGACTGGAATATGGCAGCAATTGCTGCACAGGGGTACCTTGACCTCCAATCATGATCCTCCACTCAGTGGATTGCCAGTTGGTTTCCAACACTGCAGCTCCTTTCACTGGGCAGTTAACTACAAGAAACCATTTTCACAAAACTAACAGTGATGTGACTAAACCAGCAGCTTGTGGCAATTGTGGAAAGGCTGTCTTATCCTTGCCCACAATTGCTGACTGACCATTAATATGATTTATATCATTCAAATGGCTTTTTTTCTTTGAAATACACATTTCAGCTCATATTTCAGTTTGGTGGGAGTTATGTTCACTTCACTGCTAAGTGCAAACCAAAAAATTGAACAATTGCGTTTCAAACTTTTAGTGCCCCGTGAAATGATATTGGTAATGTTTGTCAGCATTGGAAATGAGACTTCGTTTCCTAAAATGTAAAGTTTTTTGGACAATGCTAGTTTTAAAATTACTGTCTAGGTTTTGATCATTGATGGTCAAGTCCCTATACTTTTCACAAATATAATAGCAGAGTAAGCATTGCCATTGTAGATATTGTGACGGTGAACTTTTACTTGATTCCTACTGCATTTGGAGAGATGGTGGCATAGTGGTAATGTGACTGGACTAGTAATTCAAAACTCGTGGCTAATGTTCTGGGCATGTAGGTTGATATCCCACAATTGCAGATCGTGAACTTTAAATTCAATTAAAAATCAACTAGAATAAAAAGTTGGCTGAATGCCAACCAAGTAATCATTGTCAGCTGTCACGTACTGTAAACCCATCTGTCCGTTAGGAAAGCAAATCTATCATCCTTACCAGGTTTGCCCACAGATGACTCCAGACCTACAGAAATATGGTTGACTTGTACCTGATCTCTAGACAATTGGAAATAGGAGATGAGCACTGGTCTTGCCTGTAAAGCCCGCTTTTAACGAAAAAAAAATTTAGAAATGAGAATTGTTTGTACTTTGTTTTGATTTGCGATGTAGATCTTTTAACATATAATTTGCAGCGTGTACCTAATGTTATAAAATGTTACAGGCAGAGAGATAAATTGGAGAATATCTTGAGAGGCCTGGCACCACATCGAAACGACATAGGAGATGCTATGGTCTTTTGTTTGAATAATGCAGAGGCTGCTGAGGAAATAGTGGATTGCATTGCAGAGTCACTGTCTATTTTACAAACTCCACTGCAGAAAAAGGTAAACTTACAGAAGTTAAATGTTGTGTGTGCCTGTGTTAAAGTATGCAAAAAGTTGGTCATTCCTTTGTGCCACAATCGTTCACCATCACTTTCCAACATTGAAATCTTATTAAGGTTTAATTATATTTCTTGGCATTGTTGAAGTTTTCCAGCAAACTTGTAATCTGATTCCGTGGGCTAGTAAATTAGAATATTGCTCAAATTTAAATTCATACTTGTGCATGTAATACTGTTTATAAGAGACAGTTTTTGGATTTCAAAAACTGAACCCATTCATGAATATTTTTCATTGCAGATAGCAAGGCTGTACTTGGTGTCTGACATTCTCTATAATTCTTGTGCTAAAGTAGCCAATGCCTCTTACTATAGGAAATAGTAAGTTTCATTTGTTTTCCTTATCAGTCTTTTAAGATGATTTTTGGAAAGATATTATCCGTGTAATTTAAAGATTATTTTATTCCTTTAACAGTTTTGAAACCAGGCTCCCTCAGATATTTACAGATATGCATGAGGCCCATAAAGTGATTCAAGCAAGACTTCAAGCAGAACAATTCAAGGTATGTTTTTGCAGGAAAGAAAGAACACGGTGTTCTCTTTTGTGCAAAGTGTGGCTTGGTTTAGTAGAACATGAATTTGTCTAGCTGTAATTTTATTTTTAGAAGAACAATTTCCTTGCCATCTTCCATTTGTCACTTGGATCCATTTATTTTAATTTCAGAGAACATGGTGACTACTTGACTTTGGACTACCCTGATACCTGGATGACCTCATCTCATTATCTGGGTTAGGGGCACTCAACTGCTGAGGTTTAAATTGAGTCTGTTGTCTTTAATGCGACAGATTTAAGGATGTTCCTTGCAGTTGATTACTGGAGTGATCAATCAGGGAAGCATATTTTACTGATAAGTAAGTTAGCTTACTGAGCTGGAAGGTTTGTTTTCAGATGTTTTGTCACCATACTAGATAACATTATCAGACAGAGTCTCAGGTAAAGTGCTGGTGATATGTCCGTCTCTCTATTTATAGGTCTTGGTTTCTTAAGTTGGATGATGTAATTTCTGGGGTTTTTTTCAAGGGGAGGTAGATCGGATCTAAATCGATGTGTTTATTGATGGAATTCTGGTTAGAATACAGTGCCTCTAAGAATTCTTCTGCGTGTCTTTGTTGTACCTGTCCTAGGATGTTTGTGCTGTCCCAGTCAATGTGGTGTTCTTTGTCTGTGTGTATGTCTAGTGATAGTGGGTCATGTCTTTTGGTGGCTAGTTGATGTTTGTGTATCCTGGGGGCAAGTTTCCTGTTAGTTTGTCTGTGTTTGTTACAGTTCTTGTCTGGTATCTTGCAAATGGCGTTAGTTTTGCTATTGATATCTAATGAATCTGTTAGGTTCATTAGTCGCTGTTTAAGCGTGTTGGTAGGTTTGTGGGCTTGAAGATGTTGAATAGATATTTTTCTTCTGCTTTTTGTAGTTCTTGGGTGCTGCAGTGTGATGTAGCTCCTTGAAATGTCTTGATGCAGCTCTGTTTTTGGGTGTTGGGGCGATTGCTTCTGAAGTTAAGTATTTGGTCAGTGTGTGTTTTTCTGTAAACGCTGGTTTGAAGCTCTCTGTTAACTGAACGTTCACCTGTCATGTCTAAGAATGGGAGTCTATTGTCGTTCTCCTCCTCTTCTGTGAATTTTATGCCTGTCAAGATATTGTTGTTGGTATGGTGTGTTTGCTCTAATTTGTTCTGTTTTGTGATGACAAAAGTGTCATTCACATAACAGACCCAAAGTTTGGGTTGGATGGGAGGGGCAGCTTGTTCAAGTCTTTGCATTACTGCTTCCACTATGAGACCTGATATTGGTGATCCCTTAGGTGTTCCCATTTCTAGACATGACAGTTGAACAGACAGTTAACGGAGGGTAACTGGTGATGTTACGTAGTATGGTGACAAAACATCTGAAAACAAACCTTGCAGCTCAGCGAGCTAACTTACATACTTAACATCAACCTGAGCTACAAATTTCCTCAAAATTGCTAATATTCTACTGAATTCAGTTATTTTTTTTAAAAAAACACGGAAACAAATGCAATCCAATAACATTTCGACCCAGGGAAATAAACTAAATGAAAGAGATTGTCTTCCTGTATGGGTTTCCCTTTACAGAGACCACTTGTCATGCAGTATAGGATAAGTATCTCTGCATGAAATCTCAGTTTTGCTTGATTACCCGTTTAGAATTTGCTGTTGTGTGTACATAATTTTCATCATGCTCAGATCTGATTTGATGCTTTTCTTTATATAATATTCTTGGCGGGTAGTCATGGGGAATAGATTGGCTTCTCATTGCGTGACACATATAGTCAGGGTTGAGAATTTCGAGCTTGGGAATAGCACATAATTGATGCAGCATTAAGATGTCAGTGCAGCCATAGAAGATAACACCCTTACTGCATTAAAATTGGATCATCTTCCTATTTGTTAATATTATGTTCTCTTAAGGCAAAAGTAATGCCAAATTGTGGCAGTTTCATGAGGCATTAGACATAGTCCCCAAATTGATTTTACTTGGGATTATGAATGTATAATTATGAATAAGGGAAGTTTTTTTTAAATCCAATGTTTTACCTTCTGCTTTCTTGGCAGCATTGACTTCAGCTGAAATTGGATTCCATAAAGACTGATTATCCTTTAGTAATTTAGCAGATTATTACTTTAAAGCATAATTCAAAGCAGTGAGCATTGACAGGTCTGTCATCCCAATTACAGATAGATTTATGAACACGCTATCTGACAAACCGGCATTGAGGTGATTTTAGGTGCTTCATAGGAGTCACATCCAAGTTTGCCATATGGAGCCATCGTGCACTAATTCTGTGTCATTTTCTCAGTGTGTTCTTTAAAAACGTTGGTATGGTTACTATTTGTCAGGTTTTAATTTGCTGCATTTGTTAAATTTATGGTGCAGTAATGTCATAGATTTATTTTAATAGCCATCAGTGGTCTGATCCCTTTTGTAAAAGTAGTAACTAGTGTTCACTTGCTGCATTTCTAGTTGTTCATTTAAGTTTGTTTAGTTGTCCTACAGTGACCATACACGGCAGCTCATTGTATCAGGATATTTTATACAGTTCTACCTGCCCGGATTAACTGTAACTTAAACCTTTCATCCAAGCATGCTCAACAAGGTTCAGAATTAAAATAATATTTGGCGGAATGAATATGGTATGAATTCATACCATATTTAAAATGATTGTGCTTTGTTTTTATTTAGCAAAGGATAATGACTTGCTTTCGAGCATGGGAGGACTGGGCAGTGTATCCAGAGCCATTCCTCATAAGGTTGCAGAATATATTCCTTGGATTAATGAAACTGGATGATGACTTATCAGAAAGACCTCTGGTATGTATCAGTATTACCTAGATTACCCTTTTAACACCAGTACATGGTGAATGAACTACACTTGTTTTCTTTTCATCCCTTCCAATTCGCTTTCTCAGTTCTGGAGATGTCAGCTAATGTCACTAGTAGCGATTCTGTAGATTTAACTTCAAATTGTGATGGTTGGTGTTGTAACACAGCAGCTAAGCCCATTACTTTCTCAAAGAGATGCGAAAGGTAATTATAACATTTGAGCCTGAGCTGTGATCAACTAATTCAGCAGTGAGCAGACTATTTTTACAGGTAGCTGTTGAGTCAGATGCTGATAACATATTTGACATTGTTTTTCTGCTTCCTATGATGGAAAAAATGGCAAAATAGTTTTTTTAAAAAAAGCTTGAAAATACCATATATACTCACGTAAAAGTCAAATTTTTTTAGCGAGTTTTTTTAAGCTGAAATTAAGGGGTCGACTATTACACGAGTATTGTTTTCAATGGGATGAAATTCATGTTTGGTATGAGTCCAAAATAGACAAACAAGAGCCAGAGCTCTACATAAAAGAAAAAAAAATGAAAAAGAGTTATGGCCATTATTGAATATTTATCTATAAAATAACTGTCTCCATTCTGCCTGCTATGGTAGAATGGTACTGTTGTACCGTTTTCCAGTTACCAGTACTGTAAAGTGTATGTAGGTCTGCACATACATACAAAGGTTAATCGGCATACCAGCAGATGGTTAGGACATCAGGTAAATTTGTGCCGTAATTTACCAGTAGCCTACCGGTGTTCAGAAGCATGATCATCAAAAGCCTACTGTAGAGAGTACACATTTACCGTAGCTTGCTTTGTCATATTAACACTCTTACTGTATATACAGCTTAGTTCTATAGTTTATCGGTAAATACCAGCACATCAAATTTTCTTATACTGGTAATGAAATTTTGAGGTAACTACAAAGGAACCTTGATTATCTGAATATCGGATTATCCAAAGGGGATCTCAAGATTCCGATAGAAACATTACATCAAAGAGCTGTTTCAACCCTGCTCGCGTCTTTTGTTTACAAATACAATGATTAAAAATGAACTCGGCTCACTGAAATGCTGCCGAGAACAGTCCTGGAAAGTCCAGGCACCATCTCTAAATGACTGAACTCCCACCCTCCATCTCTCTTCCCCCACACTCTCCCTGGAGTTCTACACCCCTAAACCTCCCCCATTCCACAGATAATCTCTCCAAAATTGTCCGGTAGTTGCAGTAAAAAGTGAGTGTGTGTGTGCAAGTGTGCTATTTGGAGACTTACCCCACATAGGCAGCAGCAGTCTTACTGTTGGTGTCCATTCTCGCAGATGGGGGAGTGGGGCGGTCGGCGGGGGCACAGATGCAGATCAGACGGTGGATGGGGTTGGGGAGGCGCTGTTGGGCAGGCAAGGTGGGAGTGGACGGATTTGGGGGTGGGCAATGGGGCGGAAGGTGTTGGGGGCAAACTGTGTTGGGGGGCTTACGGGGTTTGGGGACAGGGTGGAGGCTGACGGTTTGGGGGCAGTCGGGGCGGGGGCTCACGCGCAGTGTGCTGCTGCTTAGTCTCCTGCACAGGGAGCAGACTTCACAGAAACTCCGAGCCCCAGAGGAAATCAATTAACAGAATAATCAATTATCTGAACGAAATAGTGCCCACCCATCTCGTCCAGATAATTGAGGTTCCTTTGTATATAGTGCGTTCTGGTAGTATCCAGATACTGTGCCCTTTAAGGCTGCATATATGGTCAGGAAGAGACCCCTGAAAAACTAAGGTCAACTTTTACACAAGATAGATTTTCACATGAGTATATAAGATATAAAGTTATTAGCTTATTGTAAAACTGCTATTTAACTCTCTGAAGCTCATCCTTCTATTATATTATCACCTACTATGCCACTATTTGTATTCTCAACATTTCAGTATTTTACCTGTTGTCTTGCTTGATAAGTTGTAACTGTTGATGGTATTGTTCAAAGTTTGAGAGAAGATTTGTAGCTCGGGTGCTCGTTGCTGTGATTCTGTTCGCCGAGCTGGAAGTTTTTGTTGCAAACGTTTCGTCCCCTGTCGAGGTGACATCCTCAGTGCTTGGGAGCCTCCTGTGAAGCGCTTCTGTGGTGTTTCCTCCGGCATTTATAGTGGCCTGTCCCTGCCGCTTCTGGTTGTCAGTTTCAGCTGTCCGCTGTAGTGGCCGGTATATTGGGTCCAGGTCGATGTGTTTGTTGATGGAGTTTGTGGATGAGTGCCATGCTTCTAGGAATTCCCTGGCTGTTCTTTGTTTCGCTTGCCCTATAATGGTAGTGTTGTCCCAGTCAAATTCATGTTGCTTGTCGTTGCAACAAGCAACATGAATTTGACAGGGACAACACTACCATTATAGGGCAAGCGAAACAAAGAACAGCCAGGGAATTCCTAGAAGCACGGCACTCATCCACAAACTCATCAACAAACACATCGAACTGGACCCAATATACCGGCCACTACAGCGGACAGCTGAAACTGACAACCGGAAACGGCAGGGACAGGCCACTATAAATGCTGGAGGAAACACCACAGAAGCGCTTCACAGGAGGCTCCCAAGCACTGAGGATGTCACCTCGACAGGGGACGAAACGTTTGCAACAAAAACTTCCAGCTCGGCGAACAGAACCACAGTGATGGTGTTGTGCACAAATGTTTTTCCTGATACTTCTCCCCAATTTAATTTTCATAAAGTTAAATTTTTGTCTTTTGGTTCTATTTCTTGGTCTCTTGCCATAGTTTTCACGTTAGAGAGCCTTGAGTCTGTTGTGCAGTTATTGCAATTTGTCATATGTGAAATTATCATACCCTTTCTTTGCAGTATTTCACTCTAATTGTTCATAACGCTGTACCCCATCACTGGTCACAAATCACAGCATACCTTACCAAGCTATCCTGTACACTACTTCAAAACGTAACCATCCACTTTTATTACCATCAGATTCACTATAGATGTAGTGTTGTGTGATTTACTCATGCTCAGTATTGCCAGACTCTTACACTCTAGTTCTACTCATAAGATCCTGGAGGACAGCTGATTGAGTAGTATCGTCCAATGACCCTTTCTCAAATGTTCCTATACCCTGTTACAGTTATTCCTGTGATTCAGCACTTAGACAAATGTGGCTCCCACCACTACATTCTCTGACTTGCTACCATTTCTTTTTCCCTAGGCAAAAAGGCTTCTCGTTCTCCAATAATTCTGCACTGCTCCCATTCCCACAATCATTCCCATACTTTTAACCAGCTCCGCAACACTGCTGAGTCACAGTAACCCAATTAGTGTTAATAAATATTTACCAATCAGAATTTATTCTCTGCTATAAGCTTTTATATAAAGTTGACGTCATTAAGTAAACAAGTACACCTGTAATAGTTAAAGCTCATAAATTAAAATGCCTGAAAATTGCACAATTAATTTCAACCAGAACACGCTATCCATATTTCTCTTTGTATTTTAATAAAAGGACAATTTCATTTCAATTGCTTAAATTAGTGGCTATCAGTAGTCCACAGCAGGCCAGTCAAGCATTCCAGTGCAGGAAAGCTTTGGGAACTATTTCCACCACCACCAAGTACTGTATAGACATTGGAAGCATGCTTCATACCTTGTCTTAATTATATATCACATTCTAAAATATTGTGTGAATGAAATCCAACTAATTTGCATTTTAATCAATATTGTTTTTATGACCACCTTGGTTATCTTAAATGTACCTGCTAGCTGACTGTATGCATCACCTAGGATATTTGCATGTTTACCAGTATTAAAGTTGAATCAAGTATTCCTTGTGTTCATCTGATTTATGTTTATTCAGGTGATTGATGATGTGGATGGTACACCAATTGATGGTGACCAACTTGCTCCATTAGATGATGTTGATGGATTGCCAATTGATGGTATCCCACTCGATGGAGCACCTTTAGATGATATTGATGGGATTCCTTTGAAATCAGTTGAGGATGACCTTGATGGAATGCCAAGTAAGCGCATTAATAATATTGACACTGCTTATTAATGATAAGAGTATTGTTGGCACTTGCAGGTTTATTTTAATGATAGAAATATTTGAGTTGAATGGTAATTATTTTACCTAATATTGGAAATATTTGAATTTAAAATATTTTAATGTAGTTATCAATTATACTTGTTTTAAGGTAATTTGTTATAGATGCAATATCTATAGCCATTGACCATTTTTGTGAATTAATGTTTCTAAGAATTATCAAAATAGCAGGTAGTTGGTGGTGCAAAAAAAATTATTGGATTTGTTCTCATTAGTTAAGAAACAAAAATCATTTATTTTGCAACAGCTTTCATGTTTAGCAAGGTTTAAATAGAAACTAAACCTGTGCACATTTTGGTGGTATTTTGGGGCAATTGATGTTCTTTTGAATAACTTCACAAGGGGAAGTTCAGTAATATTGAAGTTTCAATCCTGTGGAACCCAACTTACTGTATTCTGTCTTGTATTCGGTCGTTGAAATTGAAGATGTATGAGTATTCTGTCAAAGGTGACTTCATTATTGGTCACTGGCCTTTACAAAGAAAAGATGACGTTTAATGCATTTGAACCATTCAAATCTTTGAGGCATCTTGATCGGCTATAAGGCATTTTCAAGTAGATTTGAAGTGTTACTACTATTCTGGTAAGGGAAGCATAGCAATATCTCGCTGAGCACTGAGGTAACCACCAGATAATAGGCCATCAATCAATTGCCAGTAGGGATATAAGACCTTAAGAAATAGGGATAGGAGTATGGCCTTGAGCCTACTCAGCCATTCAATAGGATCATGGCTATTCTGACATTTATGACAGTGCTATGGCTTTGAGGTGTATTTTGTCCTTTTGGTTTCTGATGAAGAAAGGTTGAGATAGAAGTGACATGCAGTCTGCTCAAAGCCAATAAAGACTATAAAACGTGGGAGCTGTTCAGTCCATCAACTCTACTCCACCATTCAATCATGGTTGAGAGGTTTTTCAACCCCATTCTCCCACTTTCTCCCAGTAACCCTTGATACTCAAGAATCTGTCTATTTCAGTTTCAATGACCTGGCCTCCGTAGCCTTGTGTGGCAGTGAATTCCATAGATTCCCCACTCTCTGGCTGAAGAAGTTTCTCCTTATCTCCGTTCTATAAGGTCTTCCCTTTACTCTAAGGCTGTGCTCTCGAGTCTGAGTCTCTCCTGCCAATGAAAACATCTACTCTGTCCAGGCCATTCAGTATTCTGTATGTTTCGATTAAATCCCCTGTCATCCTTCTAAACTCCATCCCGTATAGACCCAGAGTCCTCAAACATTCTTCATACGTTAGTGGGACCATTCTCGTGAATCTCCTCTGAACACGCTCCAGGGTTAGAAAATCCCTTCTGAGATATGGGGACCAAAACTACATACAATACTCCAAGTATGGTCTGACAGCTTGTGAAGCCTTGGGATTTTTTTTTAAAAAGTTGGAACAGTAGCTGCAGCCTGAATGGGTGGGGTCAAACTCCTCAGAACCAGGATTACTAGTTTTAGCTTTTAACAGTTGCTGGGGACTTGAAGTGGAATGTGGAATCTCTTATTCTTCTCTCTGTTCCAGCTAAAAGCTGGGGTTCTCTTCCTGCTGCGAGACTTGGAACAGTTCATTAGTAGTAGTTAATATATTATTTTGTTAAGTATTTTGATAAATACAATTCAGCCAATTCTTTTATTTTTAACTGTAATGTAAAATGAAGTGGGTTTTTTTGCTTAAAGATGAGTAGTTTGATCAATCTAATTGCATTCAGAATGCAATGCCTTATGCTCATCTTTAAAATAGGGAAAGGCTAGTGTCTGGACTATCTTATTATATTTTGAGGGGGTTTGGTCTTGTCTTTGACACATTCCTCCTTGCACTTTCCTATCCTTTCCCTGTAACCCTTGATTCCCCATATGGTGTACTTGTGACATCCTACCAAACCACAAGAAATCTGTGTTTTACAGTCAATTAAGTCCTTTGACATATAGTACCTGGTACAACATAGGATCTGTGGCAAGCAAATTCCCACTGACAGTCATTTAATGAGCAGGTAACTTCTTTTGGGATTTGATTGATGAATCCTTGCCAGGATATCAAGGATAAACTTCTGCTCTTTGAATAGTGCTGCAGGATATTTGCATTCATCTGAGAGATCAGTTTTAACATCTCATTCAAAAGATGCTGCCTCCATCAATGTAGCAGTCCTTCAGTATTGGAGTGTCAACTTTGTGACTTTTTTGTATTCCAGTTCTTGATTAGGATTTGAACCCACAATCTTCTGACTCAGACAAGAGTGCTGCAAAATAGTTACAGCTGTCAGAGAGAAAAACAAAATAGCACTGTAATTGGCATTGTGGTAACCCACGAGAACAGTTGCATTTACAAGTTTCCAGCACGTTAATAGGTTTGTGACAATTTTAAAGAATATTTCTGTATTTGTTTCTCTTTTTTTAGTGGAGGAACTCGTGGTTGTTAAAAAGGAAGAACCACTGTTAAAGATTGCACCTTCAAAATGGGAAACTGTGGATGAATCTGAGTTGGAATCTCATGGTATGAATTTTTAGTTTGTTTTGGTCTTTATACTGATCATTCATGCACAATTTCAAACTAATTGAATATTTGTTAATACTTTGATCATCTGTTGCCTGATTAGAAATTTAAGTTTTAGAATTAAATTTCCAACTAAGTATTTCATTGAAGATTTGGATATAAGTAGATGTATGTTAAGTAGTCCCAAACATTTTGTTGAATATCTTTAAACATAGTTTCAAATTTCAGAAGTTGTAGATAATAACACAAAGATGCAAGGAGATCTTGTCATTTAACAATTAGGCATAATACAGTTTTTAAACCAAGTAACTGCATAAGTGCATTTGTTTTGTGATCAAAATTGGATCATAAAAAGAAATTCATCTTCAACTTAAGAGAGATGAAGTTAATGAAAGTTTTTGCAATGGCAATTTGTAGCCTGAGATTGAGTAGCACATATGACTGAAAAATCATGAGCAAGAGAGGATGGAATAGCATGTCCATTTTCTTCCCATTGCCACAGCATTTTGCCAGCTGTGGAGAAGGTGGCAGATGGCCCTCCTATCCAGAGGTCACTTGAAACAATTAACTAGCCAGTTAAGGGACTCTTCCCATTACCAGGGGCTTTCTGGCAAGTAGAGCAGCCACATATTAATTCATGGCAGCTTCCCTGTAAACTCAAGGTGAAGGTGGGTGGCTTCTGGTTTCTTATCCAGTGACGAACACTTCCTCTGTAGTGACACGCCTTTCCATTGCTGTGGCCTGCCTGATTGGACTGAGACCAGGTGGTCCCTCACCACCTGCCTTGCCTGGAAATGCCACATCCATGCTGTTTTTTCCAGCTGCATGCAAGCTCAGCTGTGGCAGTACTCCAGTGATGCTGCTAGGCCTAAAGAGCTGCAAGCTCTCCAATTGACTGGCAGCTTTGAGGTGAAATCTTGCCCTATAAGGATTTGGAAGCCAGATACAACTCATTAGCTGGCCAGTGTGTCTGCTGCTTGAGTAAATGGCTGTGGAGTATTTTGTATTATACCCACAGTTGTTTGTTCTTTATCTAAAATGAAATGGTTTAAAATACATTGTTGGATTTGTAGTAACCAGATGAGGCACTTTATACGTTTACACAATGACGCTGTTTCTATTTATGAAATGCTGAAATATAAATCTTATTTTTGCAGCAATAACTATGTCAAAATGGGATCTTCTTGACCATCCAGAATCAGAAGAAAAAATTGAGATTAAGTGAGTTGCTTTGTGCTACCTGTTGTGTGTTGGCATTTAATTCTCCAAGAATTTGTGTGAATTGCCAAATTGCTCAAAAGCAGAATTAAGACTTATTAATCATCTGATGAATGAATTGGTTTCCTTCATAACTATAATCAAGTTGTAGTAATTATTTTGTCAGTATTTGCGGTCAAGCATGCCAGACATCTAAGTCAAAGACTGGCTCTCAACAAAAATAAATAGTGTGCCATTTCTGCCCTTCCATCTGAATACTGGAAGCACATCTTCAACACCTCTCCACTGACAGGATTCTACAGTGACCATTCCCTCAGTAACAGTGAGAAAATGAGGACTGCAGATATTGGAGAGTCAGAGTCGAAAAGTGTGGCACTGGAAAAACACAGTAGGTCAGATAACATCCAAGGAACAGGAGAGTCGATGTTTCGGACATAAGACCTTCCTGATGAAAGACTTATGCCCGAAACATCGACTTTCCTGCTCCTTGGATGCTGCCTGACCTTTGTTTTTCCAGCACAGTTCCTTCTGTGACACCCCAGTCTATCACTTCTGACACTTGCTTTTGTACACAGCCCCCAAATAGCACCTTCCCATGCAATCCATTCACATCGTCCCTCCACACTATTCAATGCCCCAAGTACACCTTCCAAATAAGGCAGTCTTTTATGTGTACTGCTTTCAGTTGTATTTGTTTCTTACATTCAACTTTACTTTAGCAAGACTGAGCACAGACTATGACTATTTTGCAGAATGTCTCTGTTCTGTCAGTAATGACTCTGACCATTCAGTTGCTTATTTCAATAAACCATCTTTCTCTATGTTAACATTTCTATTAGGCCTACTATAGTGTTTCAACAAAGCTCCCCTCGAGCTAGAGGAACATCACATCGTTGTTGGCTTAGGCACATTATGGCCTCTAGGATTCAATATTGCGTTCCACAACTCTAAAGCATAAGCTCTTTCCCCATCTCCACTCCCTAGCTATATGTTACTGACTCTGCTGTCAGTGGAATGAGCCCATTTCCCATTGTCACACTATTTTACAACTGTTATCAGTTCTTTCCTGCCACTAGTCTTTTGCTGTGTTCACTCTCACTATCTGTCCACTCGCTGCACCTCTCCTGACAACAGCATCAAAAACACCATTTTTCAGTTAATTTCACTCCTGAAGACATAAGTTTAACATTAACTCTCCCTCTCCCACTTCAGCACTTTGTTTTTATTTTAGATTGACCGCACCGGCAGTATTTTACTCTTATAGTCTTTCAGTAGTGCAGAGCGTGTGTTTCTATTCTTTAGTACACATTTCTGGCAAAGCTTTTTGCTTTGAACTCATCAGAATAGTTCACAAGACAGAATACTAATTGATTGGAAATGACAGTGGTTGGTTGGAATCCTGCCAATTGGGAGGTGTCCACCCAATCACTGCACTCCTTTCAAATTGTCTCAATGTTGTTTTACCTTTACTCAGGTTTTTTTTGTGAATTGTCCTCCTGATAAGTGCAAGATGAAAACCTTTGGCAAAATGTGTCTTTCTTCAACCATAGTTAATTTAAGCAACATGACAATATTGAAGCAACTAATCGATGGCTCAGTGGTTAGCACTGCTGCCTCACAGCACAAGGGACCTGGGTTCAATTCCAGTCTCTGGCGGAATTGTGGAATTTGCATATTCTCCCTATGTGTGGATTTCCTTTGGGTGCTCAGGTTTCCTCTCACAGTCCAAAGGTGCGCAGGTTAGGTGAATTGGCCATGCTAAATTGCGCATAGTGTTCAGGGATGTGTGGGTTATGTGCATTAGTCAGGGGAAATGTAAAGTAATAGGGCAGGCAATGGGTCTGGGTACGATACTCTTCATAGCTCGGTGTGGACTTGTTGGGCCTACTGGTCTGTTTCTACCCTGTAGTGAGTCTATGATAACGGCTTTGAAGAATGCCAAATCCTTAGCACCAATTGATTTCAGTTGTAGGGTTTTAAAGCGTGTAGATAAGAACATTGCAGATGCTGTAATTATTATCTTAGAATGTTCTTTTGGTATGAGAATTCTTCCTTCACATTAGAAAAATTGTATAGCCTTTCAATAAAGTGAAGTGAGAGAAAGAAAATGGTTGATTTCAGATCCATTTGTAATCAAGGATTACAAAATTCTGCAATTGGGAAAAGGAGATGAACATCTTGATTAGAGAGAGCTAGCAAGGATTTGTAAAGAATAGGTCATACCTGACTAAGCTGAATTTTTATTCGCAAGGTCATGAATGTCATGAACAGGACTTTGTTGGTGTAAGATATTTGTATTAATTTTTCCAAAGGTGTTTGAGAAAATCCATCATGAGTACTGATAGCTAAAATTGACACTCCTGGAATTGAAGGCATTTTATCAACTGAGTGCAAAGAGACAAAGGTGTATTATGTTAGGCACGCGCAATGGCTTAATGTGACTAATAGTTTCATTCAGAGATCTGTATTAGGGCTTCAATTATTGGTCTTATTTTATTAGTTTGGATAATGAGATAGAAAAGCACATTTCCAATGTAGTGCCCAAAACAGGGTCTTGTGCATAAAAGCAGGGGACATGGCTGAATTTACTGTTGAGTGGTTTGATATTTTTGAGTATGTTTGCCAGCTTCAACCAATTCAGTTATTCCATGTGATATCAAGATATGGTTGAAGGCATTGCTTTGCTGATAAGGCTGTGGGCTGGGAAAACATTCTGGACACTGAAGACATTCTGTACCCTTAATCAAGCTGTTCCCGTACAGTTACAATACTGGCATCTACCTGACACCGTGTAAAATTGACCTGGCACGTCCTTACAGGACAAATCCAACCCGGCCAATTACTGCCCTGTTGGTTTACTTTCAATTGATTGAAAAGTGTTGATTGATGCTCAGTTTAGGTTGTGACAGGCTCATCAGCTCCTGATCTCACAGCATTCATCCAAACATGGTCAAAAGACCTGAACCCAAGATGGGAAGTGAGGGTGATCACCCTTCACATCGAGGCATCTTTTGACCAAATGTGGCAACAAGGACCTCTAGCTAAAGTGCGTTCAGTAGGATTGGGAGTGTTTGCTGATGATTGCATAATGTTTGGCACCATTTGTAACTCCTCATACTGAAGCAGTCTGTGTCCAAATGCAGCAGGAACTGGACAGCACTCGGGCTTTAGCTGATAGGTAACAAGTATTGTGTGCCAGGCAGTGATCATCTTCAACAAGACAACTATCACTGAATTCTCCACTCTCAACATCCTTGGAGTTTCACCTGAAACTGAACTGCACCACCTATATAAGTACCCTGATTGTAAGACCACATCAGAAACTGGAAATTCTGCAATAAGTAACTGCCTCCTCAAATCTGTCCATGATCTAAAAGGCACAAGTCAGTGGTGTGATGGCATATCCCCAATTACTTGGATGAATGCAGCTCCAACAACAGTCAAGACGCTCAATTTCATCCAGGACAAAGCAGTTGCTGATTGGCGTCCCATCTGATACCATCAGTATTCACTCTCTCCTTGGTAGCAGCAGTGTGAACCATCTACAAGACATGGTACAACAGCCCACCAAGGCTCCTTCAACAGCCCCTTCCAAATCCATGACCTCTATCCCCTAGGAGGACAGGGGCAACAGATACATCGAAATATCATCACCTTCAAGTTCCCCTCTGAGCCACATACCAGTTTGATTTAGAACTGTATCATTGTTCCTTCACTGTCACTGGCTGAAAATCCTGGAACCCTCTAATAGCACAGGTGGTGTACCTGCTCCCATGCAGTGCAGTGTTTTTGGGTAGGCAGCTCATCACCACCTTGACAGCAATTAGAAAAAGGCAGTATCTGTTGGCTGAGCTAGGAATGTAATAATCACATGAATAATCAAAAAAAATCAGTTGAATTAGTAATTATTGGCAATATCAGGATTGCTGTGATGTCAATTTTGCTATTGTCAAGGGTAATTGATTCATGAATATATGTTGAATTGACCTTGATTGCCAACCTAAAGACATTCTTTAGGCATGTTGGATTTGTATGTTTGACAGATCGTAAACTAGGAGCTTTCAATATGTTTAGAATAACATCAATTCAGTATCACTGATGGTGAACAAACTCCAAGGACTGTAAACTGTATGGAGTCTGTAGTTGAATCATACCAAACTGTGGTGTGATGATGTTTTGGTTCTGTTTTCACAGTACAGGGGCACATTACCTACAGCCTGCCACTTTAGGACCTGGAATGTGGTGAAGCTTGAGGCTTTCTGCAGGGATAAAGTATCCAATCTCCTGTTTGCCTCTGCTAACACTTTGGGTATCATCCTTTTACAACTTGTTTGTTTAAATTTCTGTGTGGTGCTGCAAATTGCAATACTTGAAAACTACTTTAATGCCTTTTATTTTGGTGATTCATTTGTGTTTTGATTAAAGGGTATGATTTGTGGGTGGATCTTGTGCCTGAAGAATATTTGAATTGGACAGCTGGTAAAGCACTTCAATTTTGAATTGGATTTTCTGGATTCAGAGAAGTAGTTCATGTGGGGATCCTGCACTGTGGTCTTGGTAGCCATTTACTAGTTGGTTTTGCTAGACCCACAAAGGAGGTTCTGGGGTGGCCAGGCAGGGAGAGGCTTTTATTCTTCACTGTCATTATTCTAAACTTTGTGATGCTGCCTTTGAATTGCAGTTCTGAGAGTCTTGGAACAAAATGCTTGAAATGTTACTCTGTTTCATTTGGTAAGTGTCCACATTAGTTGTGATGAACTATTTATGTAGAAGATGGATGAAAGAAGAGATGCTCCAAGATTATAAATACTGCACTCTATGTTGCTTGTAGTTTGACAAATCGTTTCTGTTAGACTTGATTTCTGTTCTTTATCCTTTAATATAAACACTGCTGGTTTACAGGAAGTTTTTCATTTGAGGAAGGCCGAAAATGTAAAGTGGACGAAAATTGTTCTCTGGTGTTTATCTAGAAGCCTGTTTTCTGTTATTTTTATGGCATTCTTCCCAGCGTGGATTAAATTTGAAATCAACTTCATATGGTTTTCAAAAATTCACTTGGCAGATTTTTGTTGTTTTCTGGGAAATTAATGGATTATGAATCTAAATGATTTTTATTGGAGTCTTCAATTTATTTTCCTGTAAAATGAATATTATTATTTCAAAATTACATTTCTAAGGATATAAAATTATTTTGATGCAAGTTACAGACGCAGTAGCATTGGTACCATTTGAGTAATGCCAGTAATGGCAAGCATGCTAAGCTGCAGACCTTTCTCCAGGTTGCAGTAAACATCACGTATGACTAATACACTAATTTGACAAGTTTATATATTATCTTACTGGAGCAGAAATTATCCTATTTGTGTTAATAGGGCAGCTGTTTGAATTTCATGAGTTTGTCCCATGAGTAGAACAGTTTGTCCTGCAGAAGAAACCCATCAAAAGTCAGGATTTCACTTCATACACTTGGACATCTTGGGATAATTTTAAGAGCACTTGAGGAAACCTCTGGAAGGAAACTTATATTTTCCATGCTTTCCCCACATTTATTATGATTTGAAGAATAAACTTTATTCATATAATTTGTAGAAGTAGGTAACATGACATTTCAAAGTTGAAATTACAAAAAGTACAAATAAAATCAGGTTATTCTAATACTTTATTACTACATTTACAATTACTACATTTATTACTTGTCAAGCATAGAGTCTGAAGGGTTTTATCCAGTTTTTAGTGTTCAGTACGATAGCTGTAAGGCCTTAGACGGTGACCTTACTATCAACTGTGCTGTTGCTTAAATTTGATATGAAAGACTGACCTAGGATTTGACACATCTATTTTTGCTGCAGATCTTTTGCCTCGGTCAGAACAATCATTCTTTTAACTACTAGTTCAGACCTCTGTATTGACAGATTAAAATTAGGTTTCTTGCTTTATTGGAGTCTTGTTCCATGCCAGACTCCTCCTGGTCAGTTCATTTCCCTCCTTTGTCAAAAAAAGGGCCTGCTTCTTTTCAGCTCCATAGTAAAATATTATATAGCTGTTATTAATTGGATTCTGAGGTTTAAGGAGGGAACTAAAATTTGGAAAGGAAACTTATAGAAATTGCATGAGAATGGGTGGGGAATAGGCCAGGCAAAGCCACACAAATGGTCAGAGGTTTTGGAGGGGCTGCCTCATTTGTAATTTTGCAGTTGGCTTCTACATCCTCTAGTCTGTGCAGGCATCTTTTCTCAGTTGAAGAAGACGTCGTCTAACATTTGCAACTGAACATTTACTTGAATAGTAAAAGAATGCTTAACTGATTACAGTTAAGTAGACTGAAATAATTGGGTGAAAACTTTGTTGATGGTTGTGCACTTCAAATTTTGCTGCTTGCCATCCGCATTGTGTTTTAAACCTATCAGTGTCTGAATGTCATTAATTTTTGTCAATACTTATTGCCTGCCTTGATCACAGCATTTTCTTACATTTTTAGAATGTGCTAATCAGTATCTTGGAAGATATGTATGTAGATACCAGTATAATGTTAATAGATAGATCTTTGGTGATCTGGAGGAGGTAGTAAAACACAGGCAGAAGTACACTTGTCAGCAGGTCATCAATTTAATATTCAAAAAGCAGTGAATTCTGGGTGTTTTTGATATACAGGGAGGAAATTAAAGAGGAGTCTGATGAGGAAGAGGATGATGGTATTGAATCTGAAGAGTCATTTGGACAGAAGGAAGATCCCTATGATTCAAAATCTCAAAAAATGTTGGAAATGTCTGAAGAGAAACGTGCCAAACTGCGGGAAATTGAGGTAATAAACTGTCTTTATTTAAATCTTGTATGTGTTTTAACAGATTTTTCTTACAGCAAATCAATTAAAAAACATCATTTGAAATAATATAGCTGAAAGGTTTGAGGCTTAGTAATGGCAGTGCTATCTTTCTAGACTTTGTCATCTCACTTTTAATAGCTTCTTTTATAAAGATATAGGGTAGCAGACAGGGAACTCCCACAACCAGTTGATCAGATCTAAGATCAGCAGTCTTGTTCAATCTAGTCATGAATGTGG